>NC_139217.1:11082987-11415487 GCF_055691185.1 Crinia signifera | reverse complement strand
GCAGTTGTAGTTGTAGTTATAGGAGTAATAGTAGCAGTAGTAGTTGTAGTAGTAGTAGTTGTAGTTATAGGAGTAGTAGTTGTAGCAGTAGTAGCAGTTGTAGTTATAGGAGTAGTAGTAGTTGTAGTAGTAGTGGTGGTAGCAGCAGTAGTAGTTGTAGTTATAGGAGTAGTAGTAGTGGTGGTAGCAGCAGTAGTAGTTGTAGTTATAGGAGTAATAGTAGTAGTTGTAGTAAAAGCAGTAGTAGCAGCAGTTGTAGTTATAGGAGTAATAGTAGTAGTAGCAGTAGTAGTAGTAGCGGTAGCAGCAGTAGTAGTTGTAGTTATAGGAGTAGTAGTAGTAGTAGTGGTGGTAGCAGCAGTAGTATTATTAGTAGCAGTATTAGTAGTAGCAGCAGTAGTAGCAGGAGTAGTAGTAGTAGCAGTAGTAGAAGTAGCAGTAGTAGCAGTATTAGCAGCAGTAGTTAGTAGTAGCAGCAGCAGTAGTAGTAGTAGTAGTAGCAGTAGTAGTAGCAGTAGCAGTATTAGTAGTAGCAGCAGTAGTTGCAGCAGTAGTAGTAGCAGTAGTAGTGGTGGTAGTAGTAGTATTAGTAGTAGTTGTAGTTATAGGAGTTGTAGTAGTAGTAGTAGTAGTGGTAGCAGTAGTGGTGGTAGCAGCAGTAGTAGTCGTAGTTATAGGAGTAGTAGTAGTACTAGTAGTAGTTGTAGTAGTAGTGGTGGTAGCAGCAGTAGTAGTAGTAGTAGTAGCAGTAGTAGTAGTTATAATAGTTGTAGTAGTAGTCATGGGCAGACAACCAGTGAGGAATATTAGACGAGTGCTATCAGTTCTGTGTGACTCCCAGTGTGCTGTGTCATACATGCCCAAAGCCATACACTCCCTGGACACGGAGAAAGCCTTCGACATGGTCCACTGGGACCACTTATTCCATAGTCTTCAGCGCTTTTGGTCCCTCCCATGTTTGTTGCCTGGCTCTTCATCATGGATCTTGTGCAATGGAAATATTTCCGACCCTTTCCTATTTTACGTGGCACGAGACAGGGATGCCCCATGTCCCCACTCCTTTTATGCCTTGGCTTTGGAACCCTCACTATTATACCAGGGTTTTTCGGTGAAGGGTGTGGACATGAGGGTATCCCTTTCCGCCAACAACGTGTTCCTATTTATTTTAAATCCTGAACACTCCATCCCCGTAGCTTTAGACATCATTCATCAGTTTGGTAGCTTCTCTGGCTACAATATTAGTGTAAATAAGTCAGGACTACTAATGCTATGTGGCCCTACTCCATCCTATTCCTCTTCCCCAAACCTAGCCTCCAACCAACTTATACATTCCCAGATTAAATATCTGGGGATTCAGATCCCTAATAAACCAAGTTCTCTCTATAAACTTAATTTTACCCCAGCCATTTCCAAAGTTTAGCATTCCACGGAATCTTGGCATGACTTTACCTTTGTCCCTCCTAGACAGAATAGAGGTTGTTAAAACTATTATCCTCACAACACTAACCCATCTCCTGCAACTACTCCCGATTAAGCCAACAGCTTCACATATTAAGATACTGATGCATCTGTGCACAAAATTTATTTGAAAATTGGGCAAACCCCGTATCTCTCTACTTAAACCGCAACTCCCAAAATCCGAGGGCGGCCTGGGTTTCCCAAACGTGACAGTATACTCTAAAGTCTTGCTTACTACATATGCCATGGACTGGTTGCTGGAATCAGAGAAATATATCATTATTGATTTAGATTGTGTCTCACTGTATCCTTACTCTCCAGATGCCCTTCTCCATATGCCCAAATCCCAAAACATATATTCTCTCACATTCTATTCAAAAATACCTACAAAGCATGGTGGTCTACATAAAAAGCTCTGGGCCACTCCCTACTAAACACTGAATGGCTCCCAATATGGGGCAACCCCATGTTCACCCCAGGTATAGAGAACCCGGCTTTCCGACACTTTTACTCTGGGGGCCTTAAGCTTATGTCACCAGTCTTTGACCCGGAGGGCCGTCTGTTGACTTTCCACCAACTGAATCTCAACATAAGCAAATTCAAGAAACATAAACAAAACGAATATCCATGGACTATGAAATCTTACCGCACATAAATATTGGAAACAAACACAAACCCAGTGGCTAAATGATTTTCCTTTATTGAACATCTCTGACATATTATTAAAATACTACCATAAATCACTATGTATTTTGAGATCTTCCCTACAACAAGAAAAATCCTACACCAAGCTTATATGTCTCAGGCCCAAAGGTGACACTTCGTTCCAGAGGAGTCAGGCCTCATTCCATCTACCTTCTTTCATAATGTCTGGACCTGTAGACATACTGTAAAATTTTTGGCATAATATTATTAACTATATTAACTCCACATTCAATACCCAGGTCTCCTTACACCCCTTTCCATTGTTGTTTGCCAACTTTGATGTGTGGCATTTAGATAGTGGACAGATGCATGTCATCCCTTTCCTAACTCTTTTTAGTCACGGCAGCAAAGAAGTTGATTTTGAAATGTTGGATCATAATACGGAAATCGCCATCACCGACAGAACTGCTCCAGTTCCTCACAAGAACTATGTCATACGATTGATATGACGCGCTACTGCACTCCACTGACTCTTCCAGTTTCAGACGTCGTTGGGGCCCATTCGAAGACAGCATCCCACCTCAATCCTCCTCCTGATTTATGTTTCCTTTACATAGCTACAGTATGTTCCTATGTCTGTTTATTTCATAGATCAGTACCATGTTTGTAGTCCCTCCTTACTGCAATTACACTCTATATAATGTTTACGCTTACTAGGCTGATTTAACCCCTCCCCTTTCTCCCCCATCACAATTTACTTTAAGTTGCAAATGTTTATACTATGTTTTATGCCAATATGATCAATGTTGTCAATTATGTCTATTCTATGATGTCCTTTTTATAGTGTGGGGCCCAGAACTGTACTCCGTACTCGAGGTGAGGTCTCACCAATGCTTTATATAGTGGCATAATTACCCTTGAGTCCCTAGTTTCCATTCCCCTCTTAATACCGTACATGCCAGAATTTTGTTGGCCTTTTTTGTAGCTACATTACAATGGGCACTACATCCCAGTTTGCTGTCTATTTGGACTCCTAGATCCTTTTCAAGTATGGAATTACCCAGTTCCTCTCCGCTAAGGTTGTAACGTGCACACTGGTTGTGTCTCCCAAGGTGCATAACCTTACATTTATCTACATTGAACCTCATCTTCCATTTTTTTGCCCACTCATCTAGAATTGCAAGATCATTTTGAAGCATGGTGACATCTTGTGATGATTTGATGACTTTGCTAAGTTTTGTATCGTCCGCAAAGATGGATACATTGCTGAGTAACCCTATTCCAATATCGTTAATAAAAAGGTTAAACAAAATGGGCCCCAAAACCGAACCCTGGGGCACTCCACTTAGTACCGGTATCATATCTGATACGGCACCATTCACAACCACTCTTTGTTCTCTATTACATAGCCAATTCCCTACCCATCTGCAGATATTTTCACCCAATCCTAGGTTCTCCATTTTATTAATCAATCTCTTGTGTGGGACAGTATGAAATGCTTTAGCGAAATCTAGGAAAATCACATCTACAGCATTTCCATTATCGAGGTTTTTGCTAACCTCTTCATAGAACCCTAGTAGATTAGTTGGGCATTAACGATTTTTCACAAACCCATGTTGGTTAGTACTGAGTAGACGGTGATGATCTAAATATTCCTGGATACCATCCCTTAAAAACCCTTCAAATAGTTTACCCACAATTGATGTTAAACTAACGGGTCTGTAATTAGCGGGATCTTCCTTTTTTCCTTTTTTGAATATTGGCACTACCTCTGCTATTCTCCAATCTTTTGGTACTATACCTGACGATAGTGACTTGCTAAAGATATAATGTAGGGGGGTAGCTAGTTCATCCCTTAATTCCATTAATACCCTCGGATGAATCCCATCTGGCCCTGGTGATTTATTTGTTTTGAGTTTGCTTAGCCTCAGTATTATTAACTTTGGTGTGAAATCCACAATGAGATCTGGCTTATTTGTCCCGTTTGTGGTAAATGTTCGTTCCACAATCTGCTCTCCCTTAGTAAATACTGATGAGAAGAACTCATTTAACAGTTTTGCTTTTCCCTTGTCCTCAGTAACACTTTTTCCACTAGTATCAGTTAGTGGGCCTACAGTATGTTTTCCTGAATTAAACGTTTACTATTTATGTATTTAAAAAACTTCTTTGGGTTGGTTTTGCTTTCAGTGGCTATGCACTCTTCATATAATATTTTACCTGCTTTGATTACCCCTTTACAAGTTTTGTTTGATTCTTTGTATTTTGCGAACGCCTCCTCATTCAAGTTATTTTTATAGAATTTAAGGCTCTGGTTTTATTGTTGATAGCTGACCTTACTTCTTTGTCCAACCATGGTGGCTTTTTATTGTTGAATTTACCTTTAGTTACTTTAGGAATATATTCAATAGTTAGTGAATCAAGCACCTTTTTTAGAGTATCCCACATTTCCTCTGCATTTTTTCCCTCCATAACCGTTTCCCACCCAATTCCTGTTAGGGCTTCCCTGAATAATTCAAAGTTCGCTTTTCTGAAGTTTAGTATTTTTGCAGATCCTTTTTGATGTAATTTACTGAAGTTGATTTCCAGTGAAACCATATTGTGATCACTGTTCCCTAATTGTTCAATTACTTTTGTGTTTGAAAGTAAGGGGGAAATTTACTAATGGAAATTTGTAAAAATATAGGTGTATTTGTATTTAGAAATACACTTATTTTTGACATTTACTATCCCGAAAATACGGCAATTCGTATTTGTATTGATGTGCTATCAATACGAATACGAATTGCCGTATTTTTGGGATAGTAAATGTCAAAAATAAGTGTATTTCTGGATACAAATACACCTATTTTTTACAAATTTTCTTTAGTAACTTTCCCCCTAAGTCTGTGTTATTTGTTAATACGAAGTCCTTTTTCCTCGAGCCTCAGTACATGGCCGCGTGTCCTAAGTATAAGCCTGTTAGTGAAAAAATCATCTCCCAGTCCATACGATTCCCAATCCTGTATTAGAACATACCAATCATATCACCTCTCAGCCTCAGTTTCTCCAGTGATGACATATTCAGCCTGGTTAACCTATCTTTGTATTCTAGTGATTCAAGACCTTTTACTAGCTTAGTCGCCCTTCTCTGTACCTGTTCCAATTCATTTATGTTCTTTTTAAGGTGCGGTGCCCAGAACTGAACACAGTATTCCAAGTGTGGTCTCACCAATGCCTTGTAAAGAGGCACTATCACATTGGCATCCCTTGAATCCATGCCCCTTTTAATGCACGGTGTGTCCGGTTTGCTTTTGCTGCTGCACTTGAGCAGTGTGCACTATTACCCAATTATTCATTCTATGATGACCCCCAAGTCCTTCTCTACAGCAGAATTCCCTATAATAACTCCTTTTAGCCTATAAGTAGCTTGTTCATTTTTGTTCCCATAATGAATTACTTTACATTTTTCAATGTTAAACTGCATTTTCCACCTTTTCGCCCACATTTCCAATTTATTTATCGTCTCCGGAGTTAATTTCCTTACTCAATTTCGTGCCATCTGCAAATATTGCAAATATTGCAATTTTACTCGCTATGTCACTTCCATGATCATTAATGAATATACAGGTGGGTCCCAATATTGAACCTTGTGGTACTCCACTTTGGACCTTACCTCAGCCGGAATGTATGCCATTTACCACTATTCACTGTCCATAATTGTGCAACCAGTTTTTAATCCAATTACAAATTTTATCTTCTAACCCTAAATTACCTAGTTCCATTAATAACCTTTTATGAGGCAGTGTCAAAAGCTTTTGCAAAATCAAGCAGTATTACAGATTTCCCTAAGTCCAGCCCCCTACTGACTTGCTCATAGAAGTGAATAAAATTAGTCTGACATGATCTATCTTTGACGAACCCATACTGAGCCTTACTAATCACTTTCTCCCGTTCGAAGAAATTTTGGATACTATCTCTTATTATTCCTTCTAATATTGTCCCCATAATGGATGCAAGGCTGACCTGTCTATAATTTTCAGGGTTAGTTTTGCTACCTTTCTTCCATGTTGGTACTAGCTATGTGCCATCGATTGGTACCATCTCAGAGTTTATTGATTCCTTGAATATCAGGTAGAACGGTAGTGCTATGACAGAACTCAATTATTTTAGTATCCTAGGGTGTATTCCGTCCGGGCCAGGAGGTTTGTTACTATTAAGGTTCTGTAATGTATTTCTGACTTCGACCAACATACAGTGTGGGAGGTCTTCTGACGATTCGTCCCTTGTAAATACCAAAGCAGTAAGGCGCTGTGCGCCTTATTGTGTTGACTAGGCGCGCTGTGGTAAGTTGGCGGGACAGACGCCATAGGCAGGTTAGAGGAGCGTGGCTCCACCTAACAGTGTTCTCAGTACACAGAAAGGTTTCATTTGTGTCCCTTTAATCTGCACGATATGGACAGAAAGTCATTCCGAGACATTTTATATAAACACGGACCATTCAACTGAATGCACAATAAAACCAGGAGCCACCGGAATCTAATGAAGCTGTAAAACCACTTCTACTGTATAATGGATGGAGAAGCTCAGAACACAGTCGCAGTCCTGAGTTCTGCTCAGTCCTCATCTACTCCTCTTTCTCCTCGTTACTGGAGATTCTTCTTATGGGTGGAATCTACTCCTCCTCTTCCTCCAACCCGTTCTGCAAGACCTCACCCTCAAACTTTAATTTATTTTTCCTGCTTGGCTCTTCTTCCTGAGGAAAGAGAAATAAGAGTCAGTGGTCCCAGCCAAACAATATATAGCGCATACAAACTAAATGATAATGTCACCCCCCCCCCCCCCCCCCGCTCCTAGCATGCATAGCTGACGACATAGTCCAGATTAAGCATGCAGTACAGACGATGGAGAGGGTATTTAGCGACCCTGGGGAACACGCATTGTTAATGATATTGAGTGTATACACTAAGCTATATTACAAGCTATAACGCTCAGAAAGGGACACTGAGTGTGTATGTGGCTTATATATTCATCACACCACAGACCCTTTAGAACCCTCTTTGCACACATTCAGCCAGCAGGTGGTGCCCTGGTCAGCATCTGACTCACCTCATCTCTGCCTCTGTCAGGTGACGGCTCATCGTCCTCCTCCGTTACCATCGCCTGTAATCTCCTCTCATCTTCGCTCTCCTTACAGTCTCTCTTCTCCTGTCCCCTAATTACCTCCGCTGTCACCTCTGAGACCTAATAGACAAAGAAAGGCATTCTGGGACGTTTCATACAAAAAAGTATTTCATATTGTGATTTCACTTGAAAGGGCAGATTGTAGCATCCAAGCCAGGAGCCTCCGAGGCGCAGTCTGTACACAAACCGTAATAAAAAAATAAATTAAAAAAACTAGGTATGAAATGATTAGAAATCTGCACAACATGGCCGCAGATCCAGCATGGCTGCAGTGACGACTATCAGTGCACAAGGCTGTTTAAACCACAGTAGCAGCCAACAAGAGGGGAGCAAGATCCCAGTAGCCGGAAACTACGTATGTGACACCAACTCCAGTCCGCGTGTATGCAACAATTTTATGGTCATAGCAGTAACCAGTAAAATTAGAATTATCTATAAATAATTACCTGTCATTTTCTGGCAACGGCTATTTGTAATGTAAAAAATATCCTTCGGGGGCCATATATAAAATATCCACTTGCAAATTCTGTCGGCTCACCCATCCCATGCTGCTACCACTGAATGACTCCGTCCCACTCTCCGGCTGTCAGCGCTGCCATTAATTAAGAGGGCTCCCGCGAGAGGTCGGGAGTTCTCGCGAGAGCCCTCTTCCTTGACTACCGGAGAAGCCGTCGGGCGGGCCAGTAAGACTGGCTGCAGGGGCCGTTTATGGCCCACGGGCCGGAGGTTCCCCACCCCCGTTTTATGGCTAGCGACTTCTCTAAACATTGTGGTCACATATCACGTGCACCACAGATCAATGCCTGAAACATGCCTATTTTGAACGGATCCATTCCTAGAATGTATGGTTTGATATATAAATTTGATATCCTCAATATACTGGCAACTGTGTACAAACATGAATTAGGGCCCAAGTACAGAGGCCACAGCCTCCGCTCTGTACTCTCCCCCCTGCTGTAATATCTCTAGGGTTCTGTTACCGGAGTCTCTTCCTCTAACCCGTCCTCCGAGCCATCGCACTCAGACTTCCGTTTCTTCTTCTTCTGGCTTGGCTCTTCGTCCTGAGGAAAGATAGATGAGACACCTGACATTAGCATCTCACTGTAACAGATAACCGATATAACAGAGGAGATTTGGTACTCACCATTACATCTGGGGAACTCATCCATGGTATATAGGGGGGCTGTAAGTAGCTGGTGCATCATATCACACTTGTTTCCAGCTGCGGGCTGATTCGGGTTCACGCGCAGTGATGGTCGGAGTTTGCGCATGTGCAAACCCCGACTGCGAGTGGCCTCAGTGATTTACATTATTGCCGTACCGTTCACAGCGGGGAGGGAGGGATGGGGGCGGCGCTGGGACATGGGTGTCCCCATGAAAAATGCCAGGCGTTCCCACGCAAATGTAGGCGAGACGAAGTGTGTGATGTCAGACGCCCGCAAGTATAAAGTCAGTCTCCATTGACTTACAGTATATTTGCGAGCCCAGGAGAAATCGATTTTTCATTAGGACGGGCACTCTGAGCCAACCAGAATCTGGCCCCAAGTTCTATCTGCCTCCATTAAGCCAATCAGAATCCAGATTCAAAGCTCATAGGAGAAACCATAAATACTTAAACCAGAGCCAGCCCGTAAGAGAAAGGTTGGACCTCTTACGTGATGAGAAGACGACCACCCCAACAAGCTTAATCTATCATACAGATCTTCTAGACCCGAACCACATCCAGTATTGAGAAGTCATCTGTACTCATCGAGGATGAAATGCGTCATAGGGTTACCGAGTTGTAGTACAGCTTGGTCGTGGTGGAGAACCAAGTGTAGTGATCTACATGAGAGGGCCGCCCATTCACACACTAGTCTGGCAAAATGGTATCTTAAAAATAAAAACACCTGTCAGCGGATCAAAGGGTAGGTTTTACAAAGCCCAAAAAACCATGGACACCACTGCTGAACATTTAACAGGCCCACGAAGGAAGATAATTTCTACTGAGATGAAACAAATCCCAGAAAGGGCCTAGCTTTGGCCACAGGCCTCACTGACTATCCCAGGCCCACAGCCTCACTGACTCTATCTACCCACCCCCCTGCCCGCGCTGGCTCTCTCTACTGGTAAGGCCTTCAAGATGGCGCTGCAAATGGCTGCCTAGTAACTGTGCACTCAGCAATATGTATCCCGTGTCTCCCGTGTGATAACTGTACTGACACTGCTACAACTGTGCTGTCTTTGCTCATGCTGTCACCTACCCGGCTGCTGCAATGACCAGTGGTGCCGTTGTTGGCTGTCTAGGCGCTGTGCAGCTCGGCAGGTATGTGTTCTCTGTGTGATACTGTACTGTCCCTGCTTATATTGTTACCTACCTGGCTGCTGCAATGACCAGTGGTGCTGCTGATGGCTGCCTAGGCTCTGTGCAGCTCGGCAGGTATGTGTTCCCTGTGTGATAACTGTACTGTCCCTGCTTATACTGTTACCTACCTGGCTGCTGCAATGCCCAGTGGTGCTGCTGATGGCTGCCTAGGCGCTGTGCAGCTCGGCAGGTATGTGTTCCCTGTGTGATAACTGTACTGTCCCTGCTTATATTGTTACCTACCTGGCTGCTGCAATGACCAGTGGTGCCGCTGATGGCTGCCTAGGCGCTGTGCAGCTCGGTGGGTATGTGTTCCCTGTGTGATAACTGTACTGTCCCTGCTTATACTGTTACCTACCTGGCTGCTGCAATGCCCAGTGGTGCTGCTGATGGCTGCCTAGGCGCTGTGCAGCTCGGCAGGTATGTGTTCCCTGTGTGATAACTGTACTGTCCCTGCTTATATTGTTACCTACCTGGCTGCTGCAATGACCAGTGGTGCCGCTGATGGCTGCCTAGGTGCTGTGCAGCTCGGTGGGTATGTGTTCCCTGTGAAATAACTGTACTGTCCCTGCTTATACTGTTACCTACCTGGCTGCTGCAATGACCAGTGGTGCCGCTGATGGCTGCCTAGGCGCTGTGCAGCTCGGTGGGTATGTGTTCCCTGTGTGATAACTGTACTGTCCCTGCTTATACTGTTACCTACCTGTCTGCTGTAATGACCAGTGGTGCCGCTGATGGTTGCCTAGGTGCTGTACAGCTCGGCAGGTATGTGTTCCCTGTGTGATAACTGTACTGTCCCTGCTTATATTGTTACCTACCTGGCTGCTGCAGTGACCAGTGGTGCTGCTGATGGCTGCCTAGGCGCTGTGCAGCTCGGCAGGTATGTGTTCCCTGTGTGATCCTGTACTGTCCCTGCTTATATTGTTACCTACCTGGCTGCTGCAATGACCAGTGGTGCCGCTGATGGCTGCCTAGGCGCTGTGCAGCTCAGCAGGTATGTGTTCTCTGTGTGATAACTGTACTGTCCCTGCTTATATTGTTACCTACCTGGCTGCTGCAGTGACCAGTGGTGCTGCTGATGGCTGCCTAGGTGCTGTGCAGCTCGGCGGGTATGTGTTCCCTGTGTGATAACTGTACTGTCCCTGCTTATATTGTTACCTACCCGGCTGCTGCAATGACCAGTGGTGCCGCTGATGGCTGCCTAGGCGCTGTGCAGCTCGGCGGGTATGTGTTCCCTGTGTGATAACTGTACTGTCTCTGCTTATATTGTTACCTACCTGGCTGCTGCAATGACCAGTGGTGCCGCTGATGGCTGCCTAGGCGCTGTGCAGCTCGGCAGGTATGTGTTCTCTGTGTGATAACTGTACTGTCTCTGCTTATATTGTTACCTACCTGGCTGCTGCAATGACCAGTGGTGCCGCTGATGGCTGCCTAGGCGCTGTGCAGCTCGGCAGGTATGTGTTCTCTGTGTGATAACTGTACTGTCCCTGCTTATACTGTTACCTACCTGGCTGCTGCAATGACCAGTGGTGCCGCTGATGGCTGCCTAGGCGCTGTGCAGCTCAGCAGGTATGTGTTCTCTGTGTGATATCTGTACTGTCCCTGCTTATATTGTTATCTATCTGGCTGCTGCAATGACCAGTGGTGCTTGCCGCTGATGGCTGCCTAGGTGCTGTGCTGCTCAGCAGGTATGTGTTCTCTGTGTGATAACTGTACTGTCCCTGCTTATACTGTTACCTACCTGGCTGCTGCAATGACCAGTGGTGCCGCTGATGGCTGCCTAGGCGCTGTGCAGCTCAGCAGGTATGTGTTCTCTGTGTGATAACTGTACTGTCTCTGCTTATATTGTTACCTACCTGGCTGCTGCAATGACCAGTGGTGCCGCTGATGGCTGCCTAGGCGCTGTGCAGCTCGGCAGGTATGTGTTCTCTGTGTGATAACTGTACTGTCCCTGCTTATACTGTTACCTACCTGGCTGCTGCAATGACCAGTGGTGCCGCTGATGGCTGCCTAGGCGCTGTGCAGCTCAGCAGGTATGTGTTCTCTGTGTGATATCTGTACTGTCTCTGCTTATATTGTTACCTACCTGGCTGCTGCAATGACCAGTGGTGCCGCTGATGGCTGCCTAGGCGCTGTGTAGCTCGGCAGGTATGTGTTCCCTGTGTGATACTGTACTGTCCCTGCTTATATTGTTACCTACCTGGCTGCTGCAATGACCAGTGGTGCCGCTGATGGCTGCCTAGGCGCTGTGCAGCTCGGCAGGTATGTGTTCCCTGTGTGATAACTGTACTGTCCCTGCTTATACTGTTACCTACCTGTCTGCTGTAATGACCAGTGGTGCCGCTGATGGCTGCCTAGGTGCTGTGCAGCTCGGTGGGTATGTGTTCCCTGTGAAATAACTGTACTGTCCCTGCTTATACTGTTACCTACCTGTCTGCTGTAATGACCAGTGGTGCCGCTGATGGCTGCCTAGGTGCTGTGCAGCTCGGGGGTATGTGTTCCCTGTGTGATTACTGTACTGTCTCTGCTTATACTGTTACCTACCTGGCTGCTGCAATGACCAGTGGTGCTGCTGATGGCTGCCTAGGCGCTGTGCAGCTCGGGGGTATGTGTTCCCTGTGTGATTACTGTACTGTCTCTGCTTATACTGTTACCTACCTGTCTGCTGTAATGACCAGTGGTGCCGCTGATGGCTGCCTAGGCGCTGTGCAGCTCGGGGGTATGTGTTCCCTGTGTGATTACTGTACTGTCTCTGCTTATACTGTTACCTACCTGTCTGCTGTAATGACCAGTGGTGCCGCTGATGGCTGCCTAGGCGCTGTGCAGCTCGGCAGGTATGTGTTCCCTGTGTGATTACTGTACTGTCTCTGCTTATACTGTTACCTACCTGGCTGCTGCAATGACCAGTGGTGCTGCTGATGGCTGCCTAGGCGCTGTGCAGCTCGGGGGTATGTGTTCCCTGTGTGATTACTGTACTGTCTCTGCTTATACTGTTACCTACCTGGCTGCTGCAATGACCAGTGGTGCCACTGATGGCTGCCTAGGCGCTGTGCAGCTCGGCAGGTATGTGTTCCCTGTGTGATTACTGTACTGTCTCTGCTTATACTGTTACCTACCTGGCTGCTGCAATGACCAGTGGTGCTGCTGATGGCTGCCTAGGCGCTGTGCAGCTCGGGGGTATGTGTTCCCTGTGTGATTACTGTACTGTCTCTGCTTATACTGTTACCTACCTGGCTGCTGTAATGACCAGTGGTGCCGCTGATGGCTGCCTAGGCGCTGTGCAGCTCGGGGGTATGTGTTCCCTGTGTGATTACTGTACTGTCTCTGCTTATACTGTTACCTACCTGGCTGCTGCAATGACCAGTGGTGCCACTGATGGCTGCCTAGGCGCTGTGCAGCTCGGCAGGTATGTGTTCCCTGTGTGATAACTGTACTGTCCCTGCTTATATTGTTACCTACCTGGCTGCTGCAATGACCAGTGCTGCCGCTGATGGCTGCCTAGGCGCTGTGCAGCTCAGCGGGTATGTGTTCCCTGTGTGATAACTGTACTGTCCCTGCTTATATTGTTACCTACCTGGCTGCTGCAATGACCAGTGGTGCCGCTGATGGCTGCCTAGGTGCTGTGCAACTCGGTGGGTATGTATTCCCTGTGAAATAACTGTACTGTCCCTGCTTATACTGTTACCTACCTGGCTGCTGCAATGACCAGTGGTGCAGCTGATGGCTGCCTAGGCACTGTGCAGCTGATGGCTGCATAGGCACTGTGCAGCTCGGTGGGTATGTGTTCCCTGTGAAATAACTGTACTGTCCCTGCTTATACTGGTACCTGCCTGGCTGCTGCAATGACCAGTGGTGCCGCTGATGGCTGCCTAGGTGCTGTACAGCTCGGCGGGTATGTGTTCTCTGTGTGATATCTGTACTGTTCCTGCTTATATTGTTACCTACCTGGCTGCTGCAATGACCAGTGGTGCCGCTGATGGCTGCCTAGGCGCTGTGCTGCTCGGCAGGTATGTGTTCCCTGTGTGATAACTGTACTGTCCCTGCTTCTACTGTTACCTACCTGGCTGCTGCAATGACCAGTGGTGCCGCTGATGGCTGCCTAGGTGCTGTACAGCTCGGCGGGTATGTGTTCTCTGTGTGATATCTGTACTGTTCCTGCTTATATTGTTACCTACCTGGCTGCTGCAATGACCAGTGGTGCCGCTGATGGCTGCCTAGGTGTTGTGCAGCTCGGCGGGTATGTGTTCTCTGTGTGATATCTGTACTGTTCCTGCTTATATTGTTACCTACCTGGCTGCTGCAATGACCAGTGTTGCCGCTGATGGCTGCCTAGGCGCTGTGCAGCTCGGTGGGTATGTGTTCCCTGTGAAATAACTGTACTGTCCCCCCCCCCCCCTTCAAAGCATACATGGCCAGTAAAGTGGATTCTGATTTCAATTGCGGACAAAGCTATAAGGACAAAGAATCAGGAAGGGGATAGATCTGGCAATAGGCGTATCCAACCATGGAGACATTCTCTGGTGCACCTCATTGTTCCTATCAGGGTTCAGTGTAGCCAACAATTATTGGAACACAGACAGCAAATGGACTATCTGCTTCCTAGTTTGTTTAAGCAGCCAGTGCTGGGCTATTATGGAGTGTCTGACACGTCAGTGTGGGCCAGAGACCATGTATGGTTGCCCAATGCAGCAAGGAAACGGTAGACTCTAGTTCCTGCAGAAGATCTTCCAGAGAACTCTCCAAATAACATGTATGGAAATACAGGAATAATACGGCAAAGCTGCTCCCGCAGCTGTACGAGAGCGGTGGCACATGAGAGAAACTGGATTCTGATTGGCTCCTTAGGGGCTGATGACATGTAGAGGAGAGGGCTTAGCTACATATAAGTGCAGTATAACGTGCGAGCCGCCCACATTGCCCCGTACACCCCATGACTGGCACAGTGCCCCAGATAGGACAGATCATCACACCATGGACCCCTTATGAGCACACATACAGCCAGTAGGTGGCGCCCTGGAGAGCGTCTGACTCACCTCATCTCTGCCACTGTCAGGTGACGTCTCATCGTCCTCCTCCGTTACCATCACCTGAAATCTCCTCTCATCCTCTCTCTCCTGCCGGTCTCTCTTCTTCTGTCCGCTCAATATTTCCACCAACAACCCAGAATCCTAATGGACAGAGGAAAGCATTCTGGGACATGTCATAGAAAAAAGGTTACTCCATATTGCATATTCACTTGCATGGACATATCGAAGCTTCGAACCCAGAAGCCTCCGGTTCAGCCTGTACAGAATCTACAACACAAACAGGGAAAGAAAGTATAATGTAGGTGCACTGGAAGTCCTTTTTATGTTACATAAAATATAACTTTTAATATTTTTGCATTAAAATTCGGTGAAATATTAAAACAATAGAAAGAAATAAAGAGCAGAAATAAGATTAAAAATGTAATGGCCGCTACTCGACTCTTATCTTTTATTTTCAGGTTTATTGTATCCCTGTATGTCCCTAATATGGGCTGACAGTATTTATATTTCTCTAATGACTGTCACTTAGGCTCAAAATGCCTCCCTAAAAAGGGGAAATTCTTTTAAAGTGTCTTGTCAAAGTTCGTTGTAGCACAGATGTGTCTTCAATTATAAGTGATCTTTCACTGGTGTGGTGTGGTTGTGGGTAATTTTAAGGGCAAGGATGTCAGTCTTTCTGTGTCGGTGATAGTCACACTATCAGGGTGATTGGACAGTGTGTACACGTACCGCCAATCGTCCGAAGTATAATTCAAATAGTATTAGAGTCTATACACCGTCCTATATATTATAACACATGTTAGGAGCACATAGTTTCACTCAACTTTAAATAGTATGGACTGAGGATACAGTATTCTGGTTATACCATATGTGACCCTGTTTGAGCTGGGGAAATTTAAAGATAATCCGCCGCTTTTTACTGTTCGGCTTTGCAGGGATGGCGTTTCTAACGCCAGCCCCGCCATTGGGCATGCGCGCACAAGACGCTTGCGCGCCCTCTGGCAACAGAGCCTGCCTCCGCTCCCCGCCGCCTCCACCACCGTCGCTGCAGGTACCCCTCGCCGACCCGAGTGCCTCCCTAACCGTCTTCCTGAAGCGGAGACTAGTGCGGACACGCAGCGTCCCCGTCGAGAGACTGAGACGCACGCGCGTCCCAGTTCAGTCTAGCCCCTGTGCGCCGGCGCTCGCCAGCGGGGAAGGTCTGGCGAGCCCCGGCCAAGGATGGCAGGGGCTACATCTGAATATACATACACACACTTGTGCAAATTAATTAAAAACGAGGCAATTTTTTGTTGTTTATATGGAATCTCTTTCCATCCTCTAAAAAAAAAAAAATTTGACTTCTGAATTTATTTTATGGATGCTTTGGGAAGTGTTGCCTTGACTATGGATTTGTAAGAAATTGGAATACAGGCTTGCTCATCTACAGTGCGCAGTTGGATGGAGGACAGAAGGCCACTGAAAAAATAGCTGCTCACAAAACCTATGAAAGAAAAGTGTTAGAAATGGTCTCAGAAATATAAAAACTGGACCAAGGGAGACTGGCGGAAGGTTATCTTCAGTGTTAAAAGTCTTTTCTTTGTACAGGGACAGAGAAGTCAACAAGTTCGAAGGTCGACTGGAGAGAAGATCAGTGATGGGGCCATTGATCAGTGAGTAAAACAGCCAGAAAATAAAATGTTTTGGGGGGATGCTTCAGCTACTAAAAGGTGTTGGGAACTTGAAGCCAGTTGATGGTGTGATGCGCTCAGCTCAGTACATCCATATTCTTCAAAGCTAAGTGGTTCCAGAGCTGGAGAAAACATTCCTAGATGGATCTCGCCCCATGCCACACACACCCAAAATGGTCAAGAATGTCATGGCTGGGGAGAATGTAAAGGTACTAGACTGGCCTGGGAACTCACCAGACATGAATCCTAATGAAAATCTGTGGTCTGTTTGCAAGCGTCGCCTTAGCAGAAAGGACTGTACTACGAAAGTGAAGCATTGATTCAGGTGTGGTACCATGACCCTACAATCTGGTTTGTTTTTGGTGGATTCTATGCCAAACCGTGTAAAAATGCTTTTGAAATACAAAAGGAAGTCATACAAAGTACTAAAATGTGGATTCAAATAAAATCTTATTTTAAGTATTTATGGATAGAGATGGATAGAGATAGATAGATAGATCTGTGTTGTGATATAAACTTACGCCACTGGTCTCTACGCAGGCCTCGCCCTCCCGCTGTAGCACTTCACGTTTCTTATTTTTATTTGGTTGTGTTATCGGAGATTCTTCAGGGGCAGGTTTCTTCTTCTTCCTCCTTTTCCTTTTCCTTTTGGGTGGAGTCTGTTCCTCCTCTAACCTGATATTAAGGCCGTCACCCTGAGATTTTAGTTCCCCCCTTTTCTTGCTTGGCCCTTCTCCCTGAGGAAAGAGGAATATCAGCTCTAGAGCACCACCAGGCATTAGCATTTCAGTGTAATGGATGAACAATCTAGTCAGCACACCGTGGTCCCCTAGGAAGCCTCTTCTCATGCATAAAGCCAGCAGGTGGCGCCATGGTCAGCCTCTGACTCACCTCATCCCTGCTTCTGCCAGGTGATGGCTCATTGTCCTCCACCATTAACATCGCCTCTTGTAGCTTCATCGATTGTTTCTTCATCTGATATGGTTTCTTCTCCATTTTATGCCTGATCTTCTCCGGTACATTTGGGCCCTGATGGACAGAGAAAAGGATTCTGGGTCATACAAAAACACGATCCCGTATTGCATGCACTCAGAATGGAACAATCTGACGGAGTATTCTGTTACCAACGCATGCAGTTTCTTCTCCTGGTTCACCAAGTGCCCTTCAAGAGTCTCTATTTTCCTCTGCAGCCAAGCTTTCGTCGATGAGGCCTGAAACAAAATAAATATTTGTCATCTTGGTAGTATTATTTACTATTGGGGTATAGATGGGTGATTCGTGGAGCCAGGCACCTTAACTCTTTTAGAGTGACTGGCTCCTCCCCCTCTATGCCCCACCCTCAGACCAGTTAAGAAACGATGCCTGAGGGGAGATGCAATATGAGCAAGAGGAGGATACAGAACATGAAGAACAGAACATGGACATATAATAACTGTAGCCAAGTACCCAGTCACACTCAAGGGACACCTACCAACCTGCTGGAAGTTCAGCAGCAGAGGTGGGCGCCCATCGTATCCTATGGACACAGAGAAAAGGAATTTATCGGTAAGTACCAAAATCCTGTTTTCTCTTTCATCCATAGGATACACTGCTAGTCTTTACTGATGGAATGTCCTAGAGCCTCCCACACAGGCGGGAGAGTACTGAGATGCTGCAAGACAGCGTGGCCATACTGACTTTCGGCCGCTGCAAAAGGATCAAATCTTTTAAACTTTATAAATGTGTGTCTACCCGCCCAAGTGGTGGCACGATACAACTATAGTGTAGAAACACCCTGGGCAGCCACCCAGAAAGAACCCACCGAACGGGTCAAATGAGCACGAATGGAATCTGGTGTAGGATGCTATGCCGCAGTGTAAGCCTGACGAATAGCAAAGCGCAACCAGTGTGCTATAGATTGACTAGAAGCAGGCCATCCTAGCTTGTTTCCATCATACAGTACCCAGTGTGCTTTCATAGCAAAGCCGTCCTGTCTCCATATATACGTAGAGAGCCTGTACAACATCCAATGACCTAGTAGAAGAAGATGAATCCTGCGACAATGCTGGTACCACAATAGGCTGATTTATGTGGAAAGCAGATACTACTTTTGGTAAGAAACTGATGGGTAAGGAGCTCCAACCAATCCTCATGAAAAATTAGGAAAGGAGAACTACAGGACAAAGCTCCGGACTCAGAAACCCTCCGAGCAGAAGCGAGGGAAAGCAACAAGGCAGTCTTCTAGGACAGATACTTTAACTCTGTAGACTCTAAGGGCTCAAACAATGGTGACTGCAAAAACTGAAGTACCGAAGATAGGTCCCACAGAGCAGTAGGAGACACAAAAGGCAGCAGAAGCCTAAAGACCCCCGGGAGAAAAGTCTGCACATCAGTCAGAGCCACTAGACACTTTTGTAAACAAATAGAGAGCGCTGAAACCTGCAATTTCAGCAAGCCGAGCCTCAGACCGGCCTTGAATGCTTAGTGTAGGAAACAGAGAAGGCGGCTCAGCTGAAAGGTAATGGATGGCAGGTGATGTTTTTCACACCAGAGAATATATGCCTTCCAGATTCTGTACTAGTGCGTAAATCACTGGCTTACTCGCATTTATAATGTTTGGAATAACCTCCGATGGAATGCCCAGTTTTCTTAGGACTGCGCCATACAACCATACAGGCAAACGCAGCCGCCTTAAGTCTTGATAGACGAAATTACCCTGTTGAAGAAGATCCTCCCGAAGAGGTAGAGTCCTAGGCTCGTCGAAGAGTAAAACACAGAAGATTGATGACCTACAACCTGCGTGGCCAGTCCGGGGCAATGAGAATGATGGCCACCCTCCGCTCTCTTTTCAAAAATCTCATAAGTAACGGGAATGGGGGAAATGCACAAACGGGTTGAACTGGCCATGGTGCCGTCAAGGCATCTACCGCCAGTGCCCCCAGGTCTCTAGTCCATGAGAAGTACAGAGAAAGTCGGCATCTTGCCTGGAAGCCATGAGGTCTAATTTAAGGAAGACCCCGAAGGAGCCACCATCTGCTGAAACACCTCCAGGTGAAGAGACCATTCTCCTGGAAGAAAAGCCTATATGCTTAGACAGTCCGCTTTCCAGTTTTCCACCCTGGGAATGAATACTGCGGGCAATGCCAGGATGGATTGTTCAGGTCAGTCAAATGATGGGTCTGACCTTTTTCATTGCGCTCTGCTCTTTGTCCCAACCCAGCTTGTTGATATACAACACAGCTGTGGCATTCAACTTGTATGGCTTTGCCTCTGAGAAGAGGAGCGGCATAAAAGAGCTTTGCAAATTGCTCATAACTCGAGCACATTGATAGGAAGAGAGGATTCCAGAGGATACCAAAGGCCCTGGAACCTCACTCCCCAGCCATGTGGGCTGTGCCCGAAGTCAGGAGAACCCAATTTGGAAGTCCAAATTGATGGCCTTTTAAGACATTCTCGTCTTGTAATCACCACAAGAGAGACAGTCTTGTCTGTGGGGAAGAGAGTGACTAGCTGCTTAAGTCGCAGATGTGATCTTGACCATTGGGTTAGCAAATCCAAATAAAAGGTCCTGGAATGGAACCGATCATACTGAATGGCCTGGAATGTTAAAACATCTTTCCCAACAGCCTGATGGATAGATGTACTGAAACCATCTTGGGATACAAGACTTGGCGGACTAGGGTCCGAACTGCCTGCACCTTGTTTGTCAGCAGATAAATTCTCTGATGGACAGTGTCTGGAATCATCCCAAGGAAAATAACTCTCTGGGTCAGCACAAGTTGGGTGAAAGTGATTATCGACCCGTGCGTTCCCAAGGCCTGATGAGTTAACCCTTAAACTTTGATCAAGAGCCTCCAAAGTAGGGGCCTTCAGATGCAGGTCATCCAAATATGGAAGTGTTTTCACCCCCAGGCGGTGCAAGTGAGCTATTATCACTACCTGTAACATTTTTGCTTAAAGAAACTCAAAATAATAAGGATTAGATCCTACTACGCTCGTTTTTTGCTATATTTATGTGTGAAACGCAACATTTTTTGAACTTGTCATTTATATACATGCAATGTATTTATATGCGTCCAATTTGTTATAGTCTTACCATTAAAAGTTAACTTTTAATCTCTAATAATCATCTCACTTTATCTTTATAAGTGTGCCCCAAAAACCCTTTTTGTTCCCTTTAGTCACCTTCTGACTTGTGTTTTCACTTGCGTTGTAAGAGGACAGTTTCTCCTCCACAGCCTCCCACAGCTGGTCTCCATAAGCACTGGTTGGTTCTTCTGCAACATATCACACAGTCAGTTATTCCATCCGTGTACATTGCAGGAAGTCATAATCAGCCAAGACATGAGCCTATAAAAACCCTTTGAACATAAAACATACGCTTGTGTTATATACTGTACAGAGATCATGCAATGCAAGCTCCGAACGCAGTACAGAGATCATGCAATGCAAGCTCCGGGCGCAGTACAGAGATCATGCAATGCAAGCTCCGGGCGCAGTACAGAGATCATGCAATGCAAGCTCCGGGCGCAGTACAGAGATCATGCAATGCAAGCTCCGGGCGCAGTACAGAGATCATGCAATGCAAGCTCCGGGCGCAGTACAGAGATCATGCAATGCAAGCTCCGGGCGCAGTACAGAGATCATGCAATGCAAGCTCCGGGTGCAGTACAGAGATCATGCAATGCAAGCTCCAAGCGCAGTACAGAGACCCTGCTATGCTAGCACCGGGCGCAGTACAGAGACCCTGCTATGCTAGCACCGGGCGCAGTACAGAGACCCTGCTATGCTAGCACCGGGCGCAGTACAGAGACCCTGCTATGCTAGCACCAGGCGCAGTACAGAGACCCTGCTATGCTAGCACCAGGCGCAGTACAGAGACCCTGCTATGCTAGCACCAGGCGCAGTACAGAGACCCTGCTATGCTAGCACCAGGCGCAGTACAGAGACCCTGCTATGCTAGCACCAGGCGCAGTACAGAGACTGTGTGAAAAGAGAATACATCTGTATGTAAATGGTAGCGATGATTGGGAGATTCAGACTTCAAAATGCATTAGGTCGACACTTTTCGGTCATATCTCTGTCCCCTTGGTTTCTACCTGGCCCTGTATAACGATGTTGGAGGGTTATTACTTTGAAGAACGTACTGTCTGTGAAGGTTGTCCTGCTTCCAGGTTAGGGATTTAGCTCTCTGTAGGACATGTCCGTGAAGGCTAAGCCATCTGAAGCCCCATGCTTAACACCTGTAAATCCTGCTCTGCAGGTGTGTCTGCACAGTACCTGACACAGGACGACCTATGTGCTATTTGCCCCCTGTTCCTTCAGTGCCTGTCCCTGACGATACTACGCAGAAGCCAGAGTGGAAGTACTGTCCCGTATTGCTGACCGGCTTAGCGGCTCAACCACAATGTTTTTTGGGGATTCCCTTCCCATGTGCCACCCATGCTCCTGCAGGAGATGCCACAGACTGTGTGCAGCACAATCTGTGTGCATAAAAGGGCGCTCCCCTCTGCGCAGATATCGGAGTCTGGGGCTTCTTCTGTAGAGTACGAAGAAGCCGCTGTTTCACAGAAGCAGCTTCGGTAGAGGTGGACATCCCAGCCTTAGTACAGTAGGTTTGCGCCATTTTGCAAACATAAGATGCGCCGGCAGCACCTAAACCTAGGACGCCGATGTTGACAGGGTCCAAAGGTCAACATGCATTTTTTGAAGTCGACATGTGCAGACAGGTAATATTTCATACCCTACCATCCACTACAGCATGGAGGGAGAATATAATGGTGTGCCGAGCGCAGTGAGTCCGAAGCATGGCGAGCGGACGCAGTACACTTCGTGTCCATGTTGACACAGACACAAAAACATGAACAACACATGTTGACCACTATTAGTGGTCGACCATATGACTGTAGACTTAGACACTGTAAATGTAATATACCATAACCGGAGGTTCTGTGCTCATGTCGCAAGCTTCGTCCACGCGTAAACATTACCAATTCCGTCCGCGTCTTCCTTAAAAGACGCCATGGACAGGAAGCTGGAAACGAATTTTATCACTATTTTTTCCTTTTAAGGGGCGGTTACCAGGCCGGCGTTCGCTATAACTTGGGTTAACCTGGCTATTGACGCTTGGGCTAAGGTTTTAGAAAACCTAAATGCCTCTGAGGACCAGTTGTCTGATGTAATGGACATTAAACATGCTGCGGCTTCCCTGAGTGAAGCTGGCATGGATGTTATACAATTGATTTCTTCTAAAGCTTCAGCTACAGTACATCAGTCATAGCATGCTGGACCCTCTGGTTATGTTCTTGGAAAGCGGATACCAATTCCAAAAAAGCTCTAGAACACTTCACTTTCACGGAAAAGCAGCTTTTTGGGTCAGAGTTAGACAAGAATGTGGCCAACATACCAGCCACTAAGTCTGCATTCCTACCATCTACTGCTACATCCAAAACGCACCAGTCCTTTCAGTCTTTCCGCATGCATGGAAAAGCCGAAGGACAATCTTTTCCAAGACAACAGGCACCTGGTAAGAGTTCCAAACCCTAAACAATCCTGGGCAGCTTGGCACAACTTCAAAAGTCTGCCGACAAGACCTCAGCCTAAGGCCTCACCTTGGGGGCTCTCAAGGTAGGAGGCAGTCTGCTTCAATTTAAGAATGTTTGGTGCCAAACCACCACAGACGCATGAGTTCTAGAGGTGATCTCTCGAGGGTACACCATCACCTTCTACAAATGGCCCCAACTCAATTATTTTACACAAACATTTCTTCCTATGCGGTCAAGGCACGGCACTGCAGTCCCAAATTCTCTGGATGCGATGTTGCATCTCGAGGCATTACTAGATTCCATGGTAAAGATAATCTTTCTGTCCCCGGACAAAATTGCCAAAGTTCAACATCGAATTCAACTGTTGTTGCACAGCCAATGAGTGTCTATTTAATGTCCACACTATGGCCCTCCAGCTGTTGTGAAACTACAAGTCCCATCATGCCTTGCCACACATTTGTTATTAGGGAATGCTAAACCTATAGCAAGGCATGCTGGGATGTGTAGTTTCATAACAGCTGGAGGGCCACAGTTTGGACATGCCTGGTTTATTTAATCGGCAATGCAGGTACTAGGGTCCAGTTATCAACCTCCAACATGGTCAAATATGCAGTGTTCCACTCTTGGCCTCTTCAGCACCTCACATCTTCGTGGGTGAGGAGCAGTGACGGGTCAGCACACATTTCAAGGACGCTGAACCCAAAAGGAAAGCGACCTATCAATCAATGTATTAGAGCCCCGTGCCATCTTCAAAGCTCTCACCTTAGCACAGAACATTCTTTAGGACTGTTCAGTCTCAGTCTGATAACACAACCAAGTTGGCCTACTTAAAATCACCAAGATGGGACTCGCAGACCAAGGGTCCATCCGGCCATTTCATCGATATCCCAGGAGTCTTCAACTGGGAAGCGGATCTCCTCAGCAGGAACGACGTCCATGCAGGGGAATAGGCTACTCATCCTGAAGTCTTCCAGCTTTTGGGGGACAAATGGGGTCTTCCAGACATGGACCTTATGGCCTCGCGGCACAACAGCAAGCTTCCCAATGTTCAGAGCAAGGACAAGAGACCCCTTAGTCGATGCTCTAGCGATACAGTGGACCTTCCACCTAGTGTATCTCTTCCCTCCGTTTTCCCTAATACCAAGAGTCCTGCGAAAGTTCAAGCAGGACAGAGGATGACTTTCTCATTGCGTCAGCTTGGCTCAGGCACCAATTGTACACAGATCTGCTGACTCCTGCAGTAGACAATGGCCCTTATTCTGGTTGACTCACTCAGCTGCGAAATCGCACTGGGACCGATGTTTCGTGCATGTGTATACGGTGTGTGCCTGCGGGCGGGTGCTGGCCTGGGCCTTTCATGGGCGTTCTCATGAAAACGCTGCTAATGCAATCGTGATGCACGTGCGGGGGTGTAAAGCTAACCTCACCTAAACGAATGTCAGCTGCCCACCCAATTCCCTGAAATTCTACTCGCATATGCGTGTGCCTTTACCATCATTCAATGGTCGGCGACTGTGACCGGATGCCTGCCCTTACGCTCTGGCTATGTTCCCCGGGCCCACAGATAGTGGTTCCTGGTCTCACGGGACCTGGCCAATAGAGGATTTCCTGTTACAGTCAGTAACTGCCTGTTACAGATTCCGCCCACTACGCAGTGGGCGGGGATATCGCTGCCACCACCAGACTCCGACGTGGCGCCTGGAACCGCGGATACCTCCTCAGGCCCAAATGCTGGCACCTGAGTACTACCTGCTGGAGTGCGTTTCCTCGACCTTCATCGACCTTCTGATGACACACCCCCAACTGGTGTCAGTTGGTTCCCCACTGGTCACGGACCAGGCCTCTGCTTCAGTAGCTGGCAGAGCGGAACTTCGGAGGACGCTGGGCAGTATACCCAGTACAGCCGGAGATGGAATTATTGCAGTAATTCTGTTGGTCGCAAGATGAAAGTAGTTGTCTTGGGCAATAGATGGTTTATTTGCCAATATATCTTAAAAGATCTCTTCTCCTATCATAGGAGGCACAGCATACAGATGTTACAGCATTCAGATACAGGCAGAAGTACATTTTCCAGGGCTCACAGGCCCTCCTTTTAAACTACTTCAATACACAGTACCACAGGGGGTAAGCCCACCCTGTGGTCTGCAACCAATTAACTTAAATGCATGAGACGTGCATGCACTGGGCACATGCACAGTCAGCATTGACCCTTATGGACAGAGGGGAGTGGTTACTCCTCTGAGCCACAGTCCACCTGGGGGGCCAGATACCACCCAGGTGCCGGTCTGTCTGGCTAGGGGAAGGTTTCCCTCCAAAACATACTTCCAGAAGCCTGCCAGGGGACCAGCTGAACACCTCTAGCCCAGACATGAGCTCCAGAGATTGGCAGCCCTGATCCACTGCAGGGGTCTCCTGCTCGCCAACGGAGAGCCACATGGAGCTCCAAGGGACCACTCAGCTTGTTGGAAAGCTGATGGTCCCTGCTACCTTTCCTGCAGCTTTCAGATTGGAGGCTATCTGGGAAAGCATTCCATTTTTGATATAAAGTCTGGGGGGAACCCAGCAGCCCACACAGAACAGTGGATTCCCTGGGACACAGCAGTTACAGTAAGTGAATTTTTCCTTTAATATACATTTAAAGCCCACATGTTACTCTGTACACACTGAGCCTTTGCACTGCACAGGCTCCAAAAGCCACACAACACATTCTAAATATATTTACAATACTATACATTGTCTTAAGCCTATGCACAGCACAGGCTACATTAACCGGCAGCACTGCATCATGGGACATGTAGTCCCAGCTCAGTGCCTGCGCATATCATTTGCAATATGTGCTTTTTACTTTGTTCTGGTGCCTTAGAACTGGGAAAGCGCCCGTTGTCCAGGATGGTGCCGCGGCACGGAGAGTTAACCCCTTCAGTGCCGTGACCCTGCAGCTGTGCTAATTATAGCCATCAGCGCTTTATGTGGATTACAAATACCCAAACCGGGTGCCTGTGAACAGGAACAAGCCTCCCATTGGAAGTACTTCCGGATATCCTTCTGGTAATTTGAGAGATTTATTCTGGTTTATTCATCCCACAAGCGACAGACCCATGTTAGGGTTCTGAAATCAAGTGCAGGACTGGTAACTATAAATGTATTCAGAACTGGAAACATAGCCTCAAACAAATATTCATACAAAGCTGCAACTTTTATATGTTACGTGTTGTTTGTCTTGTTTGTCTGTTGATACTATTGTGCACAATTCTTTATGAAATATCATACATGTGATTTTAATAAATATTTCCACTTTACATAAATATCATTGTATTTGAATTACTGAACAGGATTGCGCTTCTTAAAGCAACATACACCTATTGGAGTCAGTTGCTTATCTCTTCAGTGCCGTGGCGGCCATTAACCACATGTGCTCTCCGGCCACACTGACCAACAAAAGTTTATGTAAAACACCCATTCGCATGCCGGGCAAACTAACCCGGAGTGCGGAAGGGGGGGGGGGATACCAGAATTAGTAGGACGGGATCCGGTTGACTCACAAGGGTTCGAATTTGCATCCAAGCGAGTCAACCAGAATAAGGGCCAATCTGTTCCCACTGCCTCTACAGCCGGACTTATTGTCTTAGGGGCCCGGCCTTACCCTCAAATCTTCCATCTTTTTTTTTTTAAACACATTTTATTTGAAAGTATTTCAAAACAATGTATGTTACAACAAATCCAATAAAGGCAAGAAACATTGAATATCACATCTGGCTGACTTGGTGTTTTCTTTCTGTTTTTTTTTTTTTTTCCCTTACTTTCAGTTTTAATCTATACATTGCCCTATCACATAAACTTCAAAGTATTTCAAAGTTGAGTTGTGTGGTTTTGGGAATTAGCAGCAAAGCGGGTTAATTCTATATCATTCTCCCGAGCCACTTAACACTGAAGGTTCAATTGGAGAAGGTATCTACGACCAGCGCAGAGATACCTGCAAGTCAGTCAAAATTTTTATACAGAAGTATCTCTTATATATTTAGCCAGATCTGTCACTCAACCCCTGTGGAGAACGTTCCTGTGTAGAACAGTTTCACTTTCATGTGTCTGACGTTCCACCCCCTTGACATCACCTCCCCCCGCCCAGCCAGGGCTACAGTACACGCCCACCATCCACCATTACTCCACAGCCACCATCCACCATTACTCCTGCACATCCCTACCCTCTGCCAGGACCCCCGCGACCCCCCTCCCGCGACCCCCCCCTCCCGCGATTTGCGGGACCCCCCCGCGACCCCCCCTCCCGCGATTCGCGGGACCCCCCGTGACCCCCCCCCTCCCGCGAATCGCGGGACCCCCGCGACCCCCCCCTCCCGCGAATCGCGGGACCCCCGCGACCCCCCTCCCGCGATTCGCGGGACCCCCGCGACCCCCCCTCCCGCGATTCGCGGGCCCCCCGCGACCCCCCCCTCCCGCGATTTGCGGAACCCCCGCTTTCCACCCTCCCGCAAGTCGCGGGACCCCCGCGACCCCCCCCTCCCGGGATTCGCGGGACCCCCGCGAACCGCCATTCGCAGGACCCCACACCCCCCCTCCCGCGATTCGCGGGACCCCCGCTTTCCACCCTCCCGCAAGTCGCGGGACCCCCGCGACCCCCCCCTCCCGGGACCCCCGCGACCCCCCCCTCCCGCGATTTGCGGGACCCCCCCGCGACCCCCCCTCCCGCGATTCGCGGGACCCCCCGTGACCCCCCCCTCCCGCGAATCGCGGGACCCCCGCGACCCCCCCTCCCGCGAATCGCGGGACCCCCGCGACCCCCCTCCCGCGATTCGCGGGACCCCCGCGACCCCCCCTCCCGCGATTCGCGGGCCCCCCGCGACCCCCCCCTCCCGCGATTTGCGGAACCCCCGCTTTCCACCCTCCCGCAAGTCGCGGGACCCCCGCGACCCCCCCCTCCCGGGATTCGCGGGACCCCCCCTCCCGCCATTCGCAGGACCCCACACCCCCCCTCCCGCGATTCGCGGGACCCCCGCTTTCCACCCTCCCGCAAGTCGCGGGACCCCCGCGACCCCCCCCTCCCGGGATTCGCGGGACCCCCACGAACCCCCCCTCCCGCGATTCGCCGGACCCCCGCGAACCCCCCCTCCCGCGATTCGCGGGACCCCCGCGACCACCCCGGTATCCGGACTATTGTTAGACAGCACTTACATCGACAGCCATTACATCGACACCATTAGTTCGACACCTCAATAGGTCGACATGGTTTTAGGTCGACATACCATTAGGTCGACATGTCATTATGTCGACAGCTCATTAGGTCGACATGTTTTTAGGTCGACACTGCCATTAGGTCGACAGTGTCTATGTCGACAGTCAAAATGTCGTCATGTGGTTTTTTCACTGTTTATTGAGCCGACATGTGCCGACAGGCGGTATTTCATGCCCTACTATCCACTAGGGCGTGGTGGGAGAATAAAATAGTGTGCCGAGCGCAGCGAGGCACCGTGCCCGAAGCATAGCGAGCGGCTGCGGTACACTTCAAACTGTGTCCATGTCGACTGTGTCGACATCTCAGCCAAAAAACAGTGAAAAAACCCATGTCGACCATTTGACTGTCGACATAGACTCTGTCGACCTAATGGCAGTGTCGACCTAAAAACATGTCGACCTAATGAGCTGTCGACCTAATGAGCTGTCGACCTAATGAGCTGTCGACCTAAAACCATGTCGACCTATTGAGCTGTCGAACTAATGGTGTCGATGTAATGGCTGTCGATGTAAGTGCTGTCTAATATCCGTCCCAGACCCGACCACCCCCTCCCGCGATTCGCTGGACCTCCGCGACCACCCCCTCTCGCGAAACGCGGGACCCCCGCGACCCTCCCGCAAATCGCGGGACCCCAGCGACCCCTCCCTCCCGCGAGCCCCCACCACCCTCTTTAGTCCCCCGTATGCCCACACACCCCTATCACTACCCAGCTTCCTGCTCTCCTGAACCGTAACTTCCACCACTGGGTAATCGCTGACGCTGTGTTGCCCACATACCCCAATCATGCCTCATATCCCAGCCTCCTGCTCTCATGCACCCTAACTCCCACCCAGTAGGAGGAGACACTGACTCAGGGCCACCGTCCGGTACTCCTGTGCTGCCACGCTGGACCCTCACCCACTGCCAGAAGCTGCAATACAGGGCATCTTTCATACAATTCTAACCATATTTCTCACAATACAAATGTTCACAAATTAAGGGGCGTAGCCCCTTACGCCGGTGTGAAGAGCGCCCGTAGGGCGCGATGAATCACCTAGTAGATTTATACTCGTTCAAGCCTCATGGTATTAAAACATCTTACAATACAAATCTTATCAGGGTTTAATGTGGGTGGGAAGGAGGGAGAAGGGTAGGTAAACAAGACAGGGGGAGACAAGACAACAGAAATTTACCATACTAGCCTAT
Source organism: Crinia signifera (assembly GCF_055691185.1). NCBI lineage: Eukaryota > Metazoa > Chordata > Amphibia > Anura > Myobatrachidae > Crinia > Crinia signifera. The sequence continues at coordinate 11,386,226 of NC_139217.1, read as the reverse complement.
AATTCAAAATTCTAAGTGATCTGCCGTAACAAAAACCATGTAGTGTTCTCAAAGACTTTTTGTATGGACGTCTGAACTTCGGTACTGAGGGTCAGGATATAGATTTCCCATTTGGCATAGAAGCGCTTGACTCCCTTTTCTATATCAGTTAATGTTGCTTGACGCTCAAAGAATAGAGTCTTGAGAATGGAGTTCTTCAACTCCGCTAAAGAGGGGGAAGTTCTTTCTATCCAATGGGCCAGGATTAGTTTTTTGGCTAACACAAGAATTAGGGTAATAAGAGAGATAATCTTTTTTTTATTGGGTCCCAAGTTCCCGTTGTTAAAATAAAGAAAGAGCAGTGGTAGTGGGTCATATGTTAGCTGTAGTGTGAAAGTTATGTTTAAGAATGTAATTAGTTTCCTCCAAAATATTTTTATATGTCCGCATCCCCAAAAATTGTGAAAATAGTCCGCTCCCCTCATTTTGCACTTTGGGCATAATCCTAGATCTCCTGGGATAAAGTGACTTCGTTGTTGTTGTGAGATATAAGCCCTGTTAAAGAAATTTGAGGTGCGTCTCTTGAAGAGAGGCTGATTGTAAGTACTTAAGGGAGGTGGGGAGTTTTTTGAATATCGTTAATAGGGGTGGTATGGTGGGGATGTCTATCTTCCATCTATTTTCCAGGTTTTGGAGTAGTTTATCTTTCGGGATTACTATCAGCGCTTGATATAAGTTTCTGATCTTGTATCCCAGAATATTATGTTGGGCTATGAGCGATAGTACTGGGTCAGGGTGAACTGGCGTCGCATAAGCCTTGGGAATAGATTGCGCATAATGTCGTGCCTGTAGGTACATGAAAAATTGTGTGTTAGGGAGATGATATTTAGTTGCTAGATCCGCAAATGATAAGATTGTGCCTCCTGGGTCGAAGACGTTGCAAGTGGCTGATATTCCCTTCTGGTGCCATTCCAAGTACAGCGGGTTCTCCAGACCCGGAGCAAAATTGGGATTGCCCCAGAAGGTAACATGTGGGGTGCTAGCTGGGTTTCTACCAAAACCTTTATGGATTGATATCCACATTTTATATGTTTCTTTGAACAATAGGTTATTTTTGATGTCATTGGGGATGTCCTTATTTGGTACATGAAGCAGTGCGGCTGGTGAGAATGGGTGGAAGAGTGCCCTTTCCAGGTTATCATTTGTATATGTGGATCTATTAAGAAGCCAGTCAGTTGTGTAGCGAAAGTGGGCTGCTTGTGAGAAAGCTTGGGCATTTGGGAGTGCAAATCCTCCGTCTTGTTTTGGAAGTACTAGTCTGGACATAGGCATCCTGGGCTTTTTCGCGGCCCAAATAAACTTTGTGACCATTTTATTATAGTGTGCGAGGTCTTTTTTAGAAAGGGCCAAGGGGATCATTTGGAAAATATATGAAATCTTTGGGAAAATGACACCTTTTAACAATCATTACCCTCCCATATAATGAGAGAGGAAGGGTTATCCATCTGTCCAATAGTTTCTCGATACTCTGTAAGATTGTCTTAAAATTGGCAACATACAGGGAGTCCAGATGTAGCAGAATCATAATTCCCAAGTATTTCATTGGGGCAGTACATATTGTAAATTGTTGCATGTTGGGGTGTGTTTTGGCATATAGGGGAGGCCACGCCAGAGGGAGGAGATGTGATTTATCTTGGTTTATTTTAAATCCTGAGAATGAGCCAAAGTGTTCTATAATTGTCATTGCTGCTGGTATAGATTTGGGCGGGTTCGAGATAAAAAGAAGCATATCGTCTGCGAACATACTTAGTTTGACTTCCAGATGACGTATTTTAATACCAGTGAATGAGGAGGAGGATCTAAGTTGGACTGCTAAGGGTTCCAGAGCTAGGGCAAAAAGGAGCGGGGAGAGGGGGCAGCCTTGGCGAGTGCCACGCTGGATCTGGATGGGATCGGATAGGTAATTGTTTGTGAGTATTTGTGTTTTGGAGTTTGCATATAGGTTACTAATAGCGTCTATGAATGGTTTTGGAAAATTGAATTTCTGCAAGGTGGTAAACAGGTGGTCCCAAGAGATCATATCGAAGGCCTTTTCGGCATCTAGGGATAGAATGGCCTGAGGGTCGGGAGATTTTGTAGACTGAATCCACTGCATTACAGTGAGCAGTTTCCTAACATTTAACACTGAGTGGCGGCCCCAGATGAAACCCGTCTGATCTTTGTGGATTATGGATGGGAGGAGTAGTTTCAATCTGTCGGACATAATCTTAGTGTAAAGTTTATAATCAGTATTCAAAAGGGAGATGGGGCGGTAAGAGGCGGGTTGGGTGGGATCGCGTCCTGGTTTTGGGATAACTTTTAGAAGAGCTGAATTAAAATAGGGGGGGGGAGGGGCACCTTTTAGTAGAGAGTTAAATAGAGCGGCTAAGGGGGGGGGCAAGTTTTGGGGCTAATAATTCATAATATTCACTGGTCAGTCCGTCTGGTCCTGGAGCTTTACCTGGCTTAAGTTGGCCAATGGCTCTAGTTACATCTTCTTCAGTAATATCCGTTAGTAATGAGTCTGTATGCTCTGGGACTAAAGCTGGGAGTGAGAGTGTGGACCAGAATGTGTTTTTGCGTTGTTGGTCTGGTGGGACTAAGGTATATAGGTTTGTGTAAAATTTATGAAAGGTGGATGCTATCTCTTGGCCACGGTGTTGGAGGGTACCATTGTCATCCGCCAAAGAGGTGACTATAGCGGGGGGGTGTTGGCCGTTAAGCAGGTTGGTCATTAGTCTATTGGATTTTCCTCCAAATCTGTGGTATTTACTCTGGGATTGGAATGACATCTTGGTTTCTATTTTGGACAGAAGGGTATCAAAGACAATTTTAGCTTGGTTGTATGCCTCTCTATGTATCGAGGTGGGGGAAGACTTATATGTCTGGTATTTGGCTGACAGTGTGGCTTGGGCTTCAAGGTACAATTTAGCTCGGTCTTTACGGAGATGGGAATAGTACAATATAATGGCTCCCCTGAGGACCGGTTTAGATGCCTGCCAAAACAGGTGGGGTGAGTCTGCCTCTGTGGTAAGGTTGTTTTGTTTATAGTCCATCCATGTGGACTCTAGGAGGGCCTGAAATTTAGAGGAGTTTGCCAAGTGGCTGGGGAATCGCCAGTTGATGTATGGGCCTCTATCTAGGGTAGTGTGTAGGGCAATCCAGCTTGCAGCATGATCGGAGACCGAAATCGTCTCAATCTCTGCGCCGCATACCAAGGGAAAGGCTCTAGTAGATAGGAGGACATAGTCAATGCGTGACAAAGTGTTGTGTGCGGCAGACAAACAGGTAAATTCCCTTTCCATTGGGTTACAAGCCCTCCACACATCAGTCAGGTGGAGGCTAGACATTAGGTATTGTAGCCCTCGTTTCGAGGGGGGTCTCCTGGATGGGGCAGAAGATTCTCTATCAAGCACATTAGAAACCACAGTGTTAAAATCACCAGCTAGCACAATTGATGTATCAATATAGGGGGTTAATATCGTTACTAGATTACGAAAAAAGGACTTAGAAAATGCATTGGGGGCGTAGACATTACAGAAAGTATACCTTGTTGACTGTACGGTGGCGTCCACTAACACCCATCTCCCATCAGGGTCTGTGAGCGTAGAGTGAATCTGTGTGATTGCCTGCTTCTTTACTAGGATAGCAACCCCTCTGGATTTTGAGTTGTATGGGGAGGCCACCATCAGCGACCACCCCAGGGTGTTTAATTTCAGGGTTTCAGAGGGGGTTAAGTGTGTCTCTTGCAAGAATGCAATATCTGCTTTTAATTTGTGAAGATATAGCAGGATTTTTTTACGTTTAGAGGGGATGTGGAAGCCACCGACATTCAACGTGACAATTTTTAAATCAACCATTTCTAATTAGACGGGCATAGCAGCCCGGCAGGTCATTATCATAGTACACAAATCTCGACAGACCTACTGCTATTGTGTCCAGTAAATAATTCTTGGCTACATTGGTAAAGTACATATAAGGGTAGAACATGAAGGAAAGAAAGGGGAGGGTAGGGGTAAACAAGGGGAACCAGTGGACCAGGAGTCTCACAGCAACAGCTGCGTGGATCAAAATTATGAAAAGATATTGCATAGGTATATTTTCCTGGCCCCTCTGGTCCTCCAAAAACCTGCTGTGCAACAGAGTTACACAATGACCTCCGGAAGCCCAGGGGCAGAAGTGGCCACTGGGTTCCGTGTTTTCAAGATCAGGGCATAAAGTGCGCTAAAGCTTTCAGGCTCGCCCCAGCCTGTGAAACAATATGAGGCGCCATCTGCGACCTCTTAAAATGTGAGCACTCCACAACTCATTAAGTAAATAATTAAACTACCTACATTCTTTTAAACATAGTTAACAATAACATTGGCTTAGCTTCACGTCAAAGGAACAAGACAGTGATACAAACAATTTTAGTCTCGGTTATCCTTCCAGGGGAATGGATAAATTCAATAGCAGGGGGGGGGGGAGCAGGATACCGGGTCAGGAGTTTTCCAGTATGAGGATTAGATCCTATCGTTTCAGACAGGGATAGTTGTAAACTCTTCTCCACAATTTGTACGGTCTCATTCTCACTTCTCCAAAATAAAATCCAAGTATTCCAGAGTGGGGTAAACAATTGCGGCAGTCAAATCCCAGTAGCTTGGGAGCCATTACATCCCGCTGGGGGGTCTTACTCCTCCAACCCAGTTAGTCACTTCGCTTGGTCTGGTTTTCATATCACATAGGAGACATAACTGGGAGGAATATTTAGCCTCGGTTTCCCCACAATGGGGTATGCTAAATACTGCTATCCGGGGGGGGGGGGGGGGGGAGGGTTGGGGAAAAGTCAGGCAGCGTGAGGATCCATTCCTGTTAGTACTGGTAAAGATGTACGTGAGATTTCCCCCTGCAAATGGTAAAGTCTCGGTCTCACCTCCCCATATCCAATATATTCCGTGGGAAACAAAACAGATGATGCAATTAAGCAGTAGTAATGCAAGTTCAGCAGAGTCCTGTCGGGGACCTGGGGTATGCTTTCTGAACTATTCATCTGGGGGGGCTGAGGAAAAGGAGGCCTGTGCTTGCTCCATTAAGAAGTCCTCCGCGTCCTGTACAGTGCTAAATTCTTTGTAGGAGGAGCCAGAAAAGATTCGCAGTTTGGCGGGGTAAAGCAGGGCAAATTTAGTTTGGCTTTTTACCAATCTGGTGCATAATGGAGAAAACTCTTTTCTCGCTCGAGTCACCTCTGCAGAGAAATCTTGGAAGATAAGCAACTTGTTTTCATTCCATTGCAGGGTCCTGTTTTGTTTAAAGGCTGACCATAGCGCCTCCTTGTGTTGGTAATTGAGACATTTAAATATTACTGCCCGAGGTCTGTTGGAATGATCTTCCCGGATCGGCCCCAGCCTATGGGCTCTTTCTACTATCATGCCCGCACATGAATCTACCACCTGTAGCAATTCTGGCAGGGTGTGTGTGATGAAGGAATATAATTCTGGACCTTTGATCATTTCAGGGAGGCCAATGATACGCAAATTGTTCCTTCTCGAACGATTTTCCAAATCGTCGAGCTTGTTTTGTACTGTATAGGCAGACTTCTGTAGGGATTCAGTGGTGGCCTTTAGTGTGTGAATGTCCTGGAAGGCTTCTCCCAAATGTGCCTCGTTTATGTTGACCTTTTTAGTGATCTGCTTTAGCTGTGATTTAATGTCCTGGACAGACTGCTGTAGCTTAGCAGCGTGGGTGTCCAGGATGGGGTTAATAGTATCTTGTATTGCCCGCACCATGTCTGTGTATGTTAGGGCTGCAGCCTGGGGTAAGGGAGGAGAGGGGGTGAACAAGTCAGGCTGAGTTTGGGGTATAAATGTCTCATCCCCACTTACTTGTGTGCGCTGTGGCAGCAATTGGGGTTGGAGCTGTAACGCTGACTGCGCTTGTGTGTGTGAGCCGGCGGCCATCTTGGGCTGGACTCGCGGTGGAAGAGAAGGCTGGCGTCTGGGCTTTCCAGCAGGCGTGGGGGAGAGAAATCTCTTCATCAGCTGCAGGGAGTTCCTGGGAGCGTCTGCCGGCGGGTGCCCAGCTTCCGTGCGGGGAGTGGAGCGCTGGCGGGCGGCTGGCTGGCTGGGGCGGCTGGGGAGCTCAGCACGCTGCGTTCTCACCCATCAAACCCGGAACCGGAAGTCCCAAATCTTCCATCTTAAGTGCTAAAGGCTTCTCTCCGGATGGGCTTCAAACAGTAATTAATGCAGGAAAACCAGTTCCTTCTCGTATTAATTACAGAGTATGGCATGCTTACTTTCAGTGGTGCGCTACTCGTGCTTATAACACGCGAGTTCAAAGTTTCCAGACTTTTGGGAGTTTCTTCAGTCTGGCTTGGACTTAGGCTCAGGATTAGCCTCCCTTTAATTTAAGTTTTGTCTCTGGTTTCACCGAGGAATTGCTTGTTTGCTGGATGCGCGTACTTTCATGCAGGCAGCGCGGCGCATCCAACCTTCGTTTGTTGCTCCATGGGATCTCAGCGCAGTTCTAAAAGCATTGCAAGGTCCTACGTTTGAGCCATTGTAGGACATAGATCTTAAATAGAAGACTGGTAAAACGCTTTTTCTATTGGCTATTACTTCGGCACGTAGAGTTTCTGATCTAAGTGCTCTATCCTGCCATTCATCTTTCATCACGATAGCCGGTTCTTCGGATAAAAAAGGGCCATCTCCCTAATGTGGTGTCTAAGTTTCACCTAAATGAGGAGATTGTGGTTCCAGCCATTCCATCATCTGGCGACTCCACTTGGAAAGCATCCTTAGATGTTGGAAAATATCGATCACACTAAGGCCCAGATTCTGGTTGACTCTGTTAGCTGCGAAGCTCATTGCCATATGTAACACCCGGGCCCGCCGCACTGCCCCGTGCAAACATACAGCAACTATGTAAGTCGCCGACTTGATCTGCCCAGGTACCGTGCACATGCGCATAAAACATTATGTGCATGCGCAGAAAGAAAACATCGCCCCCCCCCCCCCCCCCGTGCGGGGGAGCGTGTGAACTAGAATGACCCCCCCTAAGTCTATTACACATAGAGGGCAGTATTCAATGAGTATAATCGCGATGTGCAGTGAATCCTGCTTAGGATTCGCTGCTGTCGCCGTGTTCTGGAGGGCTGGAGCCTTCGCTGCCAGCCCTCGCTGTCCCAGTATTTAATGCCTCAGAGGCTCGCTGCCCCTGACGGCGAATGTTAACCCTTGCGGCGTCGCCGGGGAACGGCGGCAGGCAGCGAGATGAAAGTCTCCCTGCCTGCCCCAGAATGTATGTGGGGGGGAGGAGGGCTCCCCGGGACCCAGGCAGCAAAGGCTGCCCCCCGGGAGAGCTAGCAGGGGACCGGGTAGGGATCACGCATATGTAATGATCGGGAGCAGTGAATATATGAATATGTAATGAGCGGCTCTCGGCTCCTGGCCCCCTGCTGGCTGTTAAGTGTTTTTTTAGTCAACCAGAATTAAATATATAAGCACATGAATAAAAATAGCATGCCCCTTCACAGAATAAAATTCCTGATTTTTTGACACGCGGAGACTATCAGACAGCGAATTATCCGTTATTCACTGTTCACAGACGGCAAAAAGCGCACGTTGAATAGGGCGATTCACTTTCTGACACAAAAAAAAAAAATCACCTTCCAAAGTGAAAATAGCACAAATTTGCCAAGAAACATGGCGAATTGGCCTCATTGAATACTGCCCAGAGAATACCTGTTCATCTTATTTGGCTTTCAAAAGTGTGGCTAGCCCGCTACAAAACGGGCAGAACAGCTCTGCAAAGCTGCCACTTGGTCAACAATCAATACTTTTCTTTGGCTTCATGCCTTTGCTTTTTCTTCTTCTTTCTGGTGCAGAGTTCTCCTCTCTGCTCAGGAGCGCTCCATTCCTTGAATAACGACTTTGGAACATACCCAATGTGACTCCTGTGGAGCACTGTGGACCCAGCTGAGGAAAATTGGAGTTATGGTAGACTTACGGTGATTAACTCCTTTTCCTCGAGGTCCACAGTGTTTACAGGACGCCCACCTTGAACGCACCTGGCCTTTTGGGTTCACTTATTCTCACTTGTTCCGGTTTATGTGAGAATGTGTTCTTGAGTAATTTGGTCTTCCTTCTACACTCCAGCTCCTGCATTGGCCTTGATTACTAAATTGAGTTCAGGGGTCGGGGTGTTCTGGTTTCTGTGTTTTCCAACCCAAGCACAAGGGGCGTGTTACCATATTTCTTTAAGTATTAATATCTCTGTGTAAGAGTCAGAGCTTGGCCTGGGCCTAAACACTTGACTGGTGGAAGTAACAACGTTGATTTACTACAGACGCTGAGGTTATCCGTAAGGTGTCAGCGGTTCTCAGATTGGCGAATCTGGGGAATCGCAGCACCTGGAATCATAACACCCTCAATACTCCGGGAATCTCACCTGAGAGGAAATCCTTCCGGGCAGCCAGCACGCACTGCGCTCTATACTCCGGGAATCTCACCTGAGAGGAAATCCCTCCGGGCAGCCAGCACGCACTGCGCTCTATACTCCAGGAATCTCACCCGAGAGGAAATCCCTCCGGGCAGCCAGCACGCACTGCGCTCTATACTCCGGGAATCTCACCCGAGAGGAAATCCCTCCGGGCAGCCAGCACGCACTGCGCTCTATACTCCGGGAATCTCACCTGAGAGGAAACCCCTCCTGGCAGCCAGCACGCACTGCGCTCTATACTCCGGGAATCTGACCCAAGAGGAAATCCCTCCGGGCAGCCAGCACGCACTGCGCTCTATACTCCGGGAATCTCACCTGAGAGGAAATCCTTCCGGGCAGCCAGCACGCACTGCGCTCTATACTCCGGGAATCTCCCCTGAGAGGAAATCCTTCCGGGCAGTCAGCACGTACTGCGCTCTATACTCCGGGAATCTCACCCGAGAGGAAATCCTTCCGGGCAGCCAGCACGCACTGCGCTCTATACTCCGGGAATCTCACCTGAGAGGAAACCCTTCCGGGCAGCCAGCACGCACTGCGCTCTATACTCCGGGAATCTCCCCTGAGAGGAAATCCTTCCGGGCAGCCAGCACGCACTGCGCTCTATACTCCGGGAATCTCACCTGAGAGGAAATCCTTCCGGGCAGCCAGCACGCACTGCGCTCTATACTCCAGGAATCTCACCTGAGAGGAAACCCCTCCTGGCAGCCAGCACGCACTGCGCTCTATACTCCGGGAATATCACCTGAGGGGAAATCCTTCCGGGCAGCCAGCACGCACTGCGCTCTATACTCCGGGAATCTCACCTGAGAGGAAATCCCTCCGGGCAGCCAGCACGCACTGCGCTCTATACTCCAGGAATCTCACCTGAGAGGAAACCCCTCCTGGCAGCCAGCACGCACTGCGCTCTATACTCCGGGAATATCACCTGAGGGGAAATCCTTCCGGGCAGCCAGCACGCACTGCGCTCTATACTCCGGGAATCTCACCTGAGAGGAAATCCTTCCGGGCAGCCAGCACGTACTGCGCTCTATACTCCGGGAATCTCACCCGAGAGGAAATCCCTCCGGGCAGCCAGCACGCACTGTGCTCTATACTCCGGGAATCTCACCCGAGAGGAAACCCTTCCGGGCAGCCAGCACGCACTGCGCTCTATACTCCGGGAATCTCACCTGAGAGGAAATCCCTCCGGGCAGCCAGCACGCACTGCGCTCTATACTCCGGGAATCTCACCCGAGAGGAAATCCCTCCGGGCAGCCAGCACGCACTGCGCTCTATACTCCGGGAATCTCCCCTGAGAGGAAATCCTTCTGTGCAGCCAGCATGCACTGCGCTCTATACTCCGGGAATCTCACCCGAGAGGAAATCCCTCCGGGCAGCCAGCACGCACTGCGCTCTATACTCCAGGAATCTCACCCGAGAGGAAATCCCTCCGGGCAGCCAGCACGCACTGCGCTCTATACTCCGGGAATCTCCCCTGAGAGGAAATCCTTCCGGGCAGCCAGCACGCACTGCGCTCTATACTCCGGGAATCTCACCTGAGAGGAAATCCTTCTGTGCAGCCAGCACGCACTGCGCTCTATACTCCGGGAATCTCACCTGAGAGGAAATCCCTCCGGGCAGCCAGCACGCACTGCGCTCTATACTCCGGGAATCTCACCCGAGAGGAAATCCCTCCGGGCAGCCAGCACGCACTGCGCTCTATACTCCAGGAATCTCACCCGAGAGGAAATCCCTCCGGGCAGCCAGCACGCACTGCGCTCTATACTCCGGGAATCTCCCCTGAGAGGAAAACCTTCCAGGCAGCCAGCACGCACTGCGCTCTATACTCTCTGGACAGCACGCACTGCGCTCTATACTCTCTGGACAGCCAGCACGCACTGCGTTCTTTCCCCCGGGAATCTCACCTGAGCTGGAATCTTTCTGGACAGCCAGCAGGCACTGCGCTCTATACTCTTTGGACAGCCAGCACGCACTGCGCTCTACACTCCGGGAATCTCACCTGAGAAGGCATCTTTCCAGGCAGCCAGCATGCAGTGCGTAGCCAGGAAGTAGGAAAACTGGATCTTGTCCTTTTCAGAAACTTGGTCAATCAGTGGTGAGCGCAATACGAGTTGGTCTTCCTGCATGCTATAAAGCAATTATTGATAATTATAGACCTGCAATATCGGCCACAGAGAATATTCACTATGGGCAATACACAAGATGTGGGTGATCTGACTGAGAACTCGCCCTCCGCTAATTACCCTGAGTAACACTTACCTATAACAGACCTGCCCTCACTGGCCTATCACTAACCTGCCCCATATACCAGGGGTGGCCAAACCGGTCCTAAAGATTTACCAACAGTTCATGTGTCTCAGGCAGCCTGTGGATCTATAGTAGGAATGAATGTAGCATGTTTGAAAATGTGACAATTAGTAATGACTACAGCTAGGTGATCTGGGGAATGTGACAGTTGGTGAGGACTACAGCTGTGCACCAGTTAGGTGATCTGGGGAATGTGACAGTTGGTGATGATTACAGCTGTGCACCAGATAGGTAATTTGGAAAACGTGGATCGTTGGTAGACCTTGAGGACCAGTTTGGCCACCCCTGTTCTATACCGATCACTAGCTCCCATTCACTATTACAGGACTGTCATCAGGCTGCTCCCTCCTTATGGAATGCCCTTCCACGCACAATAAGGCTCTCCACTAGCCTCCAAACTTTCCTGCGTTCCCTGAAAACTCACCTCTTCTGGCAAGCCTATCATATTCAGGACCCCCACACAACATCCAGTAGCATTCTTATCTAATTGGATCCCATCAGGACTGTCCTGTTATCTGATGGGACTGCCATGCTATGGAATCCTATCCTTATGTATCCCTCTAATTATCCCTATAGACTGTAAGCCTGCGAGCAGGGCCCTCCTTCCTCTATATGAGATGGTTTCTGCATCCCATCAGTACTGTCCTGTAATCTGGTGGGACTGCCATAATCTGGAATCCTATCCTTATGTATCCCTCCTATTATCCCTATAGACTGTAAGCCTGTGAGCAGGACCCTCCTTCCTCTATATGAGATGGTTTCTGCATCCCATCAGGACTGTCCTGTAATCTGGTGGGACTGCCATGCTATGGAATCCTATCCTTATGTGTCCCTCCTATTATCCCTACAGACTGTAAGCCTGTGAGCAGGACCCTCCTGCCTCTATATGAGATGGTTTCTGCATCCCATCAGGACTGTCATGCTATGGAATCCTATCCTTATGTATCCCTCCTATTATCCCTATAGACTGTAAGCCTGTGAGCAGGACCCTCCTACCTCTATATGAGATGGTTTCTGCATCCCATTAGGACTGTCCTGTAATCTGGTGGGACTGCCATGCTATGGAATCCTATCCTTATGTATTCCTCCTATTATTCCTATAGATTGTAAACTTGCAAGCAGGGCCCTCCTTTCTCTATATTGGTCTGTTACTACCCAGCTTGTTTTATCACCGTTTCCTATTGTAAAGCGCAACGGAATAAGCTGCGCTATATAAGAAACGAATAAATAAACAATATAGACCTGCCGTTTGCCCTCCTCCCACTGGGCTAATAACCTGATACACACCCCCAATTAACCTGTCACTGCCCTGCCCATGCCCTCACTAGCCTAGCTCTTCCTTGCCCTCTGCCCTCAATGGCCCATTACTGACTACTGACATGCCCCCTCCCGGTCACTAGCCTATTACTGACCTGCCCACTACCCTCACTGACCTGATCACTCCTCCACACTAGCCTATCAGTGATGTGATCCCTTCTTTACAGTACCACCCTCTACTCACTAGCCAATCACTAACCAAACCTTCTCCAATAGTAATGAACCCCACACCCCTCCCTTGGGACATTGTCTGAGCTGCTAATCTGCTCCAAGCAAAGCTTCAGACACAGCAAGTGACAGTGGTGTCAGCTACCATGAGCTGGAAGATTATTATTGGGGAACTGCACTAAAGAGTCAGGGAGGATTTTACATTAATGGAATATATTAGGGGACATAACTGACTATGATTATTGAATTATTCTGGATTTACCATCACCTAACAGCTTTGACCCATTGGGTCCTGAGTTGTGTGTGTGATGCTCAGTGGTGCACCCCCGAGTTATGGCCCGTTGTATAAAGAAATAAAAGGAAGAAAAAAAGAAACTCGGGTGGGTTGCACTCTAAGTCCCCGATCTAGAGTTATCCTGTTAAGATTTATTCATTATTTATATATATTTTTATTATTATTTCTGCTTGTGCACAAATTAAATTATTTTCAGAACTGTGAAAGATTACATAAATAACCATATTGCTGTGTATATAATGTCAAGATTCCTGCGATTTTATAGAATAGATTTAGTCAGATACTGGTATAATTGATATACCTTGTTTGTTTGTTTGTTTGTCAGTCAATTATTAACAATATACCAAAAATGGATATACCAAAAAATGATGACCATCATTTAACCCCATCAAATATACACCATTGATGTTGTGGGTGGGTCACTTAATTGTAATAGAGATAAGGGTCTAATCATCGGTCAAAATATTTTCTTTTTTACCAAACAAACAAAGTATATACATCAATTTTATATACATATATACAATGGCCCGCCTCGGTCTCAAATCTCCCTATAGCTAATACTGCTCACTTTTGCCCTAATCCAGCTGAATGTTATTCAGAGTGTACAATAGTCACAGAATTGAATCAGCATGCAAAGAACAAGTGAAACATTGTAACCATTCAAGTTCTAGCACTCATTCAGATAGCAACATAATGTCAATTGTAAAGATTTTAAAAGATATTTCTGTCTGGATCTTATATTGGTAAGGAGCCCATTCACCTCTGCTCACGTGTCTCCTGTCGCTTCTGGTGGAATTCCGAGCAGAGCGGAGACAGACAACCGGTCACGTGATCGGCACTTCTTGTGACGTACGTTTCACAAGAGGCTTGTTCACACGGCAGCGTATACAGGCTGCCAGCTATGATTCTATATATAAGCAAGTAACCAATCTTAGTGCTGCATTGTTTGATTGGCATCTGCCTTGCCAATCAAATTCATCATTTCTGCACGCTATTATGTGCTTAGAATTAAGAGCATTACTTGTCAGCTGTTTCTTAGATCATATGTATAACTGAGGTTTTTAATAAGTTTTTTAATACAAAATCATGATTGGTTCCCTAAACCTAATTATTTGCTGGTTTGTAATCCCATATTTTATTCTTATTTTTGTTCTCCATTTTTAAAAAGGTATTTACGTTATTTAAAGGGATAGCAGCATGCAAAAAAAAAAAAACGTGAAAAAAGTTTTTTTATTTTATTAAAGATCAACTTATTGTGTTATATTATTTATTGTGCAGAAAAAAAATCTGTCACCAATGTTATATATTTTTCTCTAATTTCTTGATTACTATAGAGATTTTTGATTGTAATTTATTTTTAATTGTTATTCTTACACCTTTGTTATTTTATTTATTATTTTTATTAAAAAAATTCTCATGAGACTATTTATGTCCTAGTGTCGAGCTAAATTATAACAGCTACTAATTATCTCAATTGACCCCTACATATAGGACCTCTATCCAAGGAAAATAATGTGTACTAATGTGCAAAAAAACAGGTGATACAAAGAATTGTCTGTGTTTCTAATAATAATAAGGGAAGGTTGTGCATATTTTCTTTTTGTTCATTTATTACTACTCAATAAAAAATGAATGTGAACATGAGGGGCATTGGGGGCATTGTAACTTGCCTGGTGTGAAGTGACCAATAAGCTGCAAACAACTTAAGTGCTATTGTAGAATAGGATAACTAAAAATAACAGAAATTGTGTAATGGGGGTTCTAGAGATTCTTAGTAGTGTATTTCTTTCCTTGTGCATAATTGGTGAGTTCTGTGTCCATAATAATGCTTTTCTCATATGTAATGTTCACGTTCTGTGTTCATAATGTCGGAAATCGGAGGAACTGAACAGCCCGAGATTACGTTTGTTAGAGAGTAGATTATCAATCTAAATATCTCTCGTACATTCAGGAAGCTTGATGGAATATTGATGTAACTTTTCCTGTCAGGAAGATGCTGTAATTGATGTATTCATTCATACCCTGTGGATTCAATGCTCCTAATATGAATGTCCACTGACCTTTCTTTTTTCAGCAAGGCTTCAGTAAGATCACCTCCCCTGATTCCCAAGCTGACCTTCTCCAACCCACAGACTCTGAAACTTTTGAGGGAACTACAGGTTGAGTATCCCTTATCCGAAATGCTCGGGACCACGAGCATTCCGGATAAGGGAATATTCCGGTTTTTGGAATAATTTTTTTTTTAGTCATACTTACCTGCCCCTGGTGGGTCCCTGATGGTCCCTCGGTGTCCATGGAGTCCTCCGGCGTCCACAGCAGGCCACCAGCACCGTCTCCGGCGTCTCCAGCAGTCCCAGGAGTGCTTTGCGCAAGTTCCCAGGCGCGCCGGTGACGTCACCGGCGCGTGCGCGCAAAGCACTCCTGGGACCGCTGGAGACGCCGGAGAGGATGATGAAGGCCTGCCGTGGACGCCGGAGGACTTGGTAAGTATTAAAGAATGGTTAGGGGGGGGGAATTTTGAATTATTCCAAAAAACCACGTTTTTTTGGAATAATTCAGATACGGGATGCCCGGATACGGGATACCCGACCTGTATTAGGTTTGGTCACAAAATGTCTTGCGACTGATGTTAACTTCTTACAGTTCATCAAATCTGTTTCCCCATTATGAATGGGCACCACCTGTTCTAATATGCGCTGTTTAAGGGACGTGTTGTCATCCCGACATATCGTAGCCCACATCCACATGTTATACAATGTATGACGCCTTCTGTTTTGCAATAGATGTAGTTACGGAGTTGGATGGGTTTGCCGTACTTGTCCACAATGTTGTCAATTGTATGCATAAATTGGCAGGCCTTACATTGGCCGCATGGGTAGGTACCCATAATCTGCTTTTTTATTGATGTGGCTGTTCTTGTAAAAATGGCTTTTCACCAATTGATCTTTAAGGTTTTTTGCCCTATGCCAGCTCATCGATACTCTTGGACCCAATTTCTTCGCCAAGGTTGGATCCAAAAGAAGTACGGACCAATGTCTCTGTATGATCTCTTTAACAGTTTTCCACTCCTGGCAAAAATCTCCTACAAAGCGTATTGTATGGTCTGATCCTTTTCTTTTTGTTTGAAGATCAGAGTCTCACGATCTAATTTCATAGCGTTTTTCATCGCTTTCTTTGTGGATGTGGGGCTGTATCCTCTTTCTCGGAGGCGTGAGATAAGTTCTTGACTCTGGATCTTAAATTGTCGGTCATCAGAACCGTTTCTTCTGAGTCGTAAAAACTCCCCTTTTGGAATATTTTGCACCTTGGGTGGGAAGTGGGCACTCGTTTGATGTAATAGGGTATTTGTGGAGGTATCTTTTCTGTACAGTTGAGTTGCAAGATGGTTGTTCTCATCTTTGTATATTTTCAAGTCTAAAAAGGCCAGTTCTTCTTGGCCTATAGTATGAGTGAATCTCAGATTCCGGTTACTGATGTTCAGCTGTTTTATGAACTGGAGAAGAAGTGTCTGATTTCCTTCCCAAATGAAGAAAATGTTGTTGATGTATCTTAACCACATCGCGACATATGTATACTTCTCTTTTTCTTCATTGAGCACCACTTTTTACCCATTTGCCCATCAAGATATTTGTATACGTGGGGGCACATGCCGCCCCCATCGCTGTGCCCCGCACTTGCAAGTAGAAGCGATCATTAAATGTGAAGACATGATGATGTAGAATGAATCTCAGCAGCTTAATCAAAAACTGCTGAAACGGTTCTTGTCCTTCTGCATCCATAAAGTATGTCCCAGCTTCTATTCCGTGGTCATGTTTGATTGCGGTATATAGGGCCTCATGGGACTTGACGACCTTAGAAAATTATATTAAAAACAAAATCGTACCAAGGAGTCTACGACCAAAAGTCTTCCCTGCCTTTAGTTTGATAAGTGATAATTTGAAAACCAAATGGGAAAAAACTGATGCAAATACTAATCAAGCACGATAATCTAGTATTGGAGGAATGTGAAAAAAATCTGGAGGACCTCAGCAAAAAACTGGAACCATGGGAAAAGGACAACCAATAACAAAGATGTTTTGAGAAGAACAAAGAAGATCTCAAAAGTTACGAACAAACTATTATAGAACGGAAAAGGAATAAGTTTGCAAGGGACAAAAAGGATTTCTCATCTGGGAGACTCTTCAAATGGAATATAAGATCTAAAACCCAATTTTAAAAATGGAGCCCAAGACCAGTACTCTTCCTCTGAATTAGAGACCTCGGCGGATGATAGCAATGAGCCCAAGAGAGAATACCAGGGTGGAGATTCCCAAGAGGAGGACAGGGCTACAATCAGCATTTTTTAGGGGACACCCCCCCCCCCTTCCCCGAGAGGGAGGGGCAGAATAAAAGGAGGAAGAGGAATACGAGGTGGGGAAGAGGAAGATCCAAGAAATCAGCAGCAATGGGAAACATCACAACAACGGTACCCCATAAGGACTACCCGAATACCCCGATTCCAGTAAATACCATCCAGGCTGGATTACAGGCTAATTCAGCAGACATTGGGAATTCTGCTAAAGATATATCTCAAGTCCCGAATACTCAAAAACTACAAGTGATTAACCTATCCGAACATGTACTAAGTGAGATCCAAATGGACATATTGGGAAAGGGACTGTCCTTTTCTCCCACATAGAAATTCGAGAGATTCAAATGGGAGCGAGAGTTAAAGTTATTCTGCAGGAAATTGATGACAGATGAAAATGCTGAGCATTCATTGCTCGCACAGACAAGTGATTTAGAACAGGAAGCCATATTGGCACGGGAAGAATTACATACAGAATCATTATTTGGCTCACAAACTGGCACAACAAGTAGAAGCAGACCACAAGTAAAGTTAAAATCGACCTTCTTTCCTACGGAGAACATTAGTCCAGAAATTCAGATTTTCATGAAGTCTATAGCACAAGAATTTGACCGATTACACTGCAACAAACATCGGTACCTGAAAAGCTCTAACATTAATATACAAGAGAGAAGTTCAATTAAGGAGATACAGGATTGGCAGGACATTATTGTAAAACCCAGTGACAAGGGTGGCAACGTGGTCATCTGGTCAAAAGAAAAATATCTGAGAGGCATATCGCCAATTTAATGACGAGATGTGCTACAGGTACACCTTATTCAACCCAATAGAGAATTACAAAAATCAATATCATTGTATTCTCAATGAGGCAAAAGCAGAGGGGACTATCACAGCTAAAGAATACAGCTACCTGCAATGCAATAACCCGAAGATGCCCACTTACTGTATTGTATGTTGCCAAAAGTGCATAAGAAATTAGAAGATCCTCCGGGCAGGCAGATTGTGTCGGGAAAGGGTGGCCTGACGGAGAAGGCATGTACGTTTCTTGATATCCATTTGAGACATTTTGTGTTTAACTTGCCCTCCTTTGTACAAGATATTGCAGATGTATTGCGTAGAATCCATGATATCAGTCTGGACAATAATCAATATCTGGTGTTACTAGATGTAGAGGCCCTATATACCTCAATCAAACATAACCACGGAATAGAAGCTGGGACATACTTTATGGATGCAGAAGGACAAGAACCATTTCAGCAGTTGTTGATTAAGCTGCTGAGATTCATTCTACATCATAATGTCTTCACATTTAACGATCGCTTCTACTTCCAAGTGCGGGGCACAGTGATGGGGGCGGCACGTATGCAAATATCTTCCTAGGCAAATGGGAAAAAGAAGTGGTGTTCAATGAAGAAAATGAGACGTAAACATCATATGTCGCGATGTGGTTAAGATACAGACGACATTTTCTTCATTTGGGAAGGAAATCAGACACTTCTTCTCCAGTTCATAAAACAGCTGAACATCAGTAACCTGAATCTGAGATTCACTCATACTATAAGCCAAGAAGAACTGGCCTTTTTAGACTTGAAAATATACAAAGATGAGAACAACCATCTCGCAACTGTACAGAAAAGATACCGCCACAAATACCCTATTACATCAAACGAGTGCCCACTTCCCACCCACAGTGGAAAATATTCCAAAAGGGGAGTTTTTACGACTCAGAAGAAACTGTTCTGAAGACCGACAATTTAATATCCAGAGTCAAGAACTTATCTCACACCTCCGAGAAAGAGGATACAGCCACACATCCACAAAGAAAGCGATGAGAAACGTTATGAAATTAGATCGTGATACGCTGATCTTCAAACAAAAAGAAAAGGATCAGACAATACAATACGTTTCGTAGGAGATTTTTTCCAGGAGTGGAAAACTGTTAAAGAGATCATACAGAGACATTGGTCCGTACTTCTTTTGCATCCAACCTTGGCGAAGAAATTGGGTCCAAGAGTATCGATGAGCTGGCGTAGGGCAAAAAACCTTAAAGATCAATTGGTGAAAAGCCATTTTACAAGAAAAGCCACATCAAGCAGATTAAGGGTACCTACCCATGCGGCCAATGTAAGGCCTCCAAATTTATGCATACAATTGACAACATTGTGGACAAGTACGGCAAACCCATCCAACTCCGTAACTACATCAATTGCAAAACAGAAGGCGTCATACATTGTATAACATGTGGATGTGGGCTACGATATGTCGGGATGACAACGCGTCCCCTGAAAAAGCGCATATTAGAATAGGTGGTGCCCATTCATAATGGGGAAACAGATTTGATGAACTGTAAGAAGTTAATATCAGTCGCAAGACATTTTGTGACCAAACCCTCAAAAGTTTCAGAGTCTGTGGGTTGGAGAAGGTCAGCTTGGGAATCAGGGGAGGTGACCTTACTGAAGCCTTGCTGAAAAAAGAAAGGGCAGTGGACATTCATATAAGGAGCATTGAATCCACAGGGTATGAATGAAGAAATCAATTACAGCATCTTCATGACAGGAAAAGTTACATCAATATTCCATCAAGCTTCCTGAATGTACGAGAGATAATTAGATAGATTGATAATCTGCTCTCTAACAAACGTAATCTCGGGCTGTTCAGTTCCTCCGATCTCCGACAATATGAACATAGAACATGGCAACATGTACGGTCACCAAGACAATCGTCAAAATTCAAGATACAAGGCATTGTTACATATGAGAAAAGCATTATTATGGACACAGAACTCTCCAATTATGCACAAGGAAAGAAATACACTACAAAGAATCTCTAGAACCCCCATTACACAATTTCTGTTATTTTTAGTTATCCTATTCTACAATAGCACTTTGCAGCTTATTGGTCACTTCACACCAGGCAAGTTACAATGCCCCTCATGTTCACATTCATTTTTTATTGAGTAGTAATAAATGAACAAAAAATAAGAAAAAATTCACAACCTTCCCTTATTAATATTAGACAGACAGACGATTCTTTGTATCACCTGTTTTGTTTGCACATAAGTACACAAATTATTTTCCTTGGATAGAGGTCCTATATGTAGGGGTCAATTGAGATAATTAGTAGCTGTTATAATATGTTATACATATAAAAAAACAGATAAAAAAACACAAATAAAAACAATTAAAAATAAACTATTACAAACAAAAATCTCTATAGTAAATCAAGAAATTAGAGAAAAAAAAAAAATATATAACATTGGTGACAGTAGCCTGTTGGAATAAAAATTCCCGTGGTCAATAAGCCTTCAATCTCTATGTATTATTCCAAGATTTTTTCTGCACAATAAATAACACAATAAGTTGATCTTTAATAAAAAAACTTTTCACGTTTTTTTGAATGACGCTATCCCTTTAAATAACTTAAATACCTTTAAAAATGGATAACAAAAATAAAAATAAAAATAAAATATGGGATTACAAACCAGCAAATAATTATGTTTAAGGAACCAATCATGATTTTGGATTAAAAAAATTATTAAAAACCTCAGTTTTACATATGATCTAAGAAACAGCTGTTATGCTCTTAATTCTAAGCACATAATAGCGTGCTGAAATGATTAATTTGATTGGCAAGGCAAATGCCAATCAAACAATGCAGCACTAAGATTGGTTACACATATATATATATATTATATATATATATATATATATATATATATATATATATATATATATATATATATATATATATATATATATATATATATATATATATATATATATATATATAATCATAGCGGGCAGCCTGTATACGCTGCCGTGTGAACAAGCCTCCTGCGAAACGTACGTCACAAGAAGTGCCGATCACGTGGGCGCTCACGTGACCGGCTGTCTGTCTCCACTCTGCTCGGAACTCCACCAGAAGCAACAGGAGACACGTGCAATCAGCGTCCAGAACCGGTAACCGGACCCCCCTCTGAAGTCCGCGGTCAGCCTCAGTTCAGGCTGCCGCTGACTTCTGGTAGGGAAGTGGTCCGTTTTTTGTGTCCGCCCCCCTCCCTTTTGCTCTTTGCCCCAGGAGTGTCTTCCATATATCTTTAAAGTGGTACTGTGATTTGTTATTTATTACACGTATGGGGAGATCTGCTTAAAAGCTATTCGTCTACATGTGTTCTAATATAAATATGCAGAGGTGAATGGGCTACTTACCAATATAAGATCCAGACAGAAATGTCTTTTAAAATCTTTACAATTGACATTATGTTGCTATCAGAATGAGTGCTAGAACTTGAATGGTTACAATGTTTCACTTGTTCTTTGCATGCTGATACAATTCTGTGACTATTGTACACTCTGAATAACATTCAGCTGGATTAGGGCAAAAGTGAGCAGTATTGGCTATAGGGAGACTTGGGACAGAGGCGGGCCATTGTGTGTGTGTGTGTGTGTGTGTGTGTGTGTGTGTGTGTGTGTGTGTAATAACTTATGAGCCGGCGAACAAACTTCAGATCGACCAGACTTGGTAGCACGTGTTTTTCAAATTAAGCTACATTCTCTTAACAAGGATATAACAAAGCATGCAGTGTTTGGCCAGGCCAAAGCTTTTGTATATACCATTGAATTCCAAAAAAGGGGACTACCACATGCACACATACTTCTTACACTGCGACCAGAGGACAAAATTAACACAGTCTCCAAAATCAATCAGTTAGTGTCAGCAGAAATTCCATCAAAAGACAATCCTGTCTTGCGCAACATTATCACACGTTGTATGCTACATGGTCCATGCGGCACACAATATCCACGTGCACCCTGCATGAAAGATGGAAAATGTTCTAAGCTTTTTCCTAAGCCATTTATTACTGAAACCACTTTAAACATTAATGCCTATCCTCTTTACCAACGTCGACCTGGCGAACAAGTACAAGTTAGAGGTAACCTTATGTCAAACCAAAATGTGGTACCGTACAATCCATACTTATCACTCAAGTACAATGCTCACATCAATGTGGAAATATGCACATCACTCACATCTATTAAGTACATATACAAATACATATTTAAAGGCTTTGATTGTGCTAATGTGGCCATTACACCAAATGGCGAAGCAGAACTTCACTACAATGAAATTACCAATTTTATTGACTGTCGCTATGTAAGCCCACCAGAAGCTATTTGGCGATTACGAGAATCATTAATGCATGATCGCTCTCACACAGTCATCAGACTTCCAATACATCTCCCCAACCAGCAAACAATCATATTTCAACCAGGTCAGGAAATAAAAGCACTTTCTGCTGCACAAACTACACAAACCAAACTTGAAGCATGGTTTAACCTCAATGCTAATTCTACACATGCACAACAATGACTGTACTCAGAAATTCCACATTACTACGTTTTCACACATGGCAATTGGCAACCCAGAAAACGCGGTGGAGACAAAATTGTTGCACGCATGTTTACCGTTAGTATCAAAAATGAAGAGCGCTTTTACCTTCGCATGTTACTGCTACATGTTCCTGGGGCTATCAGTTTCCAAGCATTGCAAACTGCCAATGGTGTGGTTTGTGAATCCTTTAAAGCTGCTGCTTTAGCACATGGACTTCTGGCATCAGATAACGAATGGCATAACTCTTTAACAGATGCAGCCACATACATTATGCCTAAACAGTTAAGAGAAATGTTTGTCTACATATGTTGCTTTTGTCAGCCTGCTGAACCACTTCGGTTGTGGGAAGATCACCTTATTCAGTTCACTCTTGACTATCAGCACAATACCACACAACACATAGCCCAAAGCAAAGCACTCCACCATATTAACTCCATTTTACAACAACATGGATTGTGATGTGAACTGCTTGGCTTGCCAATTCCCACCGGAAATGCACCACAAGAACAAGCATATAATGTCCTTGAAGAACAAAATTTAGCTAATCACAACATTGCAATGCTTAACAATCAGCAGTTAGCTGCTTTCAACACCATCGTCATGGCAGTACATAATGAATACAGTCACAACCACTGCTTTTATGTTGATGGGCCAGGAGGTTCCGGAAAAACATTCCTATACACTACGCTCATTGCATATATATGAGGTCAAGGTAACATTATATTGCCGTTTGCTACCACAGGAATTGCAGCTACTTTACTCAAAGGTGGACGCACTGTTCACAGTGGATTTAAGCTACCGGTCCCACTACTTGATACATCCGTTTCTTGCATGAGACTAACGTCCCCAGAAGCAGAACTATTACGGAAAGCTGTTGTCATTCTCATTGATGAAATAACTATGCTCCCCAAACATGGTCTTCGATGCATTGACACACTTCTACAGGAAATTATGAACACCACCAAACCATTTGGAAACAAAATTATTGTATTAGGAGGTGATTTTAGACAGACACTTCCTGTTGTGCCAAAAGGAACACAAAATTATTGAATGCTGCATAAAAGCCAGTCACCTATGGCAACATTTCAACACGATAATACCTTTTCTTCGGAATACTTCATGGCAGCCATTACATTGGGTTCATCCCTCTCTCCTCTCCAATTAGACAGGTAGTTTTTTCCCCTAGGATCCAGCCCCTTCCTCTATATAATCTGGCACCTCCCCCTAGACCGTAGTCTTTGACTGTCTCCGTCCTGATCCTAGGGAAAAAACACAAATAGGGAGGGCCAACAAATTTTTGGGCTGCCATGAAGTATTCCGAAGAAAAGGTATTATCGTGAGTATAATCCTTGCTTTCTCCTTCATACTTCATGGCAGCTATTACATTGGGATGTACCAAAGCAGTAGGGTGGGTTATACTATACCTCAAGCCAAGACTTGCTTAAGGACTTCACTTCCAAAGCTTGAGCCCGCAACATCCAATGCATAATGCTTAGAGAAGGTATGCAAGGAAGACCAGGTGGCTGCTTGACAAATTTCCTTAGTCGAAACTTTGGCCTCTCTCGCCCAGGAAACCGCCATTGCCCTTGTCGAGTGAGCCTTAATACCCTCGGGAACTTCACGCCCCACCTTCTTGTAAGTAAATGCAATTACCTCCTTTAGCCACCTTGACATTGACTGTTTTGACGGAGCCAAACCTTTCTTTGCCCCCTGGGGAATCACGAATAATGCTTCTGACTTCCTGAACCCCGTAGTCCTGTGTAGATATATCTTGATAGCTCTCAAGACATCTAAGGTATGCAATTTTTCCTCTTTCTTCGTCAGAGGATTTTGGAAAAAACAAGGCAAAACTATTTCTTGACTTAAATTAACTGAGGAAACTACTTTGGGTAGAAAGGACGGCCTAGTCCTCAGCACTACCCGATCCGGGAAAATCTTCAAATACTGTTCTTTAATGCACAGAGCATGAATCTCTCCCACTCTTTTTGCTGAAGTTATTGCAACTAAAAATAACATTTTCCATGTTAGAAACTTTAGCTTCGCTCTGACCAGTGGCTCAAACGGAGCCTCCATTAGTCCATTCAAAACCAAATTAAGATCCCACTGGGGGATTATTGACCTAACCCTAGGCCGGATTTTCTTGAGAGCCTGGCAAAATCTTTTAATTAAGCTATGCTCCGCTAGTTTCCTGTCTAGCAGCGCACTCAGTGCCGAAATCTGGACCTTGAGTGTTGAAGCCGACAGCCCTTTATTAAGCCCGTCACAAAGAAACTGTAACACTTGAGGAATGTTTGCTTTAGGAAAGATGAACTTGCCCTTGGACCATTTTGCGAACACCCGCCATATTCTGTAATAGATCTCTGACGATACTTTCTTTCTCGCTTGGAGAAGTACTTCAATGACTTCTGGGGATAAATTCTTGTCTCTTAATTGCCGCCTTTCAATTTCCAGGCCGCTAAATTCAATTTGTGAGGCTCTACGCAATTGACTGGGCCCTGCTTGAGCAGATCCTGAGTCACTGGAAGAAACACTGGACCCGCAATCGCCATGCTCTCTAACATGGGGAACCAAGCCCTCCTGGGCCAGTAGGGAAGGATAGCTATGACTTGGACCCCCTCCGTTCTGACCTTCCACAATGTCCTGTGAATGAGGGGAATTGGAGGGAACACATACCCCAGGTGAAACTCCCAACTCTGCGACAGGGCGTCCACTCCGCTCGACCCCCAAGCCGGGTACCGTGAGTAGAACTGTGGCAACTTCTTGTTGACTGCTGAAGCCATGAGGTCCACCTCCGGTTGACCGAATTGCTCTACTATTTCCTGAAATACTGAGTCCTTCAGTTCCCATTCGCCAGGAACCACGCTTGTGCGGCTCAGATAGTCTGCGAGCTGATTGTCTTCCCCCAGAACATGGAGCGCTGAAATGGACAACAGGTTTTCCTCGGACCAGCACATGATGTTTCGCACCTCTTCTAAGAGCCCGTGACTCCGTGTACCTCCTTGTCTGTTGACATAAGAGACGGTAGTGGCGTTGTCCGAAAAAATGCGCAGGTGCGCCCCTCGGATATCTTCGCTGAAGAATTCTATTGCCTTCCACACGGCCCTTAGTTCTCTGTGATTGGAGGAGAACTCTGACTCGTGCCGGGACCACAGACCTTGACATGTCTTGTCCAGACCATGAGCCCCCCAACCCGTGGCGCTGGCGTCTGTGGTGATCACCCTGTAACGGGGACTTGCCAGTGAAGACTTCCTTGACACTAGCTGATCGGCCTCCCACCATCTTAAGGATTCTTTGGCTGCCTCTGAGATCTTTATCTTCCTTTCCAGCGGCACCAGTCTTCTCGAGTAATCTAGAAGGGACCACTGGAGAGGCCTCATCCTCCATCTGGCCCATGGGATTATGTCCACCGTGGACGCCATCATCCCCAAGAGACTCATTGCTGACCTGAGGGGTACGCGATCTTCCTCGTAGATTTTTGAGATTAGCTGCTGGATTTTCTCGCATCTCTTCGTGGACAAAGATACTTGAAACCTCACGGTATCCACCAGCACTCCTAGAAACTGGAGACTCTGTGTTGGCTCTAGACAGCTCTTCTCCCAGTTTAACAGCCACCCGTGTTCTTGAAGAAACTGAATGGTGTAGTCTCTTGCTGTGACCACCTCTTCCTCTGAAGGTGCCACGATCAACAGATCGTCCAGATATGCCCATATCATGACTTTCCTTTTCCTCAGTTCTTCTATCAACACCACCAGAACTTTGGTGAAGACCCTTGGTGACGAGGTGAGGCCGAAGGGCAGACAGGTGAACTGGAAATGATCGTGACCTATGCAGAATCTCAGATATTTTCTGTCGTCTGGGGAAATGGGAATATGGAAGTAGGCGTCTTTTAGGTCGATGGAGACCATAAAATTGTTTCTTTCCAGCCCCATCAGGATCGACTTTGTAGTCTCCATGTGGAACTTTCTTTTCTTTATGCGCAAGTTTAATTTTCTTAAATCTAATATAGTTCTGTAACCTCCAGAACTTTTGCTGACTATGAAGAGACGAGAATAAAAACCGGCTCCTTTCTCTTCTTCCGGGACTCTCACCACTGCTCCTGATGCGATGAGTCCCTTTAAACTTAAATTTAGAGCTTCCCTTTCTATCTCCGAAACTGGGATCTCTGAAACACAAAATTTCGCCATTCTTGGCCTTGACATGAACTCTAGGTGATAGCCAATCCTGACTACCTCCAGAACCCATCTGTCTCGGACGGTTTGTTCCCAGACGCGAGCAAAGCCCAACAGCCTTCCCGCTACCTGGGCTTGCTCCACCATGGGACCACCGTCACTGTTTCTGTGTGGTTCCCGAACTTTCGCCTCTTTTCTTGACGTATTGCCGAAAAAAGGCTCTGGATGTCCCCTGCGCGTATCTGTCTCGGACAGACCTGCCTGGCCTGTAGGACTTGGCCTGTCTATACGCTTGTCTGGAAGAATATGAGAAGAATCTCCCCCTTCTGTCCTGTGGCAATCTGACTGATTTACCACCTGACATTCTTTGAATCATCTGATCCAAACGACTGCCGAAAAGAAAAGCACCCTCATAGGGCAATGTAGCCAGCTTGTTCTTCGAATGGGAATCTGCTGCCCATGACTTAAGCCATAAGGCCCTACGGGCCACCAACCCCGATGTCAGGGATTTTGCTGCAAAATCAAGACCATCCAAGGAGGCCTCACACATATAGTCCACTGCCAGCTGAACCTGGGTAAGACTCTTGCAGATTTGATCACGGGAAACCTTTTCCTGTATGTCTTCCTGCAATGCAGAACACCAAATCCTGAGTGCCCGAGAAAGAGAGGCCATAGCCACCCCTGATTTTAACGAGACTGAGGCAGAGATATGTAGTCTCTTTAGAGCACTCTCCATTTTTTTATCCATTGCGTCTTTTAGTGACGCCCCATCCTCAAGAGGAATGGTAGTACGAGTCGTCACTTCTGACACTGCTGCGTCGACCTTAGGTATATTACACCACTTAATGAATTCTTCATCCTCAATGGGAAACATTTTTTGAATTCTCTTAGTCGACCCCACTCTCTTGTCGACACCCTGCCATTCTTTAGCTAGGATATCCTTCACAACCTTATGTACTGGAAAAGATCTCCCTTTTTTAGAACGATCCTCAAACAATGCGTCAAACTCCAATACTTCGCCTGACTCAGCAGATGAGCCCCCAGACTCCTCCTTGTCCGCATCCTCATGCACTGACACATCACCGTCATCTTTATCAAGGCTAGTCTGGGACCTGGACCTTTTATTCCCTGCATACTCCTCTTTGGAAATAAAGTTTTTCTTCATCCAGTCTCTCATCTCAGCTAACTGGGCTGATATATTCATCCCAACATCCTTTTTTGTCAGACACTCTAAACACAGTACTGTCTCTCCAACAAAGGCTCTATCACATCCTGGACAGATCTTAGTATTCTTGGTCTTAGCCACTTTCTTTCTGGGCACTGAAGGCACACTACAAAACAAGAAAGAAAGATACTAACTATCTGACTGAAAAAGTGGCATGCTCTAACAGCGTGTCCTCTGCAAGAGGACTTACCTGGGCGGCGGTGTAACACCCTTCTTAGAGGCATCCTCCATGGCAATAATCCTGGCTTGATACCAAAAACGCTTCTGCAGCAGTATAGCCTTGCGCCTGTAACACCGACCAGGCGCCTTTTAAATACACGCTGCCGCAGCAGCCAGCGTCCCCCCCTCTCCCGCCGGCGCCAACCTGGCGCGCACTTCCGCATAGCTGGAACGCACGCGGCCGTGACCCGCACGCCGCGTGCATCCGCCGGAAGTGACGCGCGCACCACTGACGCCGTCCTGACTGCCGGGGAGACTCAGCGCCTCCCAGAGAAGGAAGCCGGAGCCTGACCCGGACACTGGGACCACGCCGGAGACGCCGGAAAGGTGATACTCACATACGCTATGCAGGGAGGGACGCTGTGGGTTTCTCATAATGTCCTTGCCACCGGCCCCCGGACACTCTTTTAGGCTTAGGCACCGCCAGCCTGCCCGCCCAGGTCTCCGGTAGCATAACCAGCCTACCGGGTATATAAAAAAAACAAAACAGCTAACTCTAACTGACTACCTGTCACAGACAGAAGGAGACAGGAAAAAGACTACGGTCTAGGGGGAGGTGCCAGATTATATAGAGGAAGGGGCTGGATCCTAGGGGAAAAAACTACCTGTCTAATTGGAGAGGAGAGAGGGATGAACCCAATGTAATGGCTGCCATGAAGTATGAAGGAGAAAGGGAGTTATTGTCATGCTACTTCGCAACCTTAACCCCAAAAAAGGATTGTGTAATGGAACCCGATTAATTATTGAACAATTAGCACCTCACTTCATAACTACAAAAATTATATCCGATTGCAACAAAGGTGACATTGTCTTTATTCCTCGCATTGATTTGGCTCCAACAGATACCACATTGCCATTTATCCTAAAACGACGCCAATTTCCAATCATTCCAGCCTATGCTATCACTATTAACAAATCCCAAGGACAAACATTCAATCACGTTGGAATTCATCTACAAACTTCAGTCTTCTCTCATAGTCAACTTTACGTGGCTTTATCAAGATCAAGACAACCAAATCAAGTCAAAGTCCACATTACCCCAAATGAAGAACAAGGACAACTACTTTCAAAAAATAGACAATTTACCAAAAATGTGGTTTTTCATGACGTTTTCCAAATGTAACATGTCGTAGTAGTATGTGACTTTACTAACCTTATTTATATAAATGCACTTTCCACTCTTTTTACAATGTTTACAATAAATGCTTCACAATTTTCAACCTCTTCTCACATTTATCTTATAAGACATTTCTATTTCAATACATATTTCCTACATCTACATTACTTAACTTTTCGATCAACAACAAAAAATATTCATTCATAACACTATCACAGACTACACCACCTTTGCAATTATATGCACTTTCATTTCTAAACATTTATGCTGCTACTCAAATTCACTAAAATAACATTATTCACCAAATGACACTACATCTCACACTCACATCTATGAATGGGGCGAAGCCCCTCACGACGGTGTGAAGAGCGCCCGGAGGGCGCGATGAATCACCGTATATATATATATATATTTTTTTTATATATATATTTTTTTTTTATAAAATTGATGTATATAATTATTTTGACCGATGATTAGACCCTTATCCCTATTACAATTAAGTGACATACCCACCACATCAATGGGGTATATTTGATGGGGTTAAATGATGGTCATTTTTTGGTATATCATTTTTTGGTATATTGTTAATAATTTACAAACGAGGTATATCAATTATACCAGTATCTGACAATCTATTCTATAAAATCGCAGGAATCTTGACATTATGTACACAGCAATATGGTTATTTATGTAATCTTTCAGAGTTATGAAAATAATTTAATTTGTGCACAAGTAAAAAAAAATGTGTGTAATATATATATATATATATATATATATATATATATATATATATATATATATATATATATATATATATATATATATATATATATATATATATATATATATATATATATATTGAATAAATCTTAACAGAATAACTCTAGATAGGGGACTTGGAGTGCACACCACCAGAGTTTCTTTTTCTTCCTGTTCTTCCTTTTTTTCTTTATACAATGAGCTGGAAGATGCCATATGCCGACTGTGAAAACCAGCGCCCAATCACCTGCCATCATCACAACCACCCAGCAGCTGTACCTGTGGAAAGGCTCGTCTGAACCCAAGAGCTGGATGGAGGAGGCCGGATACATGGCGAGGTTGCTCAGGCTTCCTGCTTGAAAAATCAGACTGGCTCCCCCCTGTGGACATAAGGGCAGTGGTCAGTAGACAGGTAACACATGGATGGGCCATGTAGAGTTAGCGATCTCAGAGGATTAACCGGTTTGTGAAGCCCAAAAGGTGGCTCTAGAGCAGTGGTAGCCAACTAGGGTCCTCGAGAGCTACCAACAGTTCACTTTTTCCAGACACCTGCTGCACAGGTGAACTCATTACTAGCTGAAACATTTTCAAAGATCCACAGGTGGAGCTAATTACTTCACTTGTGATTCTGTGAGGAGATCTGGAAAACATTAACTGTTGGTAGCTCTCGAGGACTGGAGTTGGCTACCCCAGCTCTAGAGCAATGTAAATGCAGAATCAGCATGTGACGTACATACCTCTTCTCCAAGGAGGGCAGACAAGCTGGGGGCCACTTCCCTCATCTCAGAGCAGAGATTTTCATGCACAATATTCCAGTTCTCGGCAATCAACATGACTTGGCTGGTAAAGTCCTCAATGTAGATGAGGTCAGAGGACAATATGCTCATACCTACAACATAGTTGGGACAGTGATGGACACAGTAAGCAGTGGAAAATGACCAACACATCAGCAGAGACCCCTCTCATCACTGAAGAGCGGAGCACATACCATGAGATTCTCGAGAGGCGTCCAGGATTGCCTGGGCAATGGCATGGTCCATGACAATCTCCTCCATGTCTTCCAGGTTCTCCTCAGACAACTCCATACGGTTTTTGATGAACCTCACCATACGGCAGTACGTGTAGTCATCGGAAACGAGGTTTGTAAGTTCTGGAAAGTGAGACCCGTACCAATGTCTGGAGGGCAGAGAAGAGTGATAGTAATACTGCCACCCATATAAGAGTTACCGGTAACAATACAGCCCCTGTATACGGAAAGAATTGTTATTGTAGACTCACCATGATTAACTCCTTTTCCTCAAGGTCCACAGGAGTTACATTGGGAAGTGTTGTGTGGTTGTCCGGAGAACCAACATGGGGCGTGGTGTGCAGGAGGTTGACTGGAGCATCCTGGGACTAAAAGATTAATTGTTGGTGCTCCGGGCAACCTACCAACACATATCCCCCCTCCAATGCACCTCCTACTAAACTCATGTGGAGCACTATGGACCCTAAAGAGGAAATTGCTACTCTACCTCCTCTTTCTATACAGACACTGGGAAGGACAACACTATGGGCGGTATTCAAGGAGGCTGATTCGCCAGGTTTTTATGGCGATTTTGTGCTGTAAGGCGAATTTTTGACTAAAACGGTGAATCACTCTATTCAATGACCAGATGGCGAATACATTTCAAGGTTTTTTTCGCCATGATTCACCGAGTAGCAATCGCTATCTTTTTATGGTGAAGTGGAAGGTGAACTTTTAAAATAAAGTGTTTTATTTTTTACATTTGGTGTAAAAAAAAAAAAAAATCAGGAATTTTATTCTGAGGAGGGGCATGCTATTTTTATGAATATATTTTTATATATATATTTTTTTTTACACAGACCAGCCAGCAGGGGGCCGGAGCCGAGCCGCTCATTAGATATTCATATATTCACTTCACCCGATCATTACATATGCATGATCGGGTGTAGTGAATATACCTGGTCCCCTGCTGGCACCCCCAAGGGGCAGCCTTTGCTGCCTGGCTCCCGGGGAGCCCACCTCCCCCCACAAACGTTCTGGGGCAGGCAGGGAGACTTCCATCTCCCTGCCTGCCCCCGTCCTCAGGCTCCCTGCGGCATCGCCGCAGGAGTTAAAATTTGCCGGTCAGGGGCAGCGAGCCCCTGACTCGTTGAATACTGGAGCCGGCGAGGCTCCGGAACGCAGCGAGCAGTGGCGAATGTGCAGCGAATCCTAAAAAGGATTCGCTACACATCGCCAAAATGCTCATTGAATACTGCCCTATGTGTGGTGAGCATTAGGATAATGGGAAACTGGCCCACCAGTGCTCTGCTTACGAAATCAGGTTGGTCACCAATGGAGAGGTCCTCACCTCACTTTCATGGAGACTGTGTTTATGTCCTTGTCCAGCTTGTCCAGTAAGTTGAGAGACTGGATGATCGTGTTATCCTCTCCCCTTTTGCGGACACCAACTTTGGCTGCGGAATAGCTGTGGCTTAACTCCAGCTGTGATTTGGAGGCCGACTGAGCGGTAATTTCTTTCACCAGGGAGGGAAAGTATAACCGGATCCCTGCACAGAGAGATACTATGTTACTGTCACATGGGTGGGATCAGAACAGAAACGCTCCTCTGGCCAGACCCAACATCAGTAACCGGGCCTCTCATAATCCAGGAAACTTCTCACCAACAGCAAAGACCAAGAGCACCTCTGGTATTATCCCAACCGCAGCTAAATCACCAATAACTCACCTCTAATGACCTCGGCTACCACATTGCCGGTCTGATATGTGATCTTCAGTTCCTTCCGGATGGCCGATCCGATATTACCGTCACTCATGCCAAGCAGAGCCGTCTGCCTCTCAGCCAACATGTTGGTGTCCAGGAACAGCTTCAGGTCCTTATGGAGGACACCTGTGGATGAGAAAATATACACATCAGGTCCAAAGTACATCCAAAGGGAAGACTACAAGTCCTAGGGGCTCCTGAAACCCAAAAGTCCCACATGTAATACTGTAAATCTGCAGGGCGTGCTCAGTAATCAGGGTGTCATCACACAGCTCAGGGGATTGACAGATCATTAGACATCACTGCACGCCCCACGTGTAACACTAATCACCTGTTACCTTCAGCGACGGCGTTCAAATTCTCCAGGGCGCTCTGGGGTGACACAAAGGGTGAGAACGCCACAAGCTTCACAATGCTGCTGAACACTTCCATCTTCAACAGACACTTCTTCTGCAGGCAGAACATAGAATTACAGCATTAGGCTGATCTAATGGCCATTCTGAATATGCATTATTAGCTGTAGGGTAGAGCAGTGAGGCAACAAGGCTCTAGGGTAGAGCAGTGAGGCAACGAGGCTGTAGGGTAGAGCAGTGAGGCAACGAGGCTGTAGGGTAGAGCAGTGAGGTAATGAGGCTGCAGGTGGAGCAGTGAGGTAATGAGGCTGCAGGTGGAGCAGTGAGGTAATGAGGCTGCAGGTGGAGCAGTGAGGTAATGAGGCTGCAGCTGTAGGTGGAACAGTGAGGTAATGAAGCTGTAGGTGGAGCAGTGAGGTAATGAGGCTGCAGCTGTAGGTGGAGCAGTGAGGTAATGAGGCTGCAGGTGGAGCAGTGAGGTAATGAGGCTGCAGGTGGAGCAGTGAGGTAATGAGGCTGCAGGTGGAGCAGTGAGGTAATGAAGCTGTAGGTGCAGCAGTGAGGTAATGAGGCTGCAGCTGTAGGTGAAGCAGTGAGGTAATGAGGCTGTAGGTGGAGCAATGAGGTAATGAGGCTGTAGGTGGAGCAGTGAGGTAATGAGGCTGTAGGTGGAGCAGTGAGGTAATGAGGCAGCAGCTGTAGGTGCAGCAGTGAGGTAATAACTCTGTAGCTGTAGGTGGAGCAATGAGGTAATGAGGCTGCAGGTGGAGCAGTGAGGTAATGAGGCTGCAGCTGTAGGTGCAGCAGTGAGGTAATGAGGCTGCAGCTGCAGCTGTAGGTGCAGCAGTGAGATAATGAGGCTGCAGCTGTAGGTGCAGCAGTGAGATAATGAGGCTGCAGCTGTAGGTGCAGCAGTGAGATAATGAGGCTGCAGCTGTAGGTGCAGCAGTGAGGTAATGAGGCAGCAGCTGTAGGTGCAGCAGTGAGGTAATGAGGCTGTAGGTGGAGCAATGAGGTAATGAGGTTGCAGCTGTAGGTGCAGCAGTGAGGTAATGAGGCAATGAGGCTGCAGCTGTAGGTGGAGCAGTGAGGTAATGAGGCTGCAACTGTAGGTGCAGCAGTGATGTAATGAGGCTGCAGCTGTAGGTGCAGCAGTGAGATAATGAGGCTGCAGCTGTAGGTGCAGCAGTGAGATAATGAGGCAGCAGCTGTAGGTGCAGCAGTGAGGTAATGAGGCTGTAGGTGGAGCAATGAGGTAAAGAGGTTGCAGCTGTAGGTGCAGCAGTGAGGTAATGAGGCTGTAGTTGCAGCAGTGAGGTAATGAGGCTGCAGCTGCAGGTGGAGCAGTGAGGTAATGAGGCTGCAGCTGTAGGTGCAGCAGTGAGATAATGAGGCTGCAGCTGTAGGTGCAGCAGTGAGATAATGAGGCTGTAGGTGCAGTAGTGAGATAATGAGGCTGCAGCTGTAGGTGCAGCAGTGAGGTAATGAGGCTGCAGCTGTAGGTGGAGCAGTGAGATAATGAGGCTGCAGCTGTAGGTGGAGCAGTGAGGTAATGAGGCTGCAGCTGTAGGTGCAGCAGTGAGGTAATGAGGCTGCAGCTGTAGGTGCAGCAGTGAGGTAATGAGGCAGCAGCTGTAGGTGCAGCAGTGAGGTAATGAGGCTGTAGGTGGAGCAATGAGGTAAAGAGGTGCAGCTGTAGGTGCTGCAGTGAGGTAATGAGGCTGCAGGTGGAGCAGTGAGGTAATGAGGCTGCAGCTGTAGGTGCAGCAGTGAGGTAATGAGGCAGCAGCTGTAGGTGCAGCAGTGAGATAATGAGGCTGCAGCTGTAGGTGCAGCAGTGAGATAATGAGGCTGCAGCTGTAGGTGCAGCAGTGAGGTAATGAGGCTGTAGGTGGAGCAATGAGGTAATGAGGTTGCAGCTGTAGGTGCAGCAGTGAGGTAATGAGGCTGTAGGTGCAGCAGTGAGGTAATGAGGCTGTAGGTGCAGCAGTGAGGTAATGAGGCTGCAGCTGTAGGTGCAGCAGTGAGGTAATGAGGCTGCAGCTGTAGGTGCAGCAGTGAGGTAATGAGGCTGCAGCTGTAGGTGCAGCAGTGAGGTAATGAGGCTGCAGCTGTAGGTGCAGCAGTGAGGTAATGAGGCTGCAGCTGTAGGTGCAGCAGTGAGGTAATGAGGCTGCAGCTGTAGGTGCAGCAGTGAGGTAATGAGGCTGCAGCTGTAGGTGCAGCAGTGAGGTAATGAGGCTGCAGCTGTAGGTGCAGCAGTGAGGTAATGAGGCTGCAGCTGTAGGTGCAGCAGTGAGGTAATGAGGCTGCAGCTGTAGGTGCAGCAGTGAGGTAATGAGGCTGCAGCTGTAGGTGCAGCAGTGAGGTAATGAGGCTGCAGCTGTAGGTGCAGCAGTGAGGTAATGAGGCTGTAGGTGCAGCAGTGAGGTAATGAGGCTGTAGGTGCAGCAGTGAGGTAATGAGGCTGCAGCTGTAGGTGGAGCAGTGAGGTAATGAGGCTGCAGCTGTATGTGCAGCAGTGATGTAATAACTCTGTAGCTGTAGGTGGAGCACTATCCTATGGCCATACCCATTACACACACTGCATGGAGAGAACGGACACCACAGGATTTCCTCTCCCATGTGCATGGCTATACGGGAGAGGAGCAGACAATACTATGCATACAGTCAGGGGCGGAATTAGGGATGACGGCACCCCTAGGCACAACAATAACGCCGCCCCCCACCTCCTGTCTAAGTATATATTTTTTTTATTGATTACTTATAAGACCTCATTTTATAATAGCCAATATAAAGGATTTATAAAAAAAAGCCACTAACTGTGACATGATCTTTTATTATGAATACATAGTTACTAAGTAGGACAGTTTATAGGGGCAGTATCTGCCTGTCCATTTACACTCTATTTGAGATGGAATATAGTACAGTGGATATTTTGCCGTTATTGGTACATTTTGGGCTGACAGTACCATCACAGGCATCCAAGTGCCGCCCCCAAACATGTGCCGCCCCTAGGCACGTGCCTCATGGGAAATTCGGCTCTGCATACAGTATATATGCAGACAGAGGGCCTTATTCTAGTTCACTCTTAGAGGCAAATTCCTTCTCAGATGGACAAAACCAGGTGCACTGCAGGGGGGGCAGATGTAACGGGTGCATAAAGAATTAGATTTGGGTGAGTTATTTTGTTTCAAAGCAGGGAAAATACTGACTGCTTTATTTCTACACTGCAAACCCCACCCAAATCTCACTCTCTGCACCTGTTACATCTGCCCCACCTGCAGTGCACATGGTTTTGTCCACTTGAGAAGGAATTTACCTCTAAGAGTAAACTAGAATAAGGCCCAGAGTGTGATGTACCTTGTAATGCAGTATACGGAGCTCATCCATCTCCCCCGCTGTGAATAGTGCATAGCCCGCGGCATGCTCGTACAGCACGTGCAGCACAACCTGTGAAGGAAACCGAGTCAGTGGGCGGATCGTTAGCAGGTCAGTAGGGGTGTCCCATGGTCATAGATGGTGCAGAAGGTGAAGGTGGGTAATGGGGATCCGTAGGTTGGTCAATAAGCAGTTATTGCTATAGGACATATTTTAATCAAAATTGAAGACTCGAAATGCAGTAAATGAACGGGTACCACAGACGAGCTCTGCTGCAGCCAATCCTGTGGAGCAGCCAGGTGGCCAGCACTGTAAAGCAGGAGCTGCAATGGTGGGCAGCAGGAAA
The DNA here is from genome assembly GCF_055691185.1 of Crinia signifera. NCBI lineage: Eukaryota > Metazoa > Chordata > Amphibia > Anura > Myobatrachidae > Crinia > Crinia signifera. The sequence continues at coordinate 11,349,564 of NC_139217.1, read as the reverse complement.
GGAGCAGCGGTGGCAGCTGGGGAGTAGGAGAGGAGAAGCGGCGGCAGCTGGGGAGCAACGGCGGCAGGAAAGGCGCAGCGGCAGCAGCTGCGGAGCGGGAGAGGAGCGGCGGCAGCTGGGGAGCGGGAGAGGAGGAGCGGCGGAAGCTGGGGAGCAGGAGAGGAGGAGTGGCGGCGACAGCTCGGTAGCAGGAAAGGAGCAGAAGCTGGGGAGCAGAAGAGGAGCAGCGACGGTGGCAGCAGAAGAGGAGCGGCGGCCGCAGCCGGGGTGCGATGGAATGGGAGCAAGAGAGGAGCAGTGGCGGCGGCACCTAGAGAGGAGTAGAGGAGCAGGAGAGGCTGGGGAGCAGTGGTGACCAGGGAGCAGGAGAGGAAAAGCGGCAGCTGGGGAACAGGAGAACAACAGTGGTGGTTGGGAAGCAGAATAGGAGCACCGATGGCAGGGAAGCAGGAGAGGAGCGGCGGCCGCAGCCAGGGACCTAGGGGAGGAGCGGCGACCGCAGCCAGGGTTCAGGGGAGGAGCGGCGGCCGCAGCCGGGGAGCAGGGGAAAGGGAGCAAGAGAGGAGCAGTGGCAGCGGCATCTGGAGAGGAGTAGGGGAGCAGGAGAGGCTGGGGAGCAGTGGTGACCAGGGAGCAGGAAAGGAGCAGCAGCGGCAGTAGGCCAGCAGGAGATGAGCAGTGGTGGCCAGGAAGCAGGAGAGGAAAAGCGGCAGCTGGGGAACAGGAGAACAACAGTGGTGGTTGGGAAGCAGAATAGGAGCACCGATGGCAAGGAAGCAGGAGAGGAGTGACGGCGGCCAGGGAACAGGAGAGCCATGATGCGGGCACCAGTGAATTGTAGTGAGACCTGCCTCCTCTTCCCACCCTCTCCTATTCCCCATCACCCCCAAAACCTCACCCACGTCTTTCCTCTTTTTTGCCCCTCCCATTCCCCTTTTCTCTATCCTCTATTCCCCCACAACACTGTTTCTATCACCCTCTTCCCTATCTCTCCTCTTTTTTCTGTCTCAACTCTTTATCTCTCTCTCCTCTCCCCACCTATTTAACCATACATTCGCTCTCTCTCTCTCCTCACTCACTATGACATGCTCTCCCCCTCTTTCTTTCCCTGACACCCTATCTATTTCACCCCATCTCTAACCCCTTTCTTTCCTTCCCTTTCCATGAAGCCCTCTCTCTTCCGTGTGTGTGTGTGTGTGTGTGTGTGTGTGTGTGTGTGTGTGTGTGTGTGTGTGTGTGTGTGTGTGTGATCTCAAAAGCACAATGGCCCTTATTCTGATTGAGTCGGATGGTTGCGTGTGTGGTCGGACGGCCGATGTTTGGCGTTTCTGCGCATGCCGCGCACTTCCGAACACTGTGTGGGTTCCGTTCAGAAAACGATTGGTCGGAACCATCCGAGCAGGGGGTGGAGAGGGGCCTGAAGGGATGTTTGGGCGCATAACCATATGCATACGCCCCGCTTTTCATGGGCGTTCCCATGAAACGCTGGGCGTACATATGGTAATCCGACCGTGACACACATGTGGGGGGCGGACATCTGACATAGCCGGATGCCAGCTGCCCGCCAATATCCCTGCTTTCATATGGAAAAATGTCAGAATGGTCTGGAGCACTCGGTGCTGCCTGACCGCTCGGTCCATCAGTCGATGGTCGGTGAATGGGGGAGGTTCCCACAGATGGGGGAGGTGTTTGCATGAAACATACACTTGCGGTACATTTACTCTGCGTCTTACCGCAGTCGGACGGTAGGTGGGGCTTAGAACACTCGGTGGCCGTCCGATATACGCATCTGTCCGAGTCAAGTAGAATAAAGCCCAATATGTGATGGAATCCAGAAACAGTAGAGGGGTCCCCAGACATTTCTCACTGAGCATGGTCACTAAATAAGATCAGAACAGGATGTAGGAGGAGATCAGTGGATAGTGATTTGGGGTGCTGTGGAATAACTGGGAGCGTAGTTATTTCAGTGGTGGGTCTAAGTGGTCAGTTTGGGTATAAGGGTCAGTAGGGAATCTAGTGGAGTCCATAGGATTGTAGGGTGTACAGGTGGTCAGTAGGGAGCATAGTGAGGTCCAAAATGGCTGTTGTGTAATCAGTAGGCATCTTTGGGGGTCAGTAAGGGGTACAGGGGATATTTAAGGTCAAACGGGGATGTAGTGGAATCATAGTGGGTAAAGTGGGGTCATTGGTGGATATAGGTAGCATTTGGGTTCTATAATGGGTGGAGAAGGTCAGTACAGGATACAGGGGTCAATACGGACTGTATGTAGTGGGATCAGGTTACATAGAAACATAGAATCTTCCTCCCTCTAGTGTCCGTGCATGTCCTCGTGTTCTGTTGCTCCTCTTCCTGTGACTAATGTCTCCCACCTGTACCTTCCTCCCCCCAGTGTCAGTGCATGTCCTCGTGTTCTGCTGCTCCTCTTCCTGTGACTAATGTCTCCCACCTGTACCTTCCTCCCCCCAGTGTCAGTGCATGTCCTCGTGTTCTGCTGCTCCTCTTCCTGTGACTAATGTCTCCCACCTGCACCTTCCTCCCCCCAGTGTCAGTGCATGTCCTCGTGTTCTGCTGCTCCTCTTCCTGTGACTAATGTCTCCCACCTGCACCTTCCTCCCCCCAGTGTCAGTGCATGTCCTCGTGTTCTGCTGCTCCTCTTCCTGTGACTATTGTCTCCCACCTGCACCTTCCTCCCCCCAGTGTCAGTGCATGTCCTCGTGTTCTGCTGCTCCTCTTCCTGTGACTAATGTCTCCCACCTGTACCTTCCTCCCCCTAGTGTCAGTGCATGTCCTTGTGTTCTGCTGCTCCACTTCCTGTGACTAATGTCTCCCAACTGTACCTCACTCCCCCCAGTGTCAGTGCATGTCCCTGTGTTCTGCTGCTCCTCTTCCTGTGACTAATGTCTTCCACCTGTACCTTCCTCCCCCCAGTGTCAGTGCATGTCCTCGTGTTCTGCTGCTCCTCTTCCTGTGACTAATGTCTCCCACCTGTACCTTCCTCCCTCTAGTGTCAGTGCATGTCCTCGTGTTCTGCTGCTCCTCTTCCTGTGACTAATGTCTCCCACCTGCACCTTCCTCCCCCCAGTGTCAATGCATGTCCTCGTGTTCTGCTGCTCCTCTTCCTGTGACTAATGTCTCCCACCTGTACCTTCCTCTCCTAGTGTCAGTGCATGTCCTCGTGTTCTGCTGCTCCTCTTCCTGTGACTAATGTCTCCCACCTGTACCTTCCTCTCTCTAGTGTCAGTGCATGTCCTCGTGTTCTGCTGCTCCTCTTCCTGTGACTGTCTCCCACCTGTACCTTCCTCCCTCTAGTGTCAGTGCATGTCCTCGTGTTCTGCTGCTCCTCTTCCTGTGACTAATGTCTCCCACCTGCATCTTCCTCCCCCCAGTGTCAGTGCATGTCCTCGTGTTCTGCTGCTCCTCTTCCTGTGACTATTGTCTCCCACCTGCACCTTCCTCCCCCCAGTGTCAGTGCATGTCCTCGTGTTCTACTGCTCCTCTTCCTGTGAAGAATGTCTCCCACCTGTACCTTCCTCCCTCTAGTGTCAGTGCATGTCCTCGTGTTCTGCTGCTCCTCTTCCTGTGACTAATGTCTCCCACCTGCACCTTCCTCCCCCCAGTGTCAGTGCATGTCCTCGTGTTCTGCTGCTCCTCTTCCTGTGACTATTGTCTCCCACCTGCACCTTCCTCCCCCCAGTGTCAGTGCATGTCCTCGTGTTCTGCTGCTCCTCTTCCTGTGAAGAATGTCTCCCACCTGTACCTTCCTCCCTCTAGTGTCAGTGCATGTCCTCGTGTTCTGCTGCTCCTCTTCCTGTGACTATTGTCTCCCACCTGCACCTTCCTCCCCCTAGTGTCAGTGCATGTCCTCGTGTTCTGCTGCTCCTCTTCCTGTGAAGAATGTCTCCCACCTGTACCTTCCTCCCTCTAGTGTCAGTGCATGTCCTCGTGTTCTGCTGCTCCTCTTCCTGTGACTAATGTCTCCCACCTGTACCTCACTCCCCCCAGTGTCAGTGCATGTCCTCGTGTTCTGCTGCTCCTCTTCCTGTGATTAATGTCTCCCACCTGTACCTTCCTCCCTCTAGTGTCAGTGCATGTCCTCGTGTTCTGCTGCTCCTCTTCCTGTGATTAATGTCTCCCACCTGTACCTTGTTAAAACCCTTGATATATGTGAAAGATTCTATCATGTCACCCCTTTCCCTTCTCTGCTCTAAAGTATACATATTAAGATATTTTAGTCTTTCCTGGTATGTTTTGTGATGTAGGCCATGCACCATTTTAGTTGCCCTTCTTTGTACAGTCGCTAATGTATTTATATCCTTCTGGAGATATGGCCTCCAGAACTGAACACAATACTCTAGATGAGGTTGTACCAATGACCTATACAGTGGCATTATTACTTCTTTCTACTGCTGATACCTCTCCCTATGCAACCAAGTAGTGCCATTTATACTATATTTAGTCTTTGGATTTCTGAGACCCAAGTGCATGATTTTGCATTGTTTGGCATTAAACTGTAGTTACCATGCTCTTGACCATTCCTCTAATCTACCTAGATCACCAATCATTTGTTTTACCCCTCCGGGTGTGTCTGCCGTGTTGAATACCTTTTGTGTCATCTTCAAAAATGTTGCAAAGCAGTTTCTGAGCGCAGACTGTAATATTCTGCACTGCTGCCGTTTCAAACAAGGGGGATTACCAAACCCCTTAGCACTTTAACCTAAAAAAAAACCACACAATTAGAAACATCTCTTGTGCAGAATTGTACTTATTTAATATAGATAAAATAATGTCAAGAGAGTAAGGGGGGCGTGGCCTAACAGCCTGACTGGACGGACGTGTCTAAGCTGAGCTCCGGGCACAAACAACCCCAATACCTGGGAGAAAGAACCCCCAGGTGGGAGCATCGGCATCCAGTCAAGGGGCACAGAGGCGGGAGACGCAGCGGTAACAGTCTACTACACCGCAGAGCTCCGGATCCGACGGAGCGGCATCGGGGCCTAGCGGAGGACGGAGACCGCGGCCTAAATTTGAGGAGACCCGGAAGTCGCGCAGAACGCAGCGCGCGAAGGACGGAGACGCAGCACACAGAAAACACCCCACAGCCAGGGGAGCGCGGAAGGTGCTGGGGGCACTGGGGACAACAAAAGGTAACAGGCAGGAGACGGCCAGACTGCTACAAGGGATAAGGGAGACAGGCACCATATCGCCATACGTTTGTGGCATCCATTCCACATCCCCTCAGCATAACTGCCAATAAGACTCTCACTAAGTGCAATAAATCCCCTAAATTGCTCCACAACAACAACAGGGCTCTGTGCCAATTAATCAAGGCATGTTGCTGGCTGCAACCCCTCACTCCATTTTATGACACTATTGTATACAGTACAATTCAGAGCTTCCAAAATAGTGACCAGACTGACCACTGCTTGGACACTGACAAGAACATACAGACAACTGTACATACACAAGGCTCACTGCTGCAGGTCAGAGGAGCTGCGTGATAAAGACCAAGAAGTGTTACAACACCCTTTTATATATATATATATATAAATATAATCAGACATACTTTACCATTATGGAAAAATTTATGGCTCGCCCACAGAGGGTCCAAAAAGGCGGACAACAGGGAAAGGGCCGTGGGAAAGCCACTGCATCCCAGTCCTCGCCCAATTCCCCTGTGTCAGGGCATGAGGGCGAACTGGATTTACCATCATCCCCAGCTGCACAAGCTATGTCGACACAAGAGATAACGGCCATACTGGCGACTTTACTGGATCAAAAATTAGCTCCCATAAAGGAATCGATTGATTCAACCCTCACGCAGTTGACGCAACATACACAGAGGCTGTCGGAGGCGGAGCAGAGAATATCAGACTTGGAAGATGAACTGGCGACATCTAAAGCGACAGTGGCGGCACAGGAAAAGATGGTAGCCAATATACACGACAAGCTAGAGGACCTGGAGAACAGGAATCGAAGAAATAACATACGCATCATCGGCCTACCGGAATCCGTTAAAAACTCAGAGCTAATGCCTTTGGTCGCAGACTGGCTACCAAGAGAGCTGGGGTGTGTATCATCAGGGGACTCCCTGGTGGTCGAGAGAGTACACCGAGTGGGGCCTGATAGGCAGAATTCGAGGGACAGACCAAGGCCGGTGATCTTGCGAATTCTTAACTATGCGGACAAGGTTCGCTTGTTAGATGCATATAGAAAACACAAAGATTTGCGGTACCAGGGAAACAAGTTATTGTTGTTTCAGGATTTCTCCTTCCTTGTGGCTTCACAAAGGCGAGAATTTGCACCAGCCTGTAAGCAACTATTTGAAATGGGCCACAAATTTGCCTTGCTTTATCCGGCCAAACTTCGGGTATTCCATGAGGGACGGCCATATTTCCTAGACACTCCACAAGCTGCAAGAAACTTCATTGATTCTCTCGGGGATGGCTCGACCTCCAGGATGTCGGATGCAGACTGACACTTTATGTCATACAATGTTTTTGCTACTATATCCTTTGTTGGTATATGTACTCCAGTTCATTTCATACATAGATTACGGTAATTATAGTTTGCTTCATAATTATAGCACTGTTCTAATAACCACAATAACTAATCAAAAAAAGTTATATATAAATATTCCCACTGTGACATCACTGGTAGACCAGATGACCTATAGACCTTGTCTGCTAGAGAATGTCGCAGTGAGCCCTGAATTGAAAAGGATCTTCACCGTGGGTTTATGGTGTTATGGTGTTGGGTTACTTATTCTTCCAGATGTCCTCCAATGGAGCTCGTTACATTATAATAGTTTAATACAATTCTATTTGCTATACGGTTGGTTCCCAAAATTACTTGAAAATGTTTGGATTACATTTCACGCTGTTGCATATATGTACGGTTCTTTTATTACAGGTACAATATATAATAAGGATTTATATCTCATGTTCCACGACCCGCTTGCTGGGACGGGGAGGGGAACTTTAGAAATTTGTTATTTCATGTTCAATTGGTATAAAACGGGTATTGGGTAGACATGTCCATGACATTTCACAGTGCCACTAGAGTACAGTCCTCTTTAAAGTTTGTATCGTGGAATGTGGAAGGGCTAAATACTCCCATTAAAAGACGTAAGATACTGACTCATTTGAAACGACTGAAGCCAGACGTAGCATTTCTTCAGGAAACACACTGGGACATAGCCGATAATAATGTCCTAAGAGATAACTGGGTGGGTGATTTTAAAGCGGCCTCTTACACTTCAAAACGACGAGGGGTATTGATACTTTTCCGTAAACATCTCCCTTATACCATTCGAGACGTCTGGTCAGATACAATGGGACATTTTATCTTCATCAAACTTTTATTATTTGGATCGGTTTACACGCTAGCGGCAATATATGCACCGACTGATCAACATAAAGTGTTTTTTACCAGCATATATTCTAAGTTGCTGACGTGGGCAGAGGGGGAGATAATAATGGGAGGGGATTTTAACTGTGTGCAATCCAGGGGATTAGATAGATCCACGGAAGTGAGGGGAAGTAGCGAGGGTAGAGGAGTAACACCCATAAACTTATTAACCGACGGACTGAGACTATGCGACCCTTGGAGGTGCCGCTATCCGGTATCCAGGGATTATACATTTTATTCACATCCTCACCACTCCTCATCAAGGATAGATTATTGGTTATTATCAAATTCCCTATATCATCAAGTAATAGATTCTGGGATAAACCTCATCACTATATCCGACCATGCACCGATACGGTTTACATTATCCCTAAAGGACCCTATCCTCACATCATATAACTGGAGATTCCCCTCCTACTTGGCTAACTCCACCGACTTTCAGGCCCACTTAAAACAAGCGGTTCTCACTTATATTAAAGACAATGCAGAACATGTGCAGGACATAAACCTGTTTTGGGCGGCGGCTAAACCGGTGATTAGGGGCCAGGTTATGGAGTATGTGGCCAGGAAACGCAAGAAACTAACGGGGGCCATTGCAGAATGTAGCGCCCGTTTGGCAGAGACCTATGATGCTCTACTCCTACAAGATTCTGCTGAAACCCGAGCTCAATACCAAACAGCCAAACAGACTTACGATACCTTATGCACGGAGAGGGCCCAATTTACACACAATATTCAACGTAATCGCTATTTCCGTGGCTGCAATAAAACAGGGAAATTACTGGCTAATCTAGTCCGCACTTACTCTGCCCCTTCCCAGATCTTACGAATTGAAACAAACTTGGGTTCTATAGCAGAGAACCCACGAGAAATCCTTCAGACTTTTCAGAAATACTATGAACAACTTTATTCGGCCCAACCTGATGCCCCCGAGGCGAGCACAGACTTTCTTAAACTAGCAGACTTACCGGTGCTAACTCCAGAAGAAAGGGACTCACTCACATCTCCAGTAACTGAACTGGAGCTGTCTCCTATCATTAAGTCCTTGACAAAAGGCAAATCACCAGGTCCTGATGGCTTTAACGCAGAATTTTATCAGATGGCACATGATCAGATTCTACCTCACTTAGTTTCCCTATTTAACTCTCTATTATCAGGTAACCCTGCCCCAGATGGTTTCACTGAAGCCAGGATTGTGGTCTTTCCCAAACCTGGAAAGGACCCACTGAAAGTACAATCCTATAGACCCATCTCGCTACTAAATCAGGATTTAAAACTCTTTACTAAATTACTGGCCCAAAGACTTCAATCTATTTTGCCCAGGATCTTACATCCGGCCCAAAATGGCTTCGTGAGAGGGCGCACCTCTGTGCATAATGTGCGAATGATGGTGGCAGCCTTATATAAATTTCAGCAGCTTTCGAATAAAGAAGCTATCATAGTCAGCTGCGATGCTGATAAAGCATTCGACAGAGTTTCCTGGTCACATATTCTTAGGGTGCTTCAGATGCAACAATTTGGGGAAGGATTCATGAATATTTTCAATATGCTATATTCTTGTCCTACAGCACAGGTTATGGTTAACGGCTTAAATTCCACAGGCTTTTCATTATATAGAGGGACTCGACAAGGGTGCCCACTCTCCCCATTACTTTTTAATCTAGCCCTAGACCCACTGATAAGGACGTTCTCAAAAGAAGTTACTTGGAAGGGCATACTACTTGGTGATTCAGAAAAAAAGGTATCAGCCTTCGCCGATGACCTACTATTATATATTAGTAACCCGAAAGTAGCCATGCCCAGATTACAACAAATTCTTTCAGACTTTCATGGGATCTCTGGCTTTTTGATTAATTTCGACAAAACAGAAGCCCTGGCGATATATCCTGAGGCCGCACAGGGATGGTCATCACCATTCCCGTTTAGATGGGCACAAGACTATCTGATTTACCTAGGCTTACGATTCCCGAGACAGATAGCCCATTTATACTCGATAAATTATACTCATTTTCTTTCCCAAATGAAGGCGGATTTTGATAAATGGCAACATCTCCCATTGTCGTACCTTGGGAGGTGCCAATTATTTAGAATGATATCTTTTCCCCGTCTCCTCTACCCGGTCCAGATGCTGCCATACTTAATAAACAAACAGGATGTAGCACTAATTAATAGGGCTCTTTCAAAATTCATTTGGGCTGGAAAACGCCCACGAATTGCGTTATTTAAACTACAACAGTCGTTGTCTTTGGGAGGAATTAATCTCCCAAATATTCAGGATTATGCCCTGGCGTCGAATATACGATACGCTATAGACTGGGTGGGAGGGACCAGCCATTATGCTGATTTAAACATAGATCGAGCTTTCATACCTGATATTTCTTTGGCTGCATTCTTACATTTACCATTGGCCACCATAAAACAAGAGGTTAAGAACAACCCACTACTTTTCACTCCCTATATGGCCTGGCGTTCATCGCGCCGGAGAGCATGTTTACCTATTACAAACTCTCTATTCATGCCACTAACTCATAATCGAGCCTTCCAGGGGGGAAATCCTGACATCGTATTTGAGAGATGGCACACCAGGGGACTAAGATATGTATATCAATTCCTAGATACTGAATGCACCACAGTACTCACACTGTCAACTTTGAAAGAAAAGTTTCCAAATATAACCTTCCCAATATTTGCATATTTCCAAGCCCGCAGTTATATCTCTAAATTACTATCTACTCTGCCCAAAACTGAATTCACCAATACATTAAACAACTTAATAATTACTAGCGAAGGCAGATCCATTTCAACTTCAGTACTTTATGACTTGACACGGAAAAAAATTGATCTGGCAAAGAAAAACACGGGATTAACCAAATGGCAAGATACACCTACGGGACTGAACATTCTAGATATAATTAGACTGACGGTTCGACTGAACAAACAACTAGTGTCTGCGTCCTACGCTGAAATGCAATATAAAATCCTACACAGAGCATATTACACCCCGAAGTTGAGACATCTTACAGGCATCTCTGATAATTCTAACTGCTTTAAATGTCTATCACCACAAGCGGAGATTACTCATTGTTTATGGTCTTGCACGATTGTGCAGGCTTTTTGGAATGAAATCCAGAATTATATTACCAATACGCTACATATCTCGTTTGGGATTACCATGTCCTGGGCCCTGTGGAACTATTATCCGCCATCCCTCACTCCTAAACTGACCTCAGGAATACGTCTCTTATTAGCAAGGGTGGCCACAGCGGCAAAGAAAACCATATTGTCCCAATGGATAAACCCTGATCGTATCTCAATGACCCTTTTTTTACCTAGACTAATTTATATGTATCAAATGGATTGGGTGGAATGTACACTGGATGTGGAATCTCGGGCCTCGAAATTCTTCGATATTTGGCTACCTTATATACTAACACTAGACATTACAAACAGAGACACTATCAGGAAGGTAGTACAATTGTCTACTTGGTACAATATGGCTATTCTAGAGAAGGGAGTACCCCCCTTTTAATGGGTCACGATGAAACTTGAAATGTAGACTCACTGTACTTGGCCATTATTTACTCTGTCTAAGTCTGTTACATGTCTATCCTTACATGTATATAAATTGTAATATCTGTACCTGTGATATGTTGATATATATTGAATTGTTATGCAATATCACCTTGCACTTTCTTAATAAAAATTATATTTAAAAAAATAATGTCAAGATTTATTTGCATGATCTTCCCCCAGTAAACCCATGCGGTTTAGGATCCTGTAAGTTGCTGGTTTTGAGATATTCTACAACTCTTTGTTTTAAGAGTGTTTCCATCAATTTCCCTACTACTGATGTAAGGCTCACTGGTCGATAGTTGCTTACCTCTTCCTTGCTTCTACTTTTGTGCAGTGGGACTACATTTGCTATTTTCCAGTCCTCTGGGATTACTCCAGTAGCTAGCGACTGGTTGAATAATTCTGTTAATGGTTTTACCAGCTCCCCTTTACGCTCTTTTAGTATCCTTGGATGTATCCACTTTTAGTTTTAAGAGTTCTGTTAGGACGTTCTCCTCTGTAGATGTACTTGTTTCCCCCTCATTTTTCTGACTACACTTGCAACTTAACTGTGAAGTAGAAAGTGCAGAAATAATTATTAATATGATCTGCTATTACAATGTATCTGTCAAGGTTGGGGTATAGGGGGATCAGTACAAATATCCTTGCTCCCTGAAGGCCACTTTGGGGGCGGGTCAAATCATTAGTCCCAACATGGTGCCACACACCAGTCAGTGTGGAAAGAGCTAAGTAAAGTGTCTCACATCCCTTAGCACCTCTTACCCCTCTCCACGGGGTGACACAAATCTGATTATCTCACCACCTACACGCAATATGGGAGAACCACCAAATTATGGGTGTGCGGGGGCTATAAATCTGTAGCCTTCCACAACTTCCAAATGGAGAATGGTCATGAATGGGTATAGAGGGTCATTAGGGGTATAGTGGGGTCAGTATGGGATACAGGGTGTCATTAGGGAGTCAGCATCATGGGTAGTGGGTATATGGGTAAGTAGGGAGAGTAGTGGGGTCAGTAGGGAGCATTTGGGATCTGTAGGGAATATGGGGGGACTGTAGGTAGAGTAGTGGGGTCTGTAGGGAGTGTAGTGGCTTCAGTAGGGAGCACATGGGGTATTTGCGGTCTGTAGGGAGTATATGGGGTATTAGGGGCCTGTAGAGAGTGTAGTGGGGTCAGTAGGCAGTATACAGGATATATGGGGGTCAGTATCCGGATTCCACAGTGGTATAAGGGGTCAGATTTGGATATATGAGATCAGTATGTGACCTATTGGCTCAGTGAGGGAACGTATGGGTCAGTAAGGGAAATATGGGTTAAGTATGGGATATATGAGGTCAGTAAGGGGCTGTAGTGGGTCAGAATGGGATATATGGGGTCAGAAAAGGGTGACTTGGGTCAGTATGGAATATATGGGTCAGAAAGGGTGTTTAGCGGGTCAGTATGGGATCAGAAAGGGGTTGAAAGGAGTCAATATGGGATATATGGAGTCAGTAAGGGGGTGTAGTGGGTCAGTATAGGATAAATGAAGTCAGTATGGGGGTGTAGCAGGTCAGTAAGGGAGATAAGAGGTCAGTAAGGGGTACAGCGGGTCAGTATGGGATATAAGAGGTCTGTAAGGGGGTGTTGCGGCTCAGTAACTGGGTGTTGTGGGTCAACATGGGACATATGGAGTCAGTAGGGGGTATAGTGGGTCAAATGGGATATATGTGGTCGGTAAGGGGGTGTAGTGGGTCAGTATTGGATATATGGGGTCAGCATGGATGTGTCGTGGTCAGTATAGGATATATGAGGTCAGTAAGGGATATATGGGGTCACTAAGGGGGTGTACCCGGTCAGTATGAGATATATGAGGTCAGTATGAGATATATGAGGTCAGTATGAGATATATGAGGTCAGTATGAGGGTGTAGAGCAGGCATTCCCAACCATGGTCCTCAAGGCACACCAACAGGACAGGTTTTAGTGATATCCAGGCTTCAGCACAGGTGGTTTAATCAGAATCCCTCAGATACTAATCAAGTCACCTGTGCTCAAGCCTGGATATCTACAAACCCTGCACTGTTGGTGTGCCTTGGTTGGGAATGCCTGGTGTAGAGGGTCAGTATGGGATATATGGGGTCAGTGTGTGTGTGTGGGTGGGGGGGGGGGGTGTAGCAGGTCAGGATGGGATATGACGGGTCAGATATATGTCTGTGTGTACATGTGGTAGGGAATACAGATTGTAAACTCCACTGGGGCAGGGACTGATGTGAATGTAATGGGGTGTAGTGGGTCAGTATGGGATATTTGGGGGTGTAGCGGGTCAGTATAGGATATATTGCGGCGGTCGGGATTACGGTGTCGGGATTTTGAGTGCCGGGAAAATGCCCGCATCCCGTGTCAGTATGGTATATATGGGGTCAGTTAAAGGATATATGGGGTCAGATAGGGGTGTACCGGATCAGTATGGAATTTATATTGGTCAGTATGGTATATAATATGGGGACAGTTAGGGGGTATATGGGTCAGTTAGGGATGTACCGGGTCAGTATGTGATATATGGGATCAGTTGGGTGGTATATGGGTCAGTATGGGATCAGTTATAAGATAAATGGGGTCAGTTAGGGGGGTATATGGGTATGGATACAGGTTGAGTATCCCGTATCCGAGTATCCGTTATCCGAATTATTCCGAAAACCATACATTCCAGAAAGTGAAAAAAAATATTTTTTTTTGCTAAAAACTCACTGGGGACATATGTAACAGCACTACTGGTGACATGATATGTAACTGGCACTATATATGTGCAAGAAAATGATTGCTTGGCATTCAAATTCAAATCTGAGATAGTACACACATTTTGTTTCATGTTTTGAAACCTTGTTTTTTGAACAAATAAAATATATTTGTGTGTATTTTATGTGGTAATAAAATATATTTGTGTGTATTTTATGTGTTTATACAGCATACATGCAAGATACTTCAAAATACATAATTGAAATATTAAAATATTCCGAAATACGGAATAATCCGTTATCCAAAATTCTCCTGGTCCCGAGCATTTTGGATACGGGATACTCAACCTGTATATGGGGTCAGTATGGGACATATGGGGTCAGTTAGGGGTGTACAGTGTCAGTATGGGATATATGGGTCAGTTAGGGGCGTACCGAGTCAGTATGGGGTCAGTTAGGGGTGTACCGAGTCAGTATAGGGATATATGGGGTCAGTTAGGGGTGTACCGTGTCAGTATGGGGTCAGTTAGGGGTGTACCGTGTCAGTATGGGGGTCAGTTAGGGGTGTACCGGGTCAGTATGGGGATATATGGGGTCAGTTAGGGGTGTACCGTGTCAGTATGGGGATATATGGGGTCAGTTAGGGGTGTACCGGGTCAGTATGGGGATATATGGGGTCAGTTAGGGGTGTACCGGGTCAGTATGGGATCAGTTGGGTGTTATATGGGGTCAGTATGGGATATATGGGGTCAGTATGGGATATATTGGGTCAGTATGGGATATATTGGGTCAGTAAGGGGTGTACCGGGTCAGTATGGGGTCAGTTAGGGGTATATTGGGACAGTTAGGGGGTATATTGGTCAGTATGGTATATATGGGGTCAGTTAGGGGTGTACCGTGTCAGTATGGGGATATATGGGGTCAGTTAGGGGTGTACCGTGTCATTATGGGATCAGTTAGGGGTGTACAGTGTCAGTATGGTATATATGGGGTCAGTTAGGGGTGTACCGTGTCAGTATGGGGATGTATGGGGTCAGTTAGGGGTGTACCGTGTCAGTATGGGGATATATGGGATCAGTTAGGGGTGTACCGTGTCAGTATGGGGATATATGGGATCAGTTAGGGGTGTACAGTGTCAGTATGGGGATATATGGGGTCAGTTAGGGGTTTACCGTGTCAGTATGGGATATATGGGGACAGTTAGGGGTGTACCATGTCAGTATGGGATATATGCAGAGCCGAATTTCCCATTAGGCACGTGAGGCACCAGCCTAGGATGCCTGTGATAGTACTTTCAGCCCAAAATGTACCAATAACTGCAAAATATCCACTGTACTGTACTTTATTCCATCTTAAATAGAGTGTAAATGGATAGCACATGCAGATACTGCCCCTGTAACCTGTCCTACTTAGCAAACATTATTGTTGTGCCTAGGGGCGCCCTCCTCCCTAAATCCGCCCCTGGATATATGGGGTCAGTTAGGGGATATATGGGGTCAGTTAGGGGTGTACCTGGTCAGTATGGGATAAATGGGGTCAGTTAGGGGTGTACCTGGTCAGTATGGGGATATATGGGGTCAGTTAGGGGTGTACCGGGTCAGTATGGGATCAGTTGGGTGGTATATGGGTCAGTATGGGGATATATGGGGTCAGTTAGGGGTGTACCTGGTCAGTATGGGGATATATGGGGTCAGTTAGGGGTGTACCATGTCAGTATGGGATAAATGGGGTCAGTTAGGGGTGTACCATGTCAGTATGGGATATATGGGGTCAGTTAGGGGTGTACCTGGTCAGTATGGGATATATGGGGTCAGTAAGGGGTGTACCGGGTCAGTATGGGATATATGGAGTCAGTAAGGGGTGTACCGGGGTCAGTATGGGATGTATGGGGTCAGTAAGGGGTGTACCGGGTCAGTATGGGATCAGTTGGGTGGTATATGGGTCAGTATGGGATATATGGGGTCAGTAAGGGGTGTACCGGGTCAGTTAGGGGGTATATTGGTCAGTATGGGATATATGGGGTCAGTAAGGGGTGTACCGGGTCAGTTAGGGGGTATATTGGTCAGTATGGGATATATGGGGACAGTTGGGGGTGTACCGGATCAGTATGGGATACAGGCTGACAGTGGAGGGGAGAGGAATGGCTGCAGGCAGCAGTACCGGGAGTATTACACACAGTGAATGAATAACGGAGGAGACCCGGAGCTGTGCGGTGTGACCCTGCTGCTGCCGGCATATAATGCTCATCCCGGCGGCTTCCCCTCACTCTGTACCCGCCTGCCCGCACTCACCATGGCGCTCCCGCTGCCTCCTCAGCTCTCAAACAGCCAATGACACGGGCGGCACCTCAGCCAATCATACAGCAGCACTCTCCTGAGTGACGGGCACCGAGACCAATCACGGAGTGAGGGACAGACCGGCCGCGCTGCAACCTCTAGTCTGGTCGACTCTATGATCATGCAGACTGGAGGACCGTAGTCATACACCTCAACCACATACCTCTCAATTTTTGTTCAGGGGGCGTGGCTTATGCAAATTATGGCGCGGTGTATGCAAATGAGGGTCGAGCCCACGTTTTCGTCCACTACGCCTCTGAATAGGCACATGCGCGCAGTGCCTATTCGGTCAGATTGGGGGCAGGGACTCCAACTGCGGGAGGGACGCGGATGCGTCTCCAAAAATCAGGACTTTCCCGTGGTATGCGGGACAGTTGGGAGGTATGCAGCTGGCAGGGGATGACAGCTACCAGAGCCGGGCGGTGGGAGCAGGGAGCCGGACAGGGGAGAAAGCCGCAGCCGTCAGCGAGAGCAGGGGGTTGGCGCAGGGAGCCGGGCAGGAGAAGACTTTGCCGGGCAGTGGCGGGAGCAGAGCACTTAAAAAAAAAAAAAGCCTATACAAACTAATGGACCTCTCAGCCAATCAATAGCTTCCTATTCATTTGTATGTGCTTTTTTTTTTTAAAGTGCTCTGCACCCGCCACTGCTCGGCAGAATCTTCTCCTGCCCAGCTCCCTTCGCCGCCCCCCTGCTCCTGCTGATGGCAGCGGCTTCCTCCCCTGCCCAGCTCCCTGCTCTCGCTGACGGCAGCGGCTTCCTCCCCTGTGTGGCTCCCTGCACTGCCCCCGCCCCCTGCTCCCTCTGTACGGCTCTCTGGTTGCGAGCATACCCCCCGCTGCCGTCCCCCACAACCATTGTCTCTGCAGCTCCCCGGGAATTGCATGTGATAAATCGAATGCAACCCTTAACTCCTTGTTCATGCTTGACTTGAAATTATATATATATATATATATATATATATATATATATATATACAGTGGTCGAAGTGGGGCGGTATACGGGGGTATGCCATACCGCCACTTTAATCTGATCACTCAGCAGCGCATATTGTGCTTTTGTAATACCCCTGTACAACGGGGCAGTCTGGCAGGGGACGTTGATGGACAGGGGGGTGTCCGAAGGTGCGCACTATATTCACTCTTTACTTTTCCATACCCCCACTTCAAAATTTCCATACCCCCACTTCAAAATTTCCACTTCGACCACTGTATATATATATATATATATATATATATATATATATGCAGAAAGAAGGCGGCACTCGTCAGGCTTGAAGAAAGAAGGTCCTTTGGTACTTCTGTAGTTTCACGGCGCAAGTATGGCGCCGTGCGTCTGAGTCCCCTTGCGGGCTCGTGGCTCGCTACACTCGCCACGCTATTTAAAATCAACTCCATGCCAACATGGATAGTGGGGGTATGAACTATCCATGTTGGCATGGAGTTAAGTTACTTTTTTTGACATATTTCGTGGCGAGCGTAGAACCCGGAAGTAGCACGGCGCCATGCTGGCGCCGTGAAACTACAGAAGTACCGGTCCTTTTAATACCGACCGTTTCGGGGTTACCCCCCGTCGTCAGGGCAGGACAGCAGATACAACATAGATTCAATAAACACTGACATATATAGTAGCACATAAGGCCCACCCCCAGTATACCAATTAGCTAACAGATCAGACTCACCTGTCGGACGGCGGGACATGCTGCAATGCCAGACCCGAACCGGATATGTCCCGTCAGCTGCACACGGCCCCAGTGTCCGGCAGTCAGAGATTCCATATCACGGCATGTAACACTATCTCCAGTCTCATGTACAATGTGTGGCTTCCGCCCTCCAGCATAGCGCTCTCCTGACCGTGCCAACCAGGACCGGAAGTGCGTCATGCCGGCTTAGATTCTGATTGGAGCCTGATCGGTTCCCTAGCAACCCATATGTAAACAAAACAACGCTCGGTTATGCAATCTCACCGGGCAGTTGTAAGCAGTATACATATGTTTAAATGTGCTACTATATATGTCAGTGTTTGTTGAATCTATGTTGTATCTGCTGTCCTGCCCTGACGACGGGGGGTAACCCCGAAACGGTCGGTATTAAAAGGACCTTCTTTCTTCAAGCCTGACGAGTGCCGCCTTCTTTCTGCCTCTACATTTGCTGCCCCTTGTGGACTTCAATTGGAGGGCACCGCAGCCCAACCCCAGCTACCAGTAAGCTGTATTATTTCCTACATTTACATGAGTGCCGGATCCTTGCTATCTATCTATCTATATATATATATATACATAATATATACATACATACAGGTATATTATATATAGATATAGATGAATAGATGATCGGCACTCCCGACTTGGCGTACGTTGGAGTGTGCCTTGGTATATGTAGAATACTATATACAGGTTCCGGGCTGCCTCATCCATCCTGTTGGCTAGGGGAAAACACAAGACAACTGTGGAATCAATGTTGATATAAGCACCTCTACTGGTGATAACAATGTTATGAAACACAAAGTCCATGACTGAATTTTACTTTCTTTATTAAAAGTCTTTTTCACTGGAAATTTTTGTTGTAAAGTCGTAAAAACCGTACTGTTTTACCAACGCGTTTCGTCCAATCAGGGGCTTCTTCAGGGGTTTCAGCTGAAAAGCATACAAACAAATAAGTCATACAATTAATACATTGGTAGTCACAAAATTACAAACTAGAGGTGAGCGGCGGGGCCAAAGCTTTGGATTTGGATTCGTCAACGGAATTTGTATTTGGCTTTGTCAAACAGCAGTGAAAGGCTTTGGCTTTGTTCAGTTCACTGACCTCAATGGTGGCAGTTGGGGGGGAGGGGCGGTGTTTGCTGAGGGTAAAATGAGCTGCCCAGGACAACTGTACCTACAGCACCCCCCTATTGGCAGCCCTGCTGAGGGATATGATCAATGATTTTACATCTAATGCTTGCAATGCTGTGTTTTTGTGTGTGCACAATGCCGGGACACCGGTTGTTCACTGGTGCCTGCACTGAGCGCATACCTAATTGCAGACCGGTGATTGACCATACGTTCTTTGAACTGGCATTTTGTCTTGCCCTCGTATAACCCACATGGGCAAGACAGAATATATACCACAAATCCAGTGGAACATGCCACCGAATGTCTGATTTGAATTTTACGGCCCGTGGGTGGATGACAAACTGTCCCCCACCAACATCGAGCTGCATGTAGCCAACCAACCTTGACATGCAGCACACATGTAATATATTACATTCGCTGTCCCTGTGCCAAAATGTACATAGGAAATACCACATGCCGATTCATTTTTCAGTTATATATAAGTGACGCACAAAAATTTCAATTTCCTTCCAAAGTTGCACAGCCAAAATCTTCTGCCGCACACAGCCTTCGTAAAATTACAGCGAACATGGGCTGGCACTCTAGGCAAATGCTGGCCATGGGTGTATTAATAAAGCGAAACGTAGAATTCAGCACTTGGACATCTGTCCAAGGAAAAATATTCCTGGAATAGGACCAAGGGCTCCTGATATCTGTGGGAATTTCTACCATCAGGCTCACAATATAGTGGTGTAAGACCACTACATTTTTGGGGTGCCCTTTTCACGTTACTGGTGGAGGGATTTAACTTTCTATAACATACTGCACAAGGAGGCGCCCATTTCACATTTTTTCCAGGAGCAGAGCAGAGTGTCCCTCCTGGAGAGGATCATGCTGGGAGGTATGCCCTGTGGGTAGGGTTGCCACCTCACTCACTATCGATTCCTGGAGATACCCCCACCACTCACCCTAATGCACGCGCCGCAGGCACGTGCGCTCCCGGAGAAGTGGGCTTGTGCTCATAAAGTGGGAGTGGCCTATTCTAAAATTGGGCGTGGACTCTGTAAATGTTGGTTTGAAATGATAAAGACAGTATTCACATTTAACAGGGGCAAATGCAGGATTTTCAGAAGGGGGTTTCCAGAGGGGTGGAGCAAAGCACAGAGATGGACACATAGGTGACCCAGTATATGCCGGGTCAGTTAAAGTATTATAGATAGACCAAATGTATATAAATAATAATAAAAAAAATCTATCTATCTATCTATCTATATATATATATATATATATGTATATATCACACGTGGGGGGCGGCGGCACTCAGAAATAAGGAAGCGGACAGCAGGTATATGAACCAACATTTCAAAACCCTTAGTTTTTTTTATCAAGGTGCAGCGAGAGAACGCTGCACCTTGATAAAAAAAACCTAAGGGTTTTGAAACGTTGGTTCATATACCTGCTGTCCGCTTCCTTATTTCTGAGTGCCGCCGCCCCCCACGTGTGATATTGTCAGAGGGATACAATTGTATCTCCTCTCATTGGAAGGCACCGGACCTACAAGTTTTTCTACTATCAAGTCTGCCTCTAACCTTGGGCTCATTGGAGTGCTAACCTCCTGCACACATTGTGACGACCCCAGGCTCATAATGTGCATTACTTTTGCCTCATGTAATTTCCGCCTTGAGAAAGGCAGCGTTTAGAGCTTTGCACGGGTCCTGGGGCCACACACGATTCTGCGATCACACAGAAAGCACGCAATAGCAAGGTCCAACGGAACCTTTATTACATAGAGACTAAATAAACATGTAAACCGTAACCACACTATGTACATATATATACAGGTAGCATTACATTAAACACAGTTATGAATAGACCAATATGACTAGAACCACACAAAGCAAGAACCCCTCCCCCAATACCGGGAATATCCACCTCAGGGAATACTTGCGTCTGCTGGATGTTGGTTGCTGGGAGGGCGATGATGGTGTCCTGCTGATCTTGGCCTGCGCCAATCACTACTCCTGGGAGTAGGGCACCCTGGAAAAGTCACCCAGCTCCTGCTGGCACACTTAAGCCAGGCACCTGTGATGCTCTGGTGGGGGCAGTATGCTTGGCTGTGTCCCCATCTACCAGCACCAGGCGGACAGGCTTGGTTCCTGGCAGCCGCCTCTCTCTGCAGTCTCTCAAACTCAACAACAACCCCCACCCCTGGTGCGAGCCCTCTTCAAAACTTCCATCCTCCCAGAATGCTCCGCTCCCCTGGTGACCTCACGGAGTGTCCTGATTGGAGGGATTTCAATCCTGCTCTTTAGAAGGTGTCTCAGAGCTATGTGGAGACCCCCTGTGGTTTTGGAGACATGTAGTCTGCAATGATTCCCCTTAGAACAAAGGCCAGGTAATTATGCTGATAAGGAAAATGTCCACTTTGGGATTGTATAATGAGCCATGTTAACCCCTTGTAGTCATTTGTGATGTCACAGCCCCCTCAGCTGATTGCTGCTTCCTGTGCAGGGGGGTTGTGAGCACAGGGGGAGAGGGGGGGTCAGTCCTGGCTGTCCCATGTATCACTCACACACTGGATGGCAGGAAATTGCACACATGCAATAAACAGTACATTACGGAGACAGACATCTATCAGGCTCAGGGGTATATGCCCTGATAGGCACAACACTTATAAGAACAAGGGACTACTTCCCGAAACATCTGGTATCTAATAAAGTCACATTCTATTACTATAGAACACACAGTCCTGTGGATAGCTCCATTAGTGTGAGAGGCACAGCTCCCAGGAGGTTGCAGTCTATGAATTCAGCTAAGAGGGTGTCTGTGTCTCTGGGCTGTATTTAGGAATTTTGGGGTGTCTACCCCCTCATGATCCAGGTGCGGGGGGTGCACAAATGATGGTTCATGACACACCTCCCCCTTCCTAAATCCGGTCAGAGGGGCTAGCTCCGCGATCGGAGCCAGTCAGGATGACCGGGCCCAGAGATCGCATGCGGGCATGATCCCGCTCATCCTGTCGGGACAACCCACAACCCTTTGGGTGTTCCTTCTTCCTCTTGGGTTTGGCGAATCGTCCCAGGTGCTGCGGGTCAGGTATAACCACTACTTCTGTGGCCTGGGCCGACATCACCCCTTTCCCGCCTGGGTCACCCCAAGGTGTGCATATGTTACCCTTGGGGAGGACCGGCTCCTGGTCCGGGTGAGTGGGGTCTGAGGTCAGCAGTTTACCATTTGTAACACACCTTCCCGCATCCCCGTGACCGGGTTTTCCCCTGTCATGTGGAAAGCTTTCCTCCTCGCCTTCCCTTTTGGTTGTTCCTCCTCCCTCCGCCTCTGGCGCAACTGGGAGAGGCCTGATCTGCGCACTCAGACCAGCATCATGGAACCTGGCCGCTCTCAACAACAGTGCTGATGTTGGCTGTAGAGGAGTGGTGGGTACCGACAATGTTCCTCCCTCCAACGCCTTCACCTCCACCCCACTTGGGTCGGAAACCTCCCCCAGCCCCGGAAACTGCTGGGCCTCCACTGGGCAACCTTCCATCCCTGTCTGTTCATCCACCTCGCAGGGCTTCCGCACACTGTGCCCCCACCTGCCCCTAGCAATAGGCAGTGGCCCAGGGAATTCTCCTCCACCCCATGGCTGCAGAAGAGCAGGGGGTATCCGCAATCCTTCTCCTGCTCTTCCCTCAAAAGCTTCCCCCTTTGGGTCGAACACCTCCCCCAGCCCTTGGAACAACAACTGCTGGGCCTCCCCTGGGCAAACTTCCATCTTCCCCAGGGTGCACTGCTTCCCCAGCCTGGCTATGAGAGGGACTGGTGGGGTGGCATTGTACAGCAGCACTGCTGGCATCTCCCACCCAGCCCCAGGTGCAAACTCACATTCTCTTGCTCGTGCCATGCTGGGTGGTGAGGTGTCTTCCTCTGAGGCGCAGGGGGGTGATGAGCTATGCCTCTGACCATCCCCTCCATGTTTGCTTGCTTGGCTGCCTGTTGGCTGCAGCGGCTCCCCGGGCACATAATTACAGTCAGTCACTCTTGCAGGGGATTCACAGAAGCGCTGCACCCCAGCCTCGGCTCCCTGCTCTGGCACCCTGGTCACATACCTGCCTTTTGTCTTCAGATCCTCCTGGCTCTGATGGCTAAGTGGGAACAGTCCTGGATAATCCTCCTGGGGGGGTGGAGCGGCGGAGCACACACCAGACACATTTCCTTCCATCTCCCCCTGCTGAATATGCTGGGGCTCCTGGGGCAAGATGCCCTCATTCGCTGGGCCGCTGGTGGTCCTGTAAGGGAGAATTACTGCCCCCTCGGCTGGGGCACAATCATTGCAGACCCCCTGGCCGCTAGTTTCAAAGTCTCCATCTCCCACATCTGCAAAAGGGAAGATGTACTGCCATTCTTCCTGGGGTGCCATTTTTGTGTGCACCAGTCCATCATCACCATGTGGGGCCACAGTGCCCAGCTCTGCCACACTACTTGGCACAATGCAGGGGGAATAGATATCCCCTTCCCAATGTCCATCTGCAACAGACACAGTCCATGATGATAGGGCTCCTTGGGAGTCCCAGGTCCCTGGTGCGAAATCGCAGGGACACTCCACAGCTCGTTCCTCATTTCCCAACTCACTGAATGGGAACAGTTCTGTGATTTCTCCCGGTGTCAGAGGGGAATTTAGTTCAGTGTCTCTGTGCGGATGCACAAGCTGCAGCAGCCGACGTTCCTCTGCCTCTACCCTCTGACACTGGTCCAGCCACTCTGGAGAATTCAGCTGCCCCTGTGCTAGGGCGACTCTCTCTGCATTCTCATAGCAATGCAGGAGACACTGCAACTGCTCCTGGACACTTCTCAGTTCTCCTGGACACAGGACCCAGTTCCTATACACGCTGAATGCATGTAGCGGGTCCTCTTGCTGCTCGTACACCCATCGAATAAGAGTGCAGTGTGAGCGGCCTTCGGGGGGTGTGCTGCATCGTAGCCTCCATTCCGCAATTAGGTCCTCCAGACTCATTCTTGCTAATGGAGCTCCAGATTCTGCAGGCCACAGATCCTCCGCCTCCCCCCCTGGGATCTCGGTAGTGGACCCCTCGGTCATCCACCCCGGTGGCACCATCAACTCCTCCTCCCTTTGAGTTCTCTTCGCGGGCTCCTTCCCAGGACCCACTTTACCCGGTGCTGGCACGCTGGCCTCAGCGACCCGGCTTCTGTGCATTAGCTGATGCGTGGCGTTACTTACTTCTGTGACAAAAGCCTTCCACGCCACCGTATGCAGCAGGTTCCCTGCAGCAGCCTCAAATACATACTGCTCAAATTCATCGGTCAGGTAAGCTGCTTTCTCCTCTGTAGTAGCTCCTGTCCATACATTAATCCACCGATATGCTGCTTCCCAATCCTCCCAGAGGGGCTGCATCAGCGTGGATGGACTGCTCAGGTCCCATTCCTCAGCCAGACGACTCCATGACGATTCCTCATCTATGAGCCTCACTGCTCTGGGCAACTGGGGGCACCTCTTGCCTCTCTTTAGACGTTTCTGTCCTTTTCCTGGCCCCATTCTCCAAACGTGCTGCACTAGTAGGGCTTGGCCAGCGTCACTTGCTGAACCCCCTCACTTCAGCTTCCGTTTCTGGGCCACGGCACACTCCACCGTTCTCACGCTTGCAGGGAAAGTCCCCTGGACAAGCAGGCACTTAAGCGGAATTCTTCCCTCGCGTAATGCCCTCGCACAGGAACCTTTTTCTTCCTCCCCGGTGTTCCAGCTAGGTTTATAAGAGCTCTGCTCTGTGTGGTTCTATACTACTGGGTTACGGACTATTGCGCCTTTAGAGCTTGGCCGCATACCGATACGGACCCCTGGCTCTGCCCGGACGTCGGGCCTGTGTGATCCCCACTGCTTGCCACCAATTGTGACGACCCCAGGCTCATAATGTGCATTACTTTTGCCTCATGTAATTTCCGCCTTGAGAAAGGCAGCGTTTAGAGCTTTGCACGGGTCCTGGGGCCACACACGATTCTGCGATCACACAGAAAGCACGCAATAGCAAGGTCCAACGGAACCTTTATTACATAGAGACTAAATAAACATGTAAACCGTAACCACACTATGTACATATATATACAGGTAGCATTACATTAAACACAGTTATGAATAGACCAATATGACTAGAACCACACAAAGCAAGAACCCCTCCCCCAATACCGGGAATATCCACCTCAGGGAATACTTGCGTCTGCTGGATGTTGGTTGCTGGGAGGGCGATGATGGTGTCCTGCTGATCTTGGCCTGCGCCAATCACTACTCCTGGGAGTAGGGCACCCTGGAAAAGTCACCCAGCTCCTGCTGGCACACTTAAGCCAGGCACCTGTGATGCTCTGGTGGGGGCAGTATGCTTGGCTGTGTCCCCATCTACCAGCACCAGGCGGACAGGCTTGGTTCCTGGCAGCCGCCTCTCTCTGCAGTCTCTCAAACTCAACAACAACCCCCACCCCTGGTGCGAGCCCTCTTCAAAACTTCCATCCTCCCAGAATGCTCCGCTCCCCTGGTGACCTCACGGAGTGTCCTGATTGGAGGGATTTCAATCCTGCTCTTTAGAAGGTGTCTCAGAGCTATGTGGAGACCCCCTGTGGTTTTGGAGACATGTAGTCTGCAATGATTCCCCTTAGAACAAAGGCCAGGTAATTATGCTGATAAGGAAAATGTCCACTTTGGGATTGTATAATGAGCCATGTTAACCCCTTGTAGTCATTTGTGATGTCACAGCCCCCTCAGCTGATTGCTGCTTCCTGTGCAGGGGGGTTGTGAGCACAGGGGGAGAGGGGGGGTCAGTCCTGGCTGTCCCATGTATCACTCACACACTGGATGGCAGGAAATTGCACACATGCAATAAACAGTACATTACGGAGACAGACATCTATCAGGCTCAGGGGTATATGCCCTGATAGGCACAACACTTATAAGAACAAGGGACTACTTCCCGAAACATCTGGTATCTAATAAAGTCACATTCTATTACTATAGAACACACAGTCCTGTGGATAGCTCCATTAGTGTGAGAGGCACAGCTCCCAGGAGGTTGCAGTCTATGAATTCAGCTAAGAGGGTGTCTGTGTCTCTGGGCTGTATTTAGGAATTTTGGGGTGTCTACCCCCTCATGATCCAGGTGCGGGGGGTGCACAAATGATGGTTCATGACACACATATACATATATATATATATATATATATATATAGTCCACACGGCCAAGCACACTGATAACCTCCAAAGCTGTCCCGGTGCTCACCATAGACCAACAGCGGTCATATTCAGGCTTTCTATCTCACGGCGGAGAAGGCGGCACACGGTGAAATAAATCATAGTGGAGTGCATGACGTTCCTGACTCCACTATGATTTATTTCACCGTGTGCCGCCTTCTCCGCCGTGAGATAGAAAGCCTATATATATATATATATATATATATATATATATATATATATATATATATAGAAGTCGTGGGCTAGGCACTCCTGGAAATGGGTAGTAGCTTGCGGCCGGTGCCTTCACAAGATAGTTACAGGTAGTGGAAGGGTGCAGCACTCAGTCGGCTTGTAATCCATGCGAAATAATCACACAACACACTGGTTGCTCAACAACGTTTCAAATGTATTACATTTGTCATCAGGATAAAGTACAAGTGCAGTAAAACATACCTTTATAGACACATACAGGGGAACAGCGTGTGAGGACGGAGCAATAGCGACCGCCCCTCTGGTTGGGGAGTGACGTCACAGAGTTACAGCCCGCAGGCAACGTAAGGACGTTTGTAAGGGTCACCATGGTAACATGAAAAACATTCTGTGAAAATAATACAGAGTTTCAGTGTTCAACAAAGTACCAACAATACAGTAAATGGCACAGTAGGTTACACATGTATGCATAATTCAAGTACAGTACAGTTCGCATTACATGATGGGGAATAAAAGATATGATACTGTCATATTAGCGGAATACAGACAGCGGCAAGAATTCATTCAAACCCTTAGGGGAGACAACATTAAGGCGGTGAATCCAGCGTGCTTCCAACTGCAAAAGCTGTTTGGCACGATCACCTACTCGTATGGAAGGGGGGACACAGTCAATTATACGGTAACGGAGGGTGTTGAGCGCATGTCGACACTCAGCAAAGTGTCGCGCTACCGGCTGCTCACTATAACCACTGAGCAGAGCTTGTTTAATGGAACTGCGATGCGCACCCATCCTTTCTTTAAATTTGCACTCCGTTTTGCCTATGTAGTAGAGGCTACATGGGCATACAATAAGATATACAATGTAGCTGGATTCACATGAAAAGCGGTATCTAATTTTGTATTTGTGGCCAGTATGGGGATGGAGAAATTCATCGCCTGTGAGTAGGTACTGGCATGTCACGCATGGGCATTTGAAGCACCCGTTTTTGCTGGTTTGAAAAAAGATTTTATTGCTTTTGGTAATGGTGATTTGTGTCTTGACTAAAAGGTCACGGAGATTTTTCCCTCGTGAGTAACAAGGCATGATTGTTTTATTGCTGAACGGAAGTGATTTATCACTTTGGATAATTGGCCAATGATGTCTAGTAGTTTTGTTAATTAAGGTGGAAGCCTGGTTGAATTTATTCACCCACGGGACTCTGGTGTTCTCTAGATTATCACTAGCAGGAATATTACTAGTTTTGGGGGTCAATAATGTGTTGCGGTCTAACTGGAGCACTTTTTGCTTGTACTGCAAAAGTGTTTTCAGGTCATATCCTCTATCAAGGAACTTAGAAATCAGGGCATCAATTTGTTTGATGCTGTTGTTTCTATCGCTATTAATGCGGAAGATACATAGCATTTGTGAATATGGGAGTCCATTGATCAGACTTTTGGGGTGGCAGCTCTGGGCTTTAAGCAATGTGTTGCGGTCCGTGCTTTTGGTATAGACAGTGGTGGAAATGAGGTTATTGGTGATCTGAATATCTACATCGAGGAAGTGCAGTTGGGAATTGCTTAATTCAAAAGTAAATTTGATGGGACCTGGTTTGGTATTATACATATTAATAGCATCAGTAAGGACCTGCTGGTCCCCAATCCAGAATAATAGCAGGTCGTCGATATATCTTTTAAAAAATAAAATATACCTAGAAAACATCGGATCTGCAAAAAACATGTCATGTTCGATAGAAAACATAAATATATTAGCATAAGCCGGTGCTGCCGAAGAGCCCATAGCACAGCCCTTGGTCTGCAGGTAAAAGTCATTGTTGTATACAAAGAAGTTATTGGTAAGGATGAGTTCGAGCAAAAGTAGCAGAAATTCAATTTTGGGCACAGAGAAGTCACTTTTAGTCTCTAAGAATCTGCGTACCGCAAGTAAGCCAAGGTCATTGGGGATAGATGTGTATAAATTCACAACATCAATTGTGGCAATGATACAGTTATCTGGTAGTGAAGAAATGTTCTCAAACTCACGTAGTAGGGATGAAGTATCAAGCAGGAAAGTAGCTTCTCTTTGAATGAGTGGTTGCAGCTCGGCATCCAGGAATGTAGCTGCCGGTTGAAACAGGGAACCATTCGCAGACACAATGGGACGGCCAGGGGGCGATTGAAGGCTTTTGTGGATCTTGGGTGTAGTATACAGCGCTGGAACCACTGGGTGTTTAGGTAGTAGAATGTCCGCAACAGTGGATGAAATGATGCCAGAATCCACTCCAATGTTCAAGACGTCTTGTAGTTTGCTGGTACTGGTAGCGGTGGGGTTACATGTCAATTTTCTGTAAGTAGAATTATCAGAAAGCTGTCTCATCACTTCAGAGTGATAGTCCTGGAGGTCTTGCAGTACTACTGCACCCCCCTTTGTCCGCCGGGCGGACCACAAGGTTTTTGTTATTAGCCAGAGTGGAGATAGCTTGACGTTCAAGCGGTGTTAAGTTAGGGTGTACTTTGGGCATGTGGTTCACTGACACATCCATGTCTCTTTCAATTAATCGGGAGAATGTCTTAATGCTGGCATTGTGGATCTGTGGATCAAAGGTGGACGGTGGGGCGAATTTCTTGATAGCCGGAGGAATCGGGTCAGGTGGCACAGGGATCACAGCCGGAGGTTTCAAATGGAAGAATTCCTTAAGTTTGAGTTTGCGTATGAGTTCAAATTTCTCAATGCGCCATTGCATCTCATCAAACGGCACTGTGGGGACAAATGACAGTCCATGACTTAGTAGCTTGGTTTCACTGTCACTTAAGTCGTAAGATGACAGATTGAAGATTAGCGTCTCTGCTGTGCTGGCTGCCTGCCTCTCCTGTTTCTGCTGTAGTTGATGCCTCCTGCATTGACCTCCTCGTCGCGTAGGATATCGCCTGCGGCGATCCTGGCTTGACGGGTGCGTACACCTAAAGGGTGTTTACCTGAGGATTCTTGCCGCTGTCTGTATTCCGCTAATATGACAGTATCATATCTTTTATTCCCCATCATGTAATGCGAACTGTACTGTACTTGAATTATGCATACATGTGTAACCTACTGTACCATTTACTGTATTGTTGGTACTTTGTTGAACACTGAAACTCTGTATTATTTTCACAGAATGTTTTTCATGTTACCATGGTGACCCTTACAAACGTCCTTACGTTGCCTGCGGGCTGTAACTCTGTGACGTCACTCCCCAACCAGAGGGGCGGTCGCTATTGCTCCGTCCTCACACGCTGTTCCCCTGTATGTGTCTATAAAGGTATGTTTTACTGCACTTGTACTTTATCCTGATGACAAATGTAATACATTTGAAACGTTGTTGAGCAACCAGTGTGTTGTGTGATTATTTTGCATGGATTACAAGCCGACTGAGTGCCGCACCCTTCCACTACCTATATATATATATATATATATATATATGGAGCAGGAGTCCGGCACACACAACAGCGACGTAGCGCTTAATCAAGAAGTACTTCACCCGGTGCCCTCACTTGGTAGTAGATAGCTTACGTGTGGGGGTGCGGCACTCTAGGTATTGGCAAATAAGATGCAGTACACTGGATCAGGTTACAACGTTTCAATGCTTTTATTTCAGCATTTTCGTCAGGTATAAAAAACATTACTCACATGCTTACTTTTATACCTCACCGTGTGAATGAGATCCAGCGTGTAATCCGACGCTGGAAGATGACGTCAGACCAAACGGGCGATATATCTTGGCATCAGCTGTTTATCTAGGATTTAATTATACCTTTTGTGTACAGTTAAATTAAACTTTGGAGGTATAAATTGTTCATTTGATAGCCATAATTCTGATTAACCTTTATTTCCTATCTTTGTGATTTTATAGTATGCTTAACTAATATTTTAGCATTTATTATGTATTTTGTCTGCCGACAGAACTGTTCCTGTTGTTATTACGCATTTGCTGTTGAATTTACCATATTTGCCACGATCGAGTGATTCACTTTGTACAGTTATTGGATCAGCAATGCCAGAGACTTTTTTATGTTTGCTGTCTGTTTGTTATGTATACGTCATCTTTGTAACTATGGTGATGGTAGCACGCAGACCGTTTGGTCTGACGTCATCTTCCAGCGTCGGATTACACGCTGGATCTCATTCACACGGTGAGGTATAAAAGTAAGCATGTGAGTAATGTTTTTTATACCTGACGAAAATGCTGAAATAAAAGCATTGAAACGTTGTAACCTGATCCAGTGTACTGCATCTTATTTGCCAATGCCTAGAGTGCCGCACCCCCACACGTAAGCTATATATATATATATATATATATATATATATATATATATATATATATATAGCGCAAGGTGTGTGTTGACCTGGCACTCCCCCAGCTGGTCAGGGACCCAGGTGCCTTACGGAACAGTTGTGCAGGAGTAAGCAAAGAAGCAGACAGCGGCACTCTGGGAATTTTCAAAAACGTATATTAGTGCAAAAATAGCATACCAACGTTTCGGGGCATAAGGTACCCCTTTGTCAAGGTGAACAGTGCAGTAACCCTGAAAGCATATGTAAGCAGTAGTGGTAATAATAAAGCATGAGTGACGACAGTGATAGTGGTCAGATACTCAGTCCATATGAGAGTGACATTAAAATTACACTTCTAAAAACAAACACAGGTGACATGTAAAGAAGTTACTGCACTGTTCACCTTGACAAAGGGGTACCTTATGCCCCGAAACGTTGGTATGCTATTTTTGCACTAATATACGTTTTTGAAAATTCCCAGAGTGCCGCTGACTGCTTCTTTGCCTACATACAGATGGGTCAGGTCCCATCTTTGCAGGGGATGGCGCTGGCATCGCCAGCCGCCATCCCCCGCCAGCGCCATGGCGATGGTGAGAAGGGGACGCGCGCGCACGAGCGGCGCGCGCGTCCCCTTCCGACGGCGCTTCGATCCGTTCCCCCGGGTCCCCGCCGGCTTGCCGGCGGTAACCCGGGGTCCCCGCCGCCTGCCCGCACCCCCCCTAACCCCCCCTAACCCTGTCCGTCTCCCTGAGGCGGAGACGGACAGGGTTTCCGTCGCGCTAGCGACGCAGACTGAGACGCGCGTGCACGTGAGACGCACGTGCGTCTCAATCTCCTCGCTGGCGAGGCTGCTGGCGGGTCGCCAGCGCGTACATTCTGGCGACCCGCCAGCAAGGATGTAGACCATAACATACTGTATATATATATATATATATATATATATATATATATATATATATATATATATATAAGGAACTGGGAAAGGCAGCACTCCTGTGTGTAGGTTACTTACTCCGGTGCCTTCCAAAAGATAACCCCCTTGCAGAGGTTACGTATACAGAAGTGGACGGCGGCGGCACTCGAAGTGGAATGAATGACACGAACGCAAACAGTTTAGTCAAACGTTTTCGATGTATTCACATCGTCATCAGGACAACCAAAAAACAGTGAAAACATACCTTATATCTACCCTCCACCAAGTGAACAGACTCCCACAGAACGCCGCGCTGAAGCTGACGCGCCCGTCAGTGACGTCATCACGCCTCGCCGGTTACCATGGTAGCCTGTAGTAAAACAAATTAACATAATGACACCCGTAGCAAAGTCTGGCATAAGAGAAAAAGGGACAATATCAAACAAGTAAATGCACATAAGGCCATATGACTGGAGCAAAAGAGTAAACTGCAATGCCGCCGGCATACACATGGGAGAACATGAATGCGAAAATCAGCAATAATTTAGTATGCGATCGCTCGCATCTCTCACATAATAGCGACCAAAGCAAACATAATGGTTACAAGAAACAATGCAAACCGGCAGATTCATTCAGGCCATTGGGCGAAAGAGTGCCTAGCCTGTGTATCCACCGTGCCTCTCTTTGGAGAAGACGCAAACCCCTATCTCCCCTTCTCGCTGTTTGTGGCTCGTGATCAATGATCATATACTTGAGTTGGGAGATGCTGTGTTTACAAAGCAGGTAGTGTCTAGCGACTGGTTGGTCGCTATGATTGCTGGAAAACGCCGCACGTATCGAGGTCTTATGTGCCGCCATCCGTTCCCTCAGTGTGCGCTCGGTCTTCCCCACGTAACAGAGGCCGCAGGGACAAGTTATAAGGTAGACAATGTACCTGGTGGTACATGTCACCCTGTGTCTGATCTCATACCTACGGCCCGTGTGTGGGTGTGGGAAGTCCTTGCCAACTGTGAGGGCTCCACAGACAGCGCAATTAAGACAGCGAAAGCAGCCCTTTCTAAGCTGTAAAAAAGAGGTGGTTTGTTCAGAGCTGGCAGCTCTCATGCCAGTAATGTCAGTGCGCATAACGTAATCCCTGACATTTTTACCCCTGCTATAGCATGACATGATGCGAGACTCGTTGAGATTGAGATCTGGGTCAGTGCCTAAAATGGGCCACAACTCGCGAGTAATAGAGCCAATCTCCCCACTATTGTAGTTATAGTGGTTGACCCAGGGAATGATCTTTTTCAATTGCTTTTTGGGTTTAGCAGTCAGGGCTTCAAGTCGGGAAGTGCGGAGTGCCTTGGATTTGGCTCGTTCCAGTAAATCCAAGGGATACCCCCTGTCAGCAAAATTGGTCGACATTCTGTCGATGTGCGTAATGGCAGTAGATTGGTCAGAGCAAATTCTAATGGCTCGCAGAAATTGTGAGTACGGGAGTGAAAACTTAAGTTTGGGGGGATGAAAACTCCCCGCATGCAACAACGTGTTGCGGTCGGTGGCTTTACAGAACAATTCAGTGACAATCCTGCCGTCAATCAGTTTAACGCAGACATCAAGGTAGTTGACACAAGAGTCATTAATGGTATAAGTCAGCTGTACGGGATGTCCCGTGGAATTGTGACCTTTGATGTAACTCTCTAGTGAGTTGGCACAGCCGTGCCACAAAATGAACACGTCATCAATATATCTCTGATAACACACAATATTAGATGAGAAAGTCGCATCATTTAACCAGAGGTCATCTTCCACAGCGTACATGTACGCATTGGCGTACGATGGGGCCACGGAGGACCCCATCGCACAGCCCGACGTCTGGAGATAGAACCTGCCATCGAAAATGAAGTAATTACAAGTTAAAACCATCTCTAGCATCTCAATGATAAAGTCAGCCTCAGGCCCCTTGTAATGAGGATTATTCAAAATCAACCTGCGCACGGCCAAAGCCCCCTCAGTATTGGGTATGATGGTATATAAACTCGAAATGTCCATGCTGCAAAGCAATGTGTCCACAGGTATTGTGTCGATGTCACGTAACCTGTTGAGAAACATGGTGGTGTCCAGCAAATGTCGGGGGTGGTTAACTATGCAGGGTTGTAACACAGAGTCGAGATAAGTTGATACCTTATGAAAAATCCCCCCACGGGCCGAAATTATCGGTCTACCGGGTGGTTTGTTCAAAGATTTATGAATCTTGGGCAAGGAGTACAATAAAGGTACCGTAGGGCTTTCGGTGTATAGGGCTGTTGCTAGGTTCTTGCTGATTATTCCATTATTCGCAGCCAAAGTTAGTTTCTCCAGGAGTAGTTTGTTAAACACCGGTGTCGGATCTGAGTTGAGAATTCTGTAGACACTAATGTCGGCAAGTTGACGCTGTAGTTCAGCAGTATAGTCAGCTAGGTCTTGAATGACTATAGCTCCGCCCTTATCTGCAGGGCGGATGACTATATCATTATACCCGGCTAGATCTTTAAGGGCAGTGGATTCCTCTTTGCTCAGATTGTGTCGTATAGAAGTGTCGACATCACCAACCTTGTGACTCAGTAGTCGATTAAAAGTTTTAATAGATGCATTGGTAGAAACGGGGTCAAATCTGGACCTTTTCTGTAGCTTTTGTAGATTGGGGGGTAGAGTAGGCTCGGGTGTACTGGTTAGAGGGGCTTTTGTCCCATTGAAAAATTCGTGAAGTTTCAACTGGCGGTTCAGCTTATACTTCTCAATGGACCACTGCATATCATTCAGGGGTACAGTAGGTACGAAAGATAGACCACGTCCAAGTACCTGTTCCTCCATTGGTGTAAGCGGATGCTGAGATAAATTGAAAATCAGGTCCTGGGATGTAGTGGAGGGCGACCCACTCTGCCGCGTCCTTTTCCACCTTTGTTCCCTCTGCCTCTGTCCCCCTCGCCTGGTCCTTTGCCGATGGCGCTTCGTCCCCGGCGTGGTTCCCCGCCTAAAGGGATTTGTCCACGTCTGGTGGATCCTCTCGTGGACTGTTCTGAGTCACTGTTGGACCCTTGATCCTGTGAAGAATCTGATTGCCACAGTTGTCTGTAGTTGCGTGGTCGGAATCTAGTGTTCCGTTGTGGTCCCTCGTTGTTAGCCCACTGATAGACACGGTTGTTCTCGTAATCACCGTTCACTTTATTCAATTTCTCCTTCTTGAATTGTATTAGCTCACGTTTGTAGCTGGCTATTTGATTCTTAAGCTTGCCTTCCCAGTCCTCAGTTTTATCCTCTTTGAAGGCTTTAAGATGTTGGAGTTCAAATGCCTCAATCCTTTCTTTGGCTATTGCCAATTCCCTTGACGACTCCTCTATCACCAATAACAGTAAATCGTAGCTGCACTTATTCAGCACCGCGATCCAGCGCTTGCAAAAGGAAGAGTTATTACGTCCAATCGTGGGTGAATTTCGAACTCGGAACCCACGGGGAATGCGTTTTGCTTTATAGTAGTCGCTTAGTGTGATACCGTGATAGAGGTAGTCTATCTCCTTTTGCCGCAGCTTTATCCAATCCCTGTACAGGTAATTCAGGGGTAGAGATTCCAGGTCATCCTGAAATTGCTGGTTGAAGAGAATTGAGTCGGCCTCGGATGCTGAGAAGGTAAGTGCAGTCCCCTGGGTTAGGAGTGATAAATTCTCCGATATGGAACCAGCAGCTTGCAGACCCTCATTGCTGTCAGTCATCCTCTCGTGGAATAAATCGTTGAGCCAGTTGCAACCACCACCACCGTGTGGTGTACACCCGTGAAATAGGCCAATAAGGCCAGTGAAGGGCTGATGAAACGTATGTCGATAGGCAAAGTTTTGAGTACTATAGGGTGCTATAGCCAAAAGACCACGGTGTCTGCGGAACACCCGTGGAATAGATTCAAGGAACTGGGAAAGGCAGCACTCCTGTGTGTAGGTTACTTACTCCGGTGCCTTCCAAAAGATAACCCCCTTGCAGAGGTTACGTATACAGAAGTGGACGGCGGCGGCACTCGAAGTGGAATGAATGACACGAACGCAAACAGTTTAGTCAAACGTTTTCGATGTATTCACATCGTCATCAGGACAACCAAAAAACAGTGAAAACATACCTTATATCTACCCTCCACCAAGTGAACAGACTCCCACAGAACGCCGCGCTGAAGCTGACGCGCCCGTCAGTGACGTCATCACGCCTCGCCGGTTACCATGGTAGCCTGTAGTAAAACAAATTAACATAATGACACCCGTAGCAAAGTCTGGCATAAGAGAAAAAGGGACAATATCAAACAAGTAAATGCACATAAGGCCATATGACTGGAGCAAAAGAGTAAACTGCAATGCCGCCGGCATACACATGGGAGAACATGAATGCGAAAATCAGCAATAATTTAGTATGCGATCGCTCGCATCTCTCACATAATAGCGACCAAAGCAAACATAATGGTTACAAGAAACAATGCAAACCGGCAGATTCATTCAGGCCATTGGGCGAAAGAGTGCCTAGCCTGTGTATCCACCGTGCCTCTCTTTGGAGAAGACGCAAACCCCTATCTCCCCTTCTCGCTGTTTGTGGCTCGTGATCAATGATCATATACTTGAGTTGGGAGATGCTGTGTTTACAAAGCAGGTAGTGTCTAGCGACTGGTTGGTCGCTATGATTGCTGGAAAACGCCGCACGTATCGAGGTCTTATGTGCCGCCATCCGTTCCCTCAGTGTGCGCTCGGTCTTCCCCACGTAACAGAGGCCGCAGGGACAAGTTATAAGGTAGACAATGTACCAGGTGGTACATGTCACCCTGTGTCTGATCTCATACCTACGGCCCGTGTGTGGGTGTGGGAAGTCCTTGCCAACTGTGAGGGCTCCACAGACAGCGCAATTAAGACAGCGAAAGCAGCCCTTTCTAAGCTGTAAAAAAGAGGTGGTTTGTTCAGAGCTGGCAGCTCTCATGCCAGTAATGTCAGTGCGCATAACGTAATCCCTGACATTTTTACCCCTGCTATAGCATGACATGATGCGAGACTCGTTGAGATTGAGATCTGGGTCAGTGCCTAAAATGGGCCACAACTCGCGAGTAATAGAGCCAATCTCCCCACTATTGTAGTTATAGTGGTTGACCCAGGGAATGATCTTTTTCAATTGCTTTTTGGGTTTAGCAGTCAGGGCTTCAAGTCGGGAAGTGCGGAGTGCCTTGGATTTGGCTCGTTCCAGTAAATCCAAGGGATACCCCCTGTCAGCAAAATTGGTCGACATTCTGTCGATGTGCGTAATGGCAGTAGATTGGTCAGAGCAAATTCTAATGGCTCGCAGAAATTGTGAGTACGGGAGTGAAAACTTAAGTTTGGGGGGATGAAAACTCCCCGCATGCAACAACGTGTTGCGGTCGGTGGCTTTACAGAACAATTCAGTGACAATCCTGCCGTCAATCAGTTTAACGCAGACATCAAGGTAGTTGACACAAGAGTCATTAATGGTATAAGTCAGCTGTACGGGATGTCCCGTGGAATTGTGACCTTTGATGTAACTCTCTAGTGAGTTGGCACAGCCGTGCCACAAAATGAACACGTCATCAATATATCTCTGATAACACACAATATTAGATGAGAAAGTCGCATCATTTAACCAGAGGTCATCTTCCACAGCGTACATGTACGCATTGGCGTACGATGGGGCCACGGAGGACCCCATCGCACAGCCCGACATCTGGAGATAGAACCTGCCATCGAAAATGAAGTAATTACAAGTTAAAACCATCTCTAGCATCTCAATGATAAAGTCAGCCTCAGGCCCCTTGTAATGAGGATTATTCAAAATCAACCTGCGCACGGCCAAAGCCCCCTCAGTATTGGGTATGATGGTATATAAACTCGAAATGTCCATGCTGCAAAGCAATGTGTCCACAGGTATTGTGTCGATGTCACGTAACCTGTTGAGAAACATGGTGGTGTCCAGCAAATGTCGGGGGTGGTTAACTATGCAGGGTTGTAACACAGAGTCGAGATAAGTTGATGTCGACACTTCTATACGACACAATCTGAGCAAAGAGGAATCCACTGCCCTTAAAGATCTAGCCGGGTATAATGATATAGTCATCCGCCCTGCAGATAAGGGCGGAGCTATAGTCATTCAAGACCTAGCTGACTATACTGCTGAACTACAGCGTCAACTTGCCGACATTAGTGTCTACAGAATTCTCAACTCAGATCCGACACCGGTGTTTAACAAACTACTCCTGGAGAAACTAACTTTGGCTGCGAATAATGGAATAATCAGCAAGAACCTAGCAACAGCCCTATACACCGAAAGCCCTACGGTACCTTTATTGTACTCCTTGCCCAAGATTCATAAATCTTTGAACAAACCACCCGGTAGACCGATAATTTCGGCCCGTGGGGGGATTTTTCATAAGGTATCAACTTATCTCGACTCTGTGTTACAACCCTGCATAGTTAACCACCCCCGACATTTGCTGGACACCACCATGTTTCTCAACAGGTTACGTGACATCGACACAATACCTGTGGACACATTGCTTTGCAGCATGGACATTTCGAGTTTATATACCATCATACCCAATACTGAGGGGGCTTTGGCCGTGCGCAGGTTGATTTTGAATAATCCTCATTACAAGGGGCCTGAGGCTGACTTTATCATTGAGATGCTAGAGATGGTTTTAACTTGTAATTACTTCATTTTCGATGGCAGGTTCTATCTCCAGACGTCGGGCTGTGCGATGGGGTCCTCCGTGGCCCCATCGTACGCCAATGCGTACATGTACGCTGTGGAAGATGACCTCTGGTTAAATGATGCGACTTTCTCATCTAATATTGTGTGTTATCAGAGATATATTGATGACGTGTTCATTTTGTGGCACGGCTGTGCCAACTCACTAGAGAGTTACATCAAAGGTCACAATTCCACGGGACATCCCGTACAGCTGACTTATACCATTAATGACTCTTGTGTCAACTACCTTGATGTCTGCGTTAAACTGATTGACGGCAGGATTGTCACTGAATTGTTCTGTAAAGCCACCGACCGCAACACGTTGTTGCATGCGGGGAGTTTTCATCCCCCCAAACTTAAGTTTTCACTCCCGTACTCACAATTTCTGCGAGCCATTAGAATTTGCTCTGACCAATCTACTGCCATTACGCACATCGACAGAATGTCGACCAATTTTGCTGACAGGGGGTATCCCTTGGATTTACTGGAACGAGCCAAATCCAAGGCACTCCGCACTTCCCGACTTGAAGCCCTGACTGCTAAACCCAAAAAGCAATTGAAAAAGATCATTCCCTGGGTCAACCACTATAACTACAATAGTGGGGAGATTGGCTCTATTACTCGCGAGTTGTGGCCCATTTTAGGCACTGACCCAGATCTCAATCTCAACGAGTCTCGCATCATGTCATGCTATAGCAGGGGTAAAAATGTCAGGGATTACGTTATGCGCACTGACATTACTGGCATGAGAGCTGCCAGCTCTGAACAAACCACCTCTTTTTTACAGCTTAGAAAGGGCTGCTTTCGCTGTCTTAATTGCGCTGTCTGTGGAGCCCTCACAGTTGGCAAGGACTTCCCACACCCACACACGGGCCGTAGGTATGAGATCAGACACAGGGTGACATGTACCACCAGGTACATTGTCTACCTTATAACTTGTCCCTGCGGCCTCTGTTACGTGGGGAAGACCGAGCGCACACTGAGGGAACGGATGGCGGCACATAAGACCTCGATACGTGCGGCGTTTTCCAGCAATCATAGCGACCAACCAGTCGCTAGACACTACCTGCTTTGTAAACACAGCATCTCCCAACTCAAGTATATGATCATTGATCACGAGCCACAAACAGCGAGAAGGGGAGATAGGGGTTTGCGTCTTCTCCAAAGAGAGGCACGGTGGATAC
Organism: Crinia signifera; assembly: GCF_055691185.1. Classification (NCBI taxonomy): domain Eukaryota; kingdom Metazoa; phylum Chordata; class Amphibia; order Anura; family Myobatrachidae; genus Crinia; species Crinia signifera. The sequence goes on along the minus strand of NC_139217.1, from coordinate 11,310,157 downwards.
ACAGGCTAGGCACTCTTTCGCCCAATGGCCTGAATGAATCTGCCGGTTTGCATTGTTTCTTGTAACCATTATGTTTGCTTTGGTCGCTATTATGTGAGAGATGCGAGCGATCGCATACTAAATTATTGCTGATTTTCGCATTCATGTTCTCCCATGTGTATGCCGGCGGCATTGCAGTTTACTCTTTTGCTCCAGTCATATGGCCTTATGTGCATTTACTTGTTTGATATTGTCCCTTTTTCTCTTATGCCAGACTTTGCTACGGGTGTCATTATGTTAATTTGTTTTACTACAGGCTACCATGGTAACCGGCGAGGCGTGATGACGTCACTGACGGGCGCGTCAGCTTCAGCGCGGCGTTCTGTGGGAGTCTGTTCACTTGGTGGAGGGTAGATATAAGGTATGTTTTCACTGTTTTTTGGTTGTCCTGATGACGATGTGAATACATCGAAAACGTTTGACTAAACTGTTTGCGTTCGTGTCATTCATTCCACTTCGAGTGCCGCCGCCGTCCACTTCTGTATACGTAACCTCTGCAAGGGGGTTATCTTTTGGAAGGCACCGGAGTAAGTAACCTACACACAGGAGTGCTGCCTTTCCCAGTTCCTTGAATCTATTCCACGGGTGTTCCGCAGACACCGTGGTCTTTTGGCTATAGCACCCTATAGTACTCAAAACTTTGCCTATCGACATACGTTTCATCAGCCCTTCACTGGCCTTATTGGCCTATTTCACGGGTGTACACCACACGGTGGTGGTGGTTGCAACTGGCTCAACGATTTATTCCACGAGAGGATGACTGACAGCAATGAGGGTCTGCAAGCTGCTGGTTCCATATCGGAGAATTTATCACTCCTAACCCAGGGGACTGCACTTACCTTCTCAGCATCCGAGGCCGACTCAATTCTCTTCAACCAGCAATTTCAGGATGACCTGGAATCTCTACCCCTGAATTACCTGTACAGGGATTGGATAAAGCTGCGGCAAAAGGAGATAGACTACCTCTATCACGGTATCACACTAAGCGACTACTATAAAGCAAAACGCATTCCCCGTGGGTTCCGAGTTCGAAATTCACCCACGATTGGACGTAATAACTCTTCCTTTTGCAAGCGCTGGATCGCGGTGCTGAATAAGTGCAGCTACGATTTACTGTTATTGGTGATAGAGGAGTCGTCAAGGGAATTGGCAATAGCCAAAGAAAGGATTGAGGCATTTGAACTCCAACATCTTAAAGCCTTCAAAGAGGATAAAACTGAGGACTGGGAAGGCAAGCTTAAGAATCAAATAGCCAGCTACAAACGTGAGCTAATACAATTCAAGAAGGAGAAATTGAATAAAGTGAACGGTGATTACGAGAACAACCGTGTCTATCAGTGGGCTAACAACGAGGGACCACAACGGAACACTAGATTCCGACCACGCAACTACAGACAACTGTGGCAATCAGATTCTTCACAGGATCAAGGGTCCAACAGTGACTCAGAACAGTCCACGAGAGGATCCACCAGACGTGGACAAATCCCTTTAGGCGGGGAACCACGCCGGGGACGAAGCGCCATCGGCAAAGGACCAGGCGAGGGGGACAGAGGCAGAGGGAACAAAGGTGGAAAAGGACGCGGCAGAGTGGGTCGCCCTCCACTACATCCCAGGACCTGATTTTCAATTTATCTCAGCATCCGCTTACACCAATGGAGGAACAGGTACTTGGACGTGGTCTATCTTTCGTACCTACTGTACCCCTGAATGATATGCAGTGGTCCATTGAGAAGTATAAGCTGAACCGCCAGTTGAAACTTCACGAATTTTTCAATGGGACAAAAGCCCCTCTAACCAGTACACCCGAGCCTACTCTACCCCCCAATCTACAAAAGCTACAGAAAAGGTCCAGATTTGACCCCGTTTCTACCAATGCATCTATTAAAACTTTTAATCGACTACTGAGTCACAAGGTTGGTGATGTCGACACTTCTATACGACACAATCTGAGCAAAGAGGAATCCACTGCCCTTAAAGATCTAGCCGGGTATAATGATATAGTCATCCGCCCTGCAGATAAGGGCGGAGCTATAGTCATTCAAGACCTAGCTGACTATACTGCTGAACTACAGCGTCAACTTGCCGACATTAGTGTCTACAGAATTCTCAACTCAGATCCGACACCGGTGTTTAACAAACTACTCCTGGAGAAACTAACTTTGGCTGCGAATAATGGAATAATCAGCAAGAACCTAGCAACAGCCCTATACACCGAAAGCCCTACGGTACCTTTATTGTACTCCTTGCCCAAGATTCATAAATCTTTGAACAAACCACCCGGTAGACCGATAATTTCGGCCCGTGGGGGGATTTTTCATAAGGTATCAACTTATCTCGACTCTGTGTTACAACCCTGCATAGTTAACCACCCCCGACATTTGCTGGACACCACCATGTTTCTCAACAGGTTACGTGACATCGACACAATACCTGTGGACACATTGCTTTGCAGCATGGACATTTCGAGTTTATATACCATCATACCCAATACTGAGGGGGCTTTGGCCGTGCGCAGGTTGATTTTGAATAATCCTCATTACAAGGGGCCTGAGGCTGACTTTATCATTGAGATGCTAGAGATGGTTTTAACTTGTAATTACTTCATTTTCGATGGCAGGTTCTATCTCCAGACGTCGGGCTGTGCGATGGGGTCCTCCGTGGCCCCATCGTACGCCAATGCGTACATGTACGCTGTGGAAGATGACCTCTGGTTAAATGATGCGACTTTCTCATCTAATATTGTGTGTTATCAGAGATATATTGATGACGTGTTCATTTTGTGGCACGGCTGTGCCAACTCACTAGAGAGTTACATCAAAGGTCACAATTCCACGGGACATCCCGTACAGCTGACTTATACCATTAATGACTCTTGTGTCAACTACCTTGATGTCTGCGTTAAACTGATTGACGGCAGGATTGTCACTGAATTGTTCTGTAAAGCCACCGACCGCAACACGTTGTTGCATGCGGGGAGTTTTCATCCCCCCAAACTTAAGTTTTCACTCCCGTACTCACAATTTCTGCGAGCCATTAGAATTTGCTCTGACCAATCTACTGCCATTACGCACATCGACAGAATGTCGACCAATTTTGCTGACAGGGGGTATCCCTTGGATTTACTGGAACGAGCCAAATCCAAGGCACTCCGCACTTCCCGACTTGAAGCCCTGACTGCTAAACCCAAAAAGCAATTGAAAAAGATCATTCCCTGGGTCAACCACTATAACTACAATAGTGGGGAGATTGGCTCTATTACTCGCGAGTTGTGGCCCATTTTAGGCACTGACCCAGATCTCAATCTCAACGAGTCTCGCATCATGTCATGCTATAGCAGGGGTAAAAATGTCAGGGATTACGTTATGCGCACTGACATTACTGGCATGAGAGCTGCCAGCTCTGAACAAACCACCTCTTTTTTACAGCTTAGAAAGGGCTGCTTTCGCTGTCTTAATTGCGCTGTCTGTGGAGCCCTCACAGTTGGCAAGGACTTCCCACACCCACACACGGGCCGTAGGTATGAGATCAGACACAGGGTGACATGTACCACCAGGTACATTGTCTACCTTATAACTTGTCCCTGCGGCCTCTGTTACGTGGGGAAGACCGAGCGCACACTGAGGGAACGGATGGCGGCACATAAGACCTCGATACGTGCGGCGTTTTCCAGCAATCATAGCGACCAACCAGTCGCTAGACACTACCTGCTTTGTAAACACAGCATCTCCCAACTCAAGTATATGATCATTGATCACGAGCCACAAACAGCGAGAAGGGGAGATAGGGGTTTGCGTCTTCTCCAAAGAGAGGCACGGTGGATACACAGGCTAGGCACTCTTTCGCCCAATGGCCTGAATGAATCTGCCGGTTTGCATTGTTTCTTGTAACCATTATGTTTGCTTTGGTCGCTATTATGTGAGAGATGCGAGCGATCGCATACTAAATTATTGCTGATTTTCGCATTCATGTTCTCCCATGTGTATGCCGGCGGCATTGCAGTTTACTCTTTTGCTCCAGTCATATGGCCTTATGTGCATTTACTTGTTTGATATTGTCCCTTTTTCTCTTATGCCAGACTTTGCTACGGGTGTCATTATGTTAATTTGTTTTACTACAGGCTACCATGGTAACCGGCGAGGCGTGATGACGTCACTGACGGGCGCGTCAGCTTCAGCGCGGCGTTCTGTGGGAGTCTGTTCACTTGGTGGAGGGTAGATATAAGGTATGTTTTCACTGTTTTTTGGTTGTCCTGATGACGATGTGAATACATCGAAAACGTTTGACTAAACTGTTTGCGTTCGTGTCATTCATTCCACTTCGAGTGCCGCCGCCGTCCACTTCTATATATATATATATATATATATATATATAGAAAACTGTATACCAAAAGATATAAAGAAGCAGCACTCCTTATTTGATTTTTAAAGTCCCAACAAACGGACAATTTATTCCAGTGGCAACTAAGCGTCAAACTTTTTGCAGCTTATCACTCGGCATTAGCATGCCTATAACATTAGCGGGGGTCACAAACATAATCACCCATCCTAGTAGTGTAGGGAGAACACAGTCACAGTCGACGAATCCGTTTCGGTTCAACAGAACCTTTCTCACAGACTGACCCAATGTTAGTGACACTCATGCAGTGTTAAATAGCCATCACCATTAACTTCATTCAAACCACAACAGCTGCTGTGCATCACAGACCAGCCAATCATAGCTAGTAGCCAAATCACGCCCATGCCCGGAACTCCATGTATGGAGATAGACCAACACACTCCCCTATCCCACTCACGTGGGTCTCACCTGCCACTGATGGGTCTCAGGCTCACTCAACCAGCTGTGGCGGTATCAGCTCAAGTGCTGGAGACGGAGGTGAAACGCAGCGCTTCGCGCCGCGTCACCCGCGTCATCACGACGCACCAGGTCCAATCAGGGAGGCCGGCGTCACGCATCATCACCTGACGCGGTCCCGGCCACTCCCCTGGACCAACTACGGAGCGCATCGCCATGTTGGAGAGGGCAGAGAACTCTGCGGGCTAGGTGTATGGGGATGCGGACGCCATCTTGTGGAGGTCACTAAGCAAAGACCTTAAGCGATCATAACTGAGGCATAAAAAATGTAACACATTGATTACAGGCATTAGCGGCGGGGGCAAGTCACTAGACAGGCTGGCTGTTAAAGCACATCAGTATAGTGGACATAACAATACAAATAACAACATATAATATATACATTATTTACAGTGGGGGAGGTTTCATAAGAATATTAGTCAAGCCTGAACCAATGATATGTGGCCCGATGAGGTCAGAGATTGGCCCAATGCGGTCAGACAATGACTGAGCGGGAGATCGCATGTATATCATGAGGTCACAGATAAGCAGAAATAGGGTATTCTTCATTGAGTCCAGATGGAGATAAAGTATCCAGTTTCCGAATCCACTGGCATTCCCTCTGTAACAACATTTTATGTCTATCACCTCCTCTTCTGAGAGGAGGTATATGGTCCACCAGCATGAACTTAAAGTCCCTAATCGAGTGTCCGGCATCTACAAAGTGCCTTGCTACCGGAGGTGTATTAATATCTACCCCATTCAGGGCCTTTTTGACAGAAGATCGATGCATCGCTATTCTCTCCTTCGCCATCCTGATGGTTTTACCCACGTACAATTTGTTGCAGGGGCAAAGGGTAACGTAGATGATAAATTTAGATTCACAATTTAAGCGATGATAGATTGGGAATGTCTGTCCGGAGATCGGATGGGTGAAATGTGTGCCCGTGACTAGAAAGCTGCAGTTGGCACATTTAGTGCATTTATAGGTGCCATTCCTAGATGTCAGCCACCCACTAGATGTCTTAACGGGGCTGATGTCGGAGTAGGAAACCCTCTGTTTCAGATTACTGCTCCTTTTGTAGCTAAATAGTGGAGTGTTGGCACAATCTGGGCCCAACACTGGGTCGGTGCTCATGATGTGCCAGTGTCTCTGTACAGACGATTTTAGGAGTCCCGAATTGGTAGAGTAGGTGGTCGGAAACACTATTCTGTCGAGGTTAGAATCTTTATTTGTAGGTTTCAGTAGGTCCTCGCGTTTTATGATTTTGCACTTCTGTACTGCTTCCTGGACCTCTCTATTGTCGTATCCTCGATCAAGGAATTTTTGTGCCATAATCTGCAGTTCATCATTGAGGTCATCCGGATTAGATGTAATCCTCGCAACTCTGATGAGCTGCGAAAAGGGCAACCCTCTCTTAAGTGGCTGAGGATGAAAACTGTCGTATGCCAAGAGTGTGTTCTTGTCCGTTTGTTTCTTGTATACTTTAGTATCGTATTTGTTGTTATTGACAGTTATCGTTACATCCAGAAAGTTAAGTGAGGTTGGATCGCTTGTACATGTGAACCTAATTAGGCCAGGTAGGCCATTAAGATAAAGGACAAAGTCATCAAGTTGCTTCTGTGTGCCAGTCCAGACCATAAAGAGGTCATCAATGTACCTCATGTAGATTGCCACATATTTGGAATATTGTACATTGGACATAATATGAATTCTCTCATACTGGTACATAAACAGGTTGGCATAGGATGGGGCCATATTGGACCCCATCGCTGTGCCAACCAGCTGCAGGAAGAACGCATTGTTAAATAAAAAGTAGTTCTTATGCAAAATAATATCGATAAGAAGAAGCAAATAATCAACAGGCGGACCTGTATAGTCAGTATTCCCCACCAGGGTATTGCGGACAGCCTCTATACCTTCCCTGTTAGAGATGTTGGTATAGAGGCTACTGACATCCAGGGTAGCCAGTATACTGCCAGTTGGGGGTCCCCCAAAATCCTGAAGTTTGACTAAGAAGTCTGTAGTGTCTCGTATATAGTAAGGGGTACATTTAACTACCGGTTGCAGGTGGTAATCCACATATTGGGAAAGGGGTTGACTCAACGAACCCCTGGCAGATATAATTGGTCTGCCAGGGGGAGCCACCATGCTCTTATGTATTTTCGGTAGTATGTAGATTAAGGGCACTTTGGGGAACTCCTGTTTAAGAAAGAGCGAGGTGGGGGTGTCGACCCAGCCATTGGTGTGTCCCAGATCTATGACTGAGTCTATTTCCCTCTTGTAATTAGAGGTAGGGTCAAACGTCAGCTTCTTGTAACAGTTCGAGTCATTGAGCTGTCTCATTATCTCAGTCACGTAGTCAGTATGGTTCAAGATAACAATACCCCCGCCTTTGTCGGCGGGGCGGATTATTATATTCCTATTGTCATGCAAGGAGCGTATAGCTGTTGATTCTGCTCTCGTCAAATTGGACCTAATCTTAACATTCTTGGATGCTTTATGTAGGTCAGTTTTGACCAGCCTAAAGAAAGTGGCAATTGACGGGTTGACTGTGGGTGGGTCAAATGTACTCCTCGGTTTAAAGGGGCTTACTGTTCTATCAGTCGTGGGACCCTGTTTTTTATAAAAGTCCATTAAGTTCAATTTACGCTGGAATTTATACAACTCAACTTCCAGATCAATAGGTTTTTGTTTATACGTTTGTATAAAAGTGAGTCCTTTCGATAGGACCGTCATTTCCTCTCTGGTAGGTGTATAATCAGAGAGGTTGTAGACTACTTGTTCCTTGGGCCTGACTTGGAGGTCGCCCCTCTTCCCCTTGTGTCGCTGTCCCCCTCTTCTTGTCCTTTTGGGGTATTCCGGTTTCGGCTGCGCGTATGTACGCGCTCCCGAAAAAACGGCGGTCGCCTGGGTCGAGAGGATTGGTCGGAATCACTTTGAGAAGTGTGGGAGTCTATGTCTGTGTATTTTCTATCGTAGCGTCTCCTAGGGCCCTCGTTTGTCTTCCAAGGGCGTCGGGTGTTTTGTTTATTAAGCCAAGGATAGACGCGTAGGTCTTTATAATCCTCCTTAACTTTTTTGTATTTAGATTTTTTAAAAGTTAGTAATTCGGTACGGTATGCGTCAAGTCCTTCTGTCAATTTAGTCATCCAAGATCCCCCCTCATCTGCAGTCATGACATCCAGGCCACCCCGCTCACACTCAGAAATGTCAGTCTTTAAGGTGTCTATCTCACTGTTGACTTGCTGTATTACTAATATCATGAGATCCAGACTACACTGATTGAGGATCATGCACCATTGCTTACAAAATTCCGTGTTTCCACGGCCAATGGTGGGTTGATTTTTAATTCGAAATCCCCTTGGTAGGAGTTTGTCTTTATAATACTGAGTCAGTGTTAGTCCATGGAGCTCAAGTTCAATACGTCTTTTATTAAGTTTCAGCAAGTCAGAATAGATTTCACTTGGGCTGTCTACGTCAAAGGCCAATTTGTCAGTGTCAGGGAAAAGGATTTTGGATATGTCCTTTTCTAGAAACCTTTTGGTGCCAGTTAAATCCCCAATATCTGATTCCATAATCAGCAAAGCAAAAAAATGGATAAAGGAAATATTTGATCAGAAGTAAATGAGATAGTTTACACTGATATATACAAAACAGTAAACAAGACACATATATACAATTATGTACAAGAAATCCGTGTGGAATCACACACACGGTGTAGAGGCAGGTGCAGATTCAGATCCACAAGGGTTAAATGCAAGAAAACTTATGAAATCCGCACACTTACGATGTTGTTTCTGAGGGTGCCCGACAACAGGAGATCATAGAAAACTGTATATCAAAAGATATAAAGAAGCAGCACTCCTTATTTGATTTTTAAAGTCCCAACAAACGGACAATTTATTCCAGTGGCAACTGAGCGTCAAACTTTTTGCAGCTTATCACTCGGCATTAGCATGCCTATAACATTAGCGGGGGTCACAAACATAATCACCCATCCTAGTAGTGTAGGGAGAACACAGGGGTGAATTTATGAAGCTTGGAGAAGTGTTATCTATCCCCATAAAGAACGTTATGAGCAAGGTGATAATGGTTCAGCCAATCAGCTCTTACCTGTCAATTTACATATTGTAGCTGATTGGCTGAACCATTATCACCTTGCTCATAACGTTCTTTATGGGGATAGATAACACTTCTCCAAGCTTCATAAATTCACCCCACAGTCACAGTCGACGAATCCGTTTCGGTTCAACAGAACCTTTCTCACAGACTGACCCAATGTTAGTGACACTCATGCAGTGTTAAATAGCCATCACCATTAACTTCATTCAAACCACAACAGCTGCTGTGCATCACAGACCAGCCAATCATAGCTAGTAGCCAAATCACGCCCATGCCCGGAACTCCATGTATGGAGATAGACCAACACACTCCCCTATCCCACTCACGTGGGTCTCACCTGCCACTGATGGGTCTCAGGCTCACTCAACCAGCTGTGGCGGCATCAGCTCAAGTGCTGGAGACGGAGGTGAAACGCAGCGCTTCGCGCCGCGTCACCCGCGTCATCACGACGCACCAGGTCCAATGTCGGGCACCCTCAGAAACAACATCGTAAGTGTGCGGATTTCATAAGTTTTCTTGCATTTAACCCATGTGGATCTGAATCTGCACCTGCCTCTACACCGTGTGTGTGATTCCACACGGATTTCTTGTACATAATTGTATATATGTGTCTTGTTTACTGTTTTGTATATATCAGTGTAAACTATCTCATTTACTTCTGATCAAATATTTCCTTTATCCATTTTTTTGCTTTGCTGATTATGGAATCAGATATTGGGGATTTAACTGGCACCAAAAGGTTTCTAGAAAAGGACATATCCAAAATCCTTTTCCCTGACACTGACAAATTGGCCTTTGACGTAGACAGCCCAAGTGAAATCTATTCTGACTTGCTGAAACTTAATAAAAGACGTATTGAACTTGAGCTCCATGGACTAACACTGACTCAGTATTATAAAGACAAACTCCTACCAAGGGGATTTCGAATTAAAAATCAACCCACCATTGGCCGTGGAAACACGGAATTTTGTAAGCAATGGTGCATGATCCTCAATCAGTGTAGTCTGGATCTCATGATATTAGTAATACAGCAAGTCAACAGTGAGATAGACACCTTAAAGACTGACATTTCTGAGTGTGAGCGGGGTGGCCTGGATGTCATGACTGCAGATGAGGGGGGATCTTGGATGACTAAATTGACAGAAGGACTTGACGCATACCGTACCGAATTACTAACTTTTAAAAAATCTAAATACAAAAAAGTTAAGGAGGATTATAAAGACCTACGCGTCTATCCTTGGCTTAATAAACAAAACACCCGACGCCCTTGGAAGACAAACGAGGGCCCTAGGAGACGCTACGATAGAAAATACACAGACATAGACTCCCACACTTCTCAAAGTGATTCCGACCAATCCTCTCGACCCAGGCGACCGCCGTTTTTTCGGGAGCGCGTACATACGCGCAGCCGAAACCGGAATACCCCAAAAGGACAAGAAGAGGGGGACAGCGACACAAGGGGAAGAGGGGCGACCTCCAAGTCAGGCCCAAGGAACAAGTAGTCTACAACCTCTCTGATTATACACCTACCAGAGAGGAAATGACGGTCCTATCGAAAGGACTCACTTTTATACAAACGTATAAACAAAAACCTATTGATCTGGAAGTTGAGTTGTATAAATTCCAGCGTAAATTGAACTTAATGGACTTTTATAAAAAACAGGGTCCCACGACTGATAGAACAGTAAGCCCCTTTAAACCGAGGAGTACATTTGACCCACCCACAGTCAACCCGTCAATTGCCACTTTCTTTAGGCTGGTCAAAACTGACCTACATAAAGCATCCAAGAATGTTAAGATTAGGTCCAATTTGACGAGAGCAGAATCAACAGCTATACGCTCCTTGCATGACAATAGGAATATAATAATCCGCCCCGCCGACAAAGGCGGGGGTATTGTTATCTTGAACCATACTGACTACGTGACTGAGATAATGAGACAGCTCAATGACTCGAACTGTTACAAGAAGCTGACGTTTGACCCTACCTCTAATTACAAGAGGGAAATAGACTCAGTCATAGATCTGGGACACACCAATGGCTGGGTCGACACCCCCACCTCGCTCTTTCTTAAACAGGAGTTCCCCAAAGTGCCCTTAATCTACATACTACCGAAAATACATAAGAGCATGGTGGCTCCCCCTGGCAGACCAATTCACCTATTTTCATCCTTCCTTTCTTCTCTTTTTGTGAATTATTTTCACAACACTAATTATAGGTGTTCAATATTAGCACCACACTGAAGGGTGCAACCCTTCAACACTAAAACCAAGAGACACCATACCTAAAAAAATGCTATTTACTTTATTATTTTTCACATCATTATTCATTCCTCATAAATTTTTCAATTTTTATTTATTATTATTAATATTTCTTATATAATTATATTTATTTATTTATTCTTATTTTTATAATATTTAATAACTTTTTATTATATATATTTCTTATAATAATAATTTTCTTATGCATTTATCACAAATGTCACTAAATATTAATTCTCACTAGAGGATGGATATATGCTACATCAGGGATGAGGCAGGGCACTTCTTGTTATCACATCTTTTTGTCACTTTTTATTTGCAGTGTCAGCACGTAATTTCCACTATTTATCTTTCCCCATTCTAAACAATAAAATCTGAGCCATGTATATACATTAAGGAGAGATATATATATCAGATAAAGATGTCATACCATTGGGAGACAGAATTATGTAAATGTACCAGCCAATAATGATTTAGCGGCAACAATATAAGATCTACCAATGATATAAGCGTCTTGAGACACACACCCCCGCATCCCATGAATATTCATGAGAAACGTAGTATATGAAGGCTCCCCTGACGGCCATCCGGTTGGCCTTGAAAAAGCTCTGTGCGAAACGTACGTCGGCGTTTCACGTGGGCAGAGGCGAATGTTATATATTGCTAATTGAAAATGTATCTATTTTGAATGTTTAGATAGGTTACATCTAAGGGTGCTACAACTTTTCATCCGAGGCGCGTCTATCTGCTTGTAGCAGACGCTGCCAGGAACTCACATCAGTGAGTTCGCATAGAGTGCGCGGTAACAAACCGGCACCACAGGGCAGACTTCTGCCAGACTAAGCGCTGACTGCACGGAAGAGATCATTTATCTCTGTCCGTGTCTGCAGCGCTATTGAATTGTTGTGCACCCTCTGATGAGAAGCGCTTACACAGGCTACGGCCGGCACTGCTTTTTTGCTATATGTAATAGTGCAATTATGTCCTAAGCGGAATTATCCGCATATTTCTGAAATACATCAAAAGACTTTTATCTATCAAAAGTGATCAGTGCAGGACCAGAACGGCCGGGACGCCGACCTGTGTCTGCTCCTTAAAACACTCTAGCTAATGAAATTGTGAATAAAATAAAAAACACAAACCTTGAATTTTCCATATCAATTAAAGCGGAGTGGCACGGTCCCTATCTATACTACTATATTCAGTGATTGCAAATAAGAATATTAAACATTCCTTCCTCTGCCACGTCAGGATAATTATATCCTTTTTAAATTGTCCCTATTGTTACATGTTGTCTGTATGGTTTTAAATATTTTCGCATCTTAAATTAATGAATTAAAGGTTAATTTTTAAATATTATCTTCTTGAAAGTGCATCACATCGAGACCTGCTTTCTCTAAAAACCAATCCTGTACATTTTTCTTGTCCAGTGGTAGCACGCCTCAGTCCAAAATTGTGAAATTATCCATAATGACAATGAGGTTCTTTATCTGAAATAAGGAAAAGGATTTTTTCTTTTCCCTACACTCACCAGTGCGACTGACACTCCCATTCCCTTATCCCTTTCTTTTGTTTATATATCTGCCAGGGGTTCGTTGAGTCAACCCCTTTCCCAATATGTGGATTACCACCTGCAACCGGTAGTTAAATGTACCCCTTACTATATACGAGACACTACAGACTTCTTAGTCAAACTTCAGGATTTTGGGGGACCCCCAACTGGCAGTATACTGGCTACCCTGGATGTCAGTAGCCTCTATACCAACATCTCTAACAGGGAAGGTATGAGGCTGTCCGCAATACCCTGGTGGGGAATACTGACTATACAGGTCCGCCTGTTGATTATTTGCTTCTTCTTATCGATATTATTTTGCATAAGAACTACTTTTTATTTAACAATGCGTTCTTCCTGCAGCTGGTTGGCACAGCGATGGGGTCCAATATGGCCCCATCCTATGCCAACCTGTTTATGTACCAGTATGAGAGAATTCATATTATGTCCAATGTACAATATTCCAAATATGTGGCAATCTACATGAGGTACATTGATGACCTCTTTATGGTCTGGACTGGCACACAGAAGCAACTTGATGACTTTGTCCTTTATCTTAATGGCCTACCTGGCCTAATTAGGTTCACATGTACAAGCGATCCAACCTCACTTAACTTTCTGGATGTAACGATAACTGTCAATAACAACAAATACGATACTAAAGTATACAAGAAACAAACGGATAAGAACACACTCTTGGCATACGACAGTTTTCATCCTCAGCCACTTAAGAGAGGGTTGCCCTTTTCGCAGCTCATCAGAGTTGCGAGGATCACATCTAATCCGGATGACCTCAATGATGAACTGCAGATTATGGCACAAAAATTCCTTGATCGAGGATACGACAATAGAGAGGTCCAGGAAGCAGTACAGAAGTGCAAAATCATAAAACGCGAGGACCTACTGAAACCTACAAATAAAGATTCTAACCTCGACAGAATAGTGTTTCCGACCACCTACTCTACCAATTCGGGACTCCTAAAATCGTCTGTACAGAGACACTGGCACATCATGAGCACCGACCCAGTGTTGGGCCCAGATTGTGCCAACACTCCACTATTTAGCTACAAAAGGAGCAGTAATCTGAAACAGAGGGTTTCCTACTCCGACATCAGCCCCGTTAAGACATCTAGTGGGTGGCTGACATCTAGGAATGGCACCTATAAATGCACTAAATGTGCCAACTGCAGCTTTCTAGTCACGGGCACACATTTCACCCATCCGATCTCCGGACAGACATTCCCAATCTATCATCGCTTAAATTGTGAATCTAAATTTATCATCTACGTTACCCTTTGCCCCTGCAACAAATTGTACGTGGGTAAAACCATCAGGATGGCGAAGGAGAGAATAGCGATGCATCGATCTTCTGTCAAAAAGGCCCTGAATGGGGTAGATATTAATACACCTCCGGTAGCAAGGCACTTTGTAGATGCCGGACACTCGATTAGGGACTTTAAGTTCATGCTGGTGGACCATATACCTCCTCTCAGAAGAGGAGGTGATAGACATAAAATGTTGTTACAGAGGGAATGCCAGTGGATTCGGAAACTGGATACTTTATCTCCATCTGGACTCAATGAAGAATACCCTATTTCTGCTTATCTGTGACCTCATGATATACATGCGATCTCCCGCTCAGTCATTGTCTGACCGCATTGGGCCAATCTCTGACCTCATCGGGCCACATATCATTGGTTCAGGCTTGACTAATATTCTTATGAAACCTCCCCCACTGTAAATAATGTATATATTATATGTTGTTATTTGTATTGTTATGTCCACTATACTGATGTGCTTTAACAGCCAGCCTGTCTAGTGACTTGCCCCCGCCGCTAATGCCTGTAATCAATGTGTTACATTTTTTATGCCTCAGTTATGATCGCTTAAGGTCTTTGCTTAGTGACCTCCACAAGATGGCGTCCGCATCCCCATACACCTAGCCCGCAGAGTTCTCTGCCCTCTCCAACATGGCGATGCGCTCCGTAGTTGGTCCAGGGGAGTGGCCGGGACCGCGTCAGGTGATGATGCGTGACGCCGGCCTCCCTGATTGGACCTGGTGCGTCGTGATGACGTGGGTGACGCGGCGCGAAGCGCTGCGTTTCACCTCCGTCTCCAGCACTTGAGCTGATACCGCCACAGCTGGTTGAGTGAGCCTGAGACCCATCAGTGGCAGGTGAGACCCACGTGAGTGGGATAGGGGAGTGTGTTGGTCTATCTCCATACATGGAGTTCCGGGCATGGGCGTGATTTGGCTACTAGCTATGATTGGCTGGTCTGTGATGCACAGCAGCTGTTGTGGTTTGAATGAAGTTAATGGTGATGGCTATTTAACACTGCATGAGTGTCACTAACATTGGGTCAGTCTGTGAGAAAGGTTCTGTTGAACCGAAACGGATTCGTCGACTGTGACTGTGTTCTCCCTACACTACTAGGATGGGTGATTATGTTTGTGACCCCCGCTAATGTTATAGGCATGCTAATGCCGAGTGATAAGCTGCAAAAAGTTTGACGCTCAGTTGCCACTGGAATAAATTGTCCGTTTGTTGGGACTTTAAAAATCAAATAAGGAGTGCTGCTTCTTTATATCTTTTGATATACAGTTTTCTATGATCTCCTGTTGTCGGGCACCCTCAGAAACAACATCGTAAGTGTGCGGATTTCATAAGTTTTCTTATATATATATATATATATATATATATATATATATATATATATATATATAGTAAAGTACAGACCGGCACTCCTGTGACCGTGGTAGTTATGATGCCGGGTGTCCTCATGCAGGATCAGATAGTAGGGAGAATATAGCGGCACTCACGGACTTGTTCAAATGAATACTCTTAACTCGAGTTACTTCAACGTTTCGGTCTTTATTTTATAAGACCTTCATCAGGAGGCCTTCATCAGGAATGCTGATGAAGGTCTTATAAAATAAAGACCGAAACGTTGAAGTAACTTGAGTTAAGAGTATTCATTTGAACAAGTCCGTGAGTGCTGCTATATTCTCTCATATATATATATATATATATATATATATATATATATATATATATATATATATATATATATATATATATATATATATATATATATATATATATATAGGATAGTGAAGAAACAACAGCGGCACTCTGGGGATTTTTAGAAAAATATATTTTCAGCAAAAAAAGCTTCCAATGTTTCGGGGTATGTGACACCCCTTTGTCAAGGTTATACGTGCAATACCTTGACAAAGGGGTGTCACATACCCCGAAACATTGAAAGCTTTTTTTGCTGAAAATATATTTTTTCTAAAAATCCCCAGAGTGCCGCTGTTGTTTCTTCACTATCCTGTACTTCTGTTCCTGAAGGCACCTGGGTTACCTGTACTGCTGGAGGAGTGCCAGGCCTACACCTCTACCTCTATATATATATATATATCAACAACAGTGTAGACCCCTGGGCATAGCAATGTATTGGGGTTCTTACCGATCCTCCAGCGGTAGGGGTGGTGGAAGCTTTGATGTCCCCCGGGTGGTAGGGGGTATTATATCAGCCGCTCAGCATGTGGGGCCTGGATCAGTAATTTCCACTAATTACCCCTTTACTGTACAGATGGTGAGAGATGAGGTGGGAGAAGGGGGCATTGGGCTGAATGAATGGTCCGTAATACATAACTTCCAGGGTTGTACAGGATGTTTAATATGCAGAGGAGGGGTGTATAGTGGAGTGGGCTTATTATTCATAATTTTCTGGTTGGGGGACAGCTTGCTTGACTGCAGATATCTCAAGTTACCGGAAATAGATTTCTTAGATTTTAATGGAATTAATAACTAGAGAATCCCACCTACCAGATGGTATTGGGGACTAGGGGATCAGAGTTCAGGAGGCAGAGCAATCTGCCAACGAGTATATAAAACTACATACCAGGTGCATACCTCCCAACAGTCCAGATTTTAGCGGGACAGTCCCGATTCTCAGGGCCTGTCCCGCTGTCCCACCCGCGGGCGGCAGTGTCCCGCGGTGTGGGGGGACTGTTGGGAGTCCCCCCGTCAGCTGCTAAGCAGCGGGGAATAAACGCTGTGCGCATGCGCACAGCGTCTATTCCCGCAGCCAGGGGGCTGGGGGCATGGCTAGAGGCTCACAGAGCCTCTGGGTCATGCCCCCATAGCGGCAAAATGGGGGCGTGGCCTCGCGGGAGAGCCGCGAGTATAGGCCATGCCCCCAAATTAGGCCATGCCCCCGAAAATTTCGGCGCACCTTCGGCGCGCAGCAGCAGCGTCCCGACTGCTGAGCTGCAAAAGTTGGGAGGTATGCAGGTGTGTGGAGCTGAAGCAGTAACCAGCTGCTGGAAGGCTGATATCTCTGGTTCTGGGAACAGTAGAGACAAGCTACCAATGTCCATCAAAGGGGGAGAGTCCCAACTTTTGGAATATACCCTCAGAAAAACTCTAAGTCAGACAGAACCTGAAATATCTGACTGGGAACAGCAATTAACAGGCTTGGATGGGGATATCTCCGGTTCCCAAGGGCCGATTTTTAAAATTATTTTACCCATGGAAAGAGGGGACCCTCAGCTTTCAGCCTAGGACTCCTAGGGGGGCTTCTGGGTACTCAGAAACCCCCCCCTGTGTGCACTACTGCATTTAACCCTAAGCTGGCAGAACTAGGAGGGTGGGCAGTGGGCGCATCTGCCAGGCACAGGGGCATAACTAGAACACTGTGGGCCTCAACCCTTCCTTTTTTCACTAAAGTGCCCCTGAGAACGGCAGGAGACAGTGGGGAGTGAGAGATAAAGAGGGTGTAAGGGAAAGACAGAAATGAGATAAAAGGATGAGAGGAAGAGAGGGCATCATGAGGAGGGTTCCAGAGGTGGTATGGAGGAGCAATAGAGAAAGAGGGAAGAGTACAAACAGGAGTAAGAGTGTGTCAGGGAGGGGAAGAGGAAGAGAGGGTATCAGTGAGAGAGAAGGAGAGTGTCAGGGAGGGGAAGAGAAAGGAAGGGTATCAGTGAGAGAGAAGGAGAGTGTCAGGGAGGGGAAGAGGAAGGAAGGGTATCAGTGAGAGAGAAGGAGAGTGTCAGGGAGGGGAAGAGGAAGGAAGGGTATCAGTGAGAAAGAAGGAGAGTGTCAGGGAGGGGAAGAGGAAGGAAGGGTATCAGTGAGAGAGAAGGAGAGTGTCAGGGAGGGGAAGAGAAAGGAAGGGTATCAGTGAGAGAGGAGAGTGTCAGGGAGGGGAAGAGGAAGGAAGGGTATCAGTGAGAGAGAAGGAGAGTGTCAGGGAGGGGAAGAGGAAGGAAGGGTATCAGTGAGAGAGAAGGAGAGTGTCAGGGAGGGGAAGAGAAAGGAAGGGTATCAGTGAGAGAGAAGGAGAGTGTCACAGAGAGATGGAGAAAAAGATGGTGTCAGGGGCAGAGATAAATGGAGGCAGAGAGGGGTGTCAAGGAGAGACAGGTGCAAGAAAGAAAGTTAGGGAGAGAGGGAGGTGGAGCGATGAGGAGAGACACTACCTAATTACAGCACAGAAGAGAGGGGTGGGGAATGGACAGACAGATGGATGAGGGCATGTCTGCAAACCGCACCAGAGGGGTTCATAGATGGACAGGTGGGGGGAAGGGGGCATCGATGGTGGGAGGGGACACAGATGGACTGATGGGTGGGAGGGAAGGGGACACAGACAGACTGACAGGTGGGAGGGAAAGGGACACCGACGTATGGGTGGGAGCCGGGAAGGGGACACTGAAGGGTTAAGATTTAGAACCCATGTAGCATATAGGAATTTGCACGTAGACTGTTCCCATTGTGGGTAGACTGTTTTTGCATAGCTACATTTCAAGGTTACAGATAATGGGCCTGTGTGCGTTATCACTTCGGCACTGAGCTTCTGCTCCCAACCCCCCCTCTTGGAATTGCTATGCAGTGTGTTCATGTATAAACTCCTCTATAATCGAAAACCCCCCTCTCTCACCCATTCTCTTGTGTATAATATCTTGTATGCCTCCTGTTTAATCTGCCCAGCAACTGTTAAACAGCCAATAACAAAGTACCACACATTTGTCCACACCCATGTATCATGTCTTTTTAACTTACAGTTAAACTTCTAATAAACCAGAATGTTTCTTGACTCGCCACCGTGTGTTTGGTGTGTAGTGTTAAGATTACATTCTCACGGGTACCTAAGGGGCCACCAGGTCGAGGGGCTACACATTTATCCTTACAATTTGAGGGCTTCGTCTGGGATTCAGCCGGCCGTCCCCTCCACGGGATTGCGGCCACCTGCTGAATTTGAGAATCTGAACTCACTCCGTGTTCCGGGAAGACGTGACAAGGTAATATTTAAGTCCGGGACTTAATATTACGTAATTGTATGTAAGGAAATTTATGACGCCATAAATGTATCAGGGATACAAGGACCAGGGGTCCACGTCATAAAAAAGGACCTGGGGTCCACGTAAAGGTAATTCAAGTCCGGGACTTGAGATTACGAAACAGGTATCCGGGATACCGCAATTGAACCAGGGGTTCACAGAGAAAGCCTCCTCGATCTGATCGCCTAAATATATGTATGTACATGTTTGTCTGTTAATGTTGCAAACTGTGTATTTGTTTAAACACTCAGTAGACAGATGGTAAGTGCACATATGCTGAAGTGTTCTGTCTGCCTTACTGTATGTTTTGTATTAAGGATACTCAGTGAACGGGTGGTAAGTGTACGCCACTGAGTGTTATTGCTGTTTAAAGTGATCCTAAGTAGATTTGCAAAGTGATTTGGCTACTGAATGTAATTTTGTTTAAAGTAATTTTAAGTACAATTGCGACTTGACTTGTGACAGATATTATTGTGACCATATTGACTGATATACTGTTATATTATGGGATTATATTAAAGAAACAGAATATCCCCCGCTTTTACCAGGAGAGACATGTAAAGAATATGTTGCCCGTGTCTCCCCCACAAGTTACTATTTCATTAACCCTTGAGTAGACAATTTAGCGGGATAGATAGGATAATTAAAAATTGTCCCAAAACAATAATAACACCAATAGGATGTATAATATATTTAAAGAAAGCATGCAAAGGACGCAGCTTTACCCAAGGAGATATGAGACTCATTGTTAATGATATAATTGACCATTACAATAAATGAGACTGGGAAAAAGTTCCACTTATCAGTGTACCCTCAGTCACACAAACAACTGTAGGTTACCCACTTAATACACAAGAAGGCATAGATGCTATGTGGGATCAACTTGCTGCACATATGAATGAAGTGTTTAAAGCACGCTCATCTCTCCCCATAGCTGTAAGTTGTAAACAGATACAGTGACAAATTTCTGGAAGAGATTCAAGAAGTGCGGGACCGAGGAAGCAGGTCTGCCGCTTCTGCATAATGATAATTTACTTGTTTCCACTTTCATTAATAATCTGCTGCCGATGTATAGCCTCGCTGTGAAGCAGAGTGTTTCAACTTAAACCTCTGATACAGTGAAGGATTTTGAAAAAACATTTGTATAAAAAGGAAGCAGCAGATTGTTTTGAAGTTAAAAGAAACACTGTCACACCATCACATACCCCGTTCATACGCTTCCAAAATCAAAACAATCCTAGGAGACAGAATAAACCATTCCGTCCTCCTAGAGACAGGCTACCTCAGAGGGCTCCTGCGGGACCCCCACCCAACAGGCAGACAAGCTGCTATAACTGTGAAAGGGATAGCCATTGGGCTAGAGACTGTCCGTTCCCTTCAAACAAACCCCGACAGGTCAGTAACCCCATGCAGCCCAGCCAACCCAGACCTAGAGACAACCCCAGATTTCAGATTGACTGGCAGGGACAGACCTTAAAGGGCCATGACATAGGAAAACATGAATTTACTGTAATACCTGACTGCCCAATGAATTTGCTAGGCAGAGATCTTCTCTCTGTGCTAGAAATCACAATTAGTCCATCAGAAGCAGGAAAGGGAATTGATGTTTCATCACCACACTTGCTCATGACTGACAGTTCTGACCCAAACACAGAATTAGACACTGTAAATCCTCAGACATGGTCAACAGGACCTCAGAGCAATAAACCAATTAATTGTTCCCATTGCACCCACTGTACCTGATATAAACTCACTCATCTCAGCCATCCCTGTAGATGCCGCCTACTTCTCAGTAACCGATTTGAAAAATATATTTTTTAGCATACCTGTGGACACCCAGACACAACTGTTATTTGCATTTTCTTTTGAGGCCAGCAGTTAACATGATGCAGACTGCCACAGGAGTATATTGACTCCCCTGTTGTGTACAGCATCGTGCTCCAAGCCACATTCCCTGGCACCCCCCCTATGGTTCAGTCCTGCTACAGTATGCAGATGATCTGCTTATCTGTAGTTCAACAAAGGAGGCATGCCGAGAGGATGGTATATCACTGTTAAACTGGCTCTGTGAATGTGGGCACAAAGTGTCAAAAAGCAAAAATTCAATGGTGCAAAAAGAATGTTGAATATTTAGGTTTTGTCTTAACAAAAGGGGAAAGGAAAGTCAGCCCACAACGCATACAGTCTGTACTGGGTCTGGTCCGCCCAAACACTATTATTGCATACAGTGGATTTCTGACTGTTCCTACTATGATAACATTTTGAGACAAGCCACACTCAATGACAAACCTAAACAGATACAATAGTCACAAGAAATGTTAAATGCATATGAAAGCCTTAAAAATGTATGTTGATGAAAAGTCCGGCATTGACCCTCCCAAACTATGTACAACCATTTCATTTATATGCAAGGGACAAAATGTAAAACCATGGCGGGTGTGCTGACACAAGAATATGGAGGTAAGCTGCGCCCCGTGGCATTCTTTTCCAAAGTGATGCCGGTGTCGGTCCAAGGTATGCCTGCCTGTCTTCGGGCACTGGCGGCCTGTGCAATGGTAGCTGAGATGGCAACCACACTCACCCTAGGCTCACCCACTGTTCTCCATACCACACATAATGTTGTAGCATTACTTAAAGGGCTACACACACAACACATGTCAGCCCAGCGTCTTAGTGGAGATGAGGTCCTGTTGCTAGGAAGCCCCTCACTCACCATTAAGTATGCAAACGCATCCTCAGGCCCCGCACCCATTCTAAATGCACTTTTAGGACTAAAGGGCTCCCAGGATGACATTCCTGACGATCATGACTGTTCTGCATCAATAGAGTCAGAGACCTCCCCTAGACTTGACATTTCCCTTGTACCAATACCAGGTTCTGACCATGTATTTGTGGATGGTTCTTGTAGTAGACCCAATGACTCGACATATCAGGCAGGCTACGCAGTGGTACGCCTCCCAAATGACATTTTAGAAGCGAGACCCATTCCATATCAATCAGCACAAGCTGCAGAACTCATAGCGCTCACAAGAGCTTGCCAAATGTAGAAAGATAAACCTGATCACTGAACTACAAAGCTCAGCATCACAAAAAGACTTGGATGACTGGTTATTTCCAATATTGCAGAAAAATCCTATAACAGGATTGATCTGCAAAGAGGGGAGACCATGCATACCACAATCAAGCACCCATTGTTCATTGCTCACTACCATGGGGTAGGACATTATAGCAAAATCACCACAGCTATACTTTTGAGCAAAGACTTTTATATCACAGATGCTAAAACATTGGTAGATTAGTACATTAGCAGATGTATTACCTGTCTGCGCAACAACCCTAATAACCCAATGAAAGCAAAGCATCAACACCCGGAGTACCCAACTACTCCTTTCACACATTTGCAAATTGATTTTACACATATACCTAACAAAGGTACAAAACAGGAGTATGCTCTGGTCATAGTAGATATGTTTTCCAGATGGCCAGAGGCATTTCCCACAAAAGCAGAAGATGCAAAAACAGTTGCACGCATACTAACACAAGAAATCATCCCTAGATGGGGATGCCCGCTCCAAATAGATAGCGACAAAGGCACTGCCTTTACAGCAAAAAATCACACAAGCTTTAGTGAAAGCATTTCAAATAGAGAGGAAATTTCACATTCCCTATCATTCTCAAAGTTCAGGAATTGTGGAAAAAATAAATAGGACTTTAAAGGACAAACTTAGGAAAGCAACAGGAGGAACATTTAATAAATGGAAACAAACCCTCCCCATAGTCCTAGCAGAAATTAGAATGACCCCCCCAAAAGACTCTGGGTTATTCACCCTTTGAAATTCTGATGGGAAGACTTTTTCCCACACCTTGGGCCAAGAAACCAATGATAGTCCAGGAAGGAGATCTAGAACAGATTAGAGAAGAGTATGTTAGGTCCCTCATCACCAGACTTAGTGAAATTGAACATGGTGTTATTTGTAAAAATCCTTCTAATCCACAGGAACCAACACACCCCTTCCAGGTTAGAGACAAGGTCGTTGTGAAGGTCCTCGCCAGAAATAAGAGCCCAGGAGACTTCACCTATGGTCCAGAAACAGAGATCGTAGCGGTAACAAGGACGGCTGTCCTTACAGAAGAGAGTCCAGTGTGGATACACGCATCCAGGGTAAAGAGAATCCCGAGTAACGTCCCGGATAGAGAACAGATCGAGGACGAGGTACTAACGAGGGTAGACAACCCTGACCTCCAACAGGACGAGGTACTAACGAGGGTAGACAACCCTGACCTCCAACAGGACGAGGTACTAACGAGGGTAGACAACCCTGACCTCCAACGTGGAGAAGAGGACCCATTCCATGATGACTCCAACTCTGGACCAGCCCCTGATATTGACCCCAATAACTTTGCTCGTTCTTGCTCTTTGCATTCCCCTTAAAGCTGAAGTAGATATAACCCAAAATGGTGAACTACTAACCCTATGGTTTAACTCATCTAACACTCATACTGCCACATTTGTACTTGATTATTTCCAGTTCCCAAAACTAGCTGATACACATAATAGAAGTAATTGTTATGTCTGTGCAAAATCCAGGCCTCATCTAGGCACTGTACCTTTAAACATCCCAGAATCCCAAGAGAATTGTTTTTTTCAGTTTATATAATGGTACTCGTACAAATGATAGTGAACGTGAGTTATGGAAAATGAAATATCCCATATTGTCAAAGAATTCTAACCCAGGAAACACCATCACCATTTACCCAGGTAACTACACATGTTATGTATCCAATGACACAACAGGAAGGAATTTAAGAACCTTTCCTGATGGATACTGTAGTAAATATAGACACATTGTACTTGTCAACCAGACTAAGGCCCTTATTCTGATCGGCACGGTACGGCCCGCGTGCGGCCGTACCGCCGATGTTTGTGGTCTGCACATGCGCAGAGGTCATTCTGCGCATGTGCAGCCCCCTTCGCCGCAGACGGATTTCGTCCGCCGCAAAGGGGGCGTATAGGGGCGTGAGGGGCTTCAGCCCCTCATTTCCCTATGTGTACGCCCCGCGTTTCATGGGCGTTCCCATGAAAACGCGGGGCGTATGCATGGTAATGAGGGCATGACGCCCTCATTACCATGACATGGGGGCGGAAAGCTGACGTCGCCGGATGTCAGCTTTCAGCCCCCTTACAAGCTCCCACACGGACGATTGTCCGTGTGGTCTGAGCTTGCGGGAGCTGCCGCGGCGTGCGGGCCTGCCTTCGATGGTCGTCGACCATCGAAGGCAGGGGGCAGCTCCCACCATGGTGGAGGCGTAGCCTCCACCATTTTTGTGCGGATCGCCAGCCGTCCGTGTACGGACGGCCGTGGCGATCCGTCCGGTGGGCGGCCCTTGGTTTGTGCGGTCGGAGCCCCGTGTGCGGCTCTGACCGCACCAACCAGAATAAGGGCCACTATCCCTTGGTGACATTTACTATATTTGCGGTGATATGAAGATAAGAACTAAGCTAGATACTCCTTGGCAGGGACAGTGTGCTCTAGCCAAAATTATTATGCCCTTACACATACTACCTGCAGAAATAGAGGCACCTTTGCCTGAAGACACAATTAATAGAAAGAAAAGGGAAACACCTTTAGGGAGTTTTGATCCACATGTATATATTGATGCAATTGGTGTCCCAAGAGGGGTCCCAGATGAATTTAAGGTCAGAGATCAAGTTGCGGCTGGCTTTGAATCCATCATACCCATAATCACTGCAAACAAAAATGTTGCTTGGATTAATTACATTTACTACAACCAGCAGAGATTTGTAAATGATACAAGAGATGCTTTAAAAGGCATTGCAGAACAATTAGAAGCCATATCACAAATGACATTTCAAAATTGTATGGCTCTAGATATGATATTAGCAGAGAAAGGAGGAGTTTGTGTTTATATAGTAAAAGTTGAAGGATGTTGTACATATATCCCTGACAACACAGGCCCCCATGGTAAAGTTACTCTAGCTATTAAAAAACTGGAGGATTTATCAATAGAATTGAAGAAGAATTCAGGCATCGATAACCCATGGAGCCAATGGTTTGGATGGTTTGAAAACTGGAAGCAGGCCCTTGTTCAATTAGCAATCTATATATTGATTATTCTTACTATTATCTGTATTGTTGTTTTTTGTATTATACCATGTTGTAGAAAACTTGCTACCAAAGGTATTGAGAATACACTTATGTATGAATCCATTGCCCCTGCACACGCAAATTCCCCTGAAGGCTACAAACAATATCTTGCTAAGCACAGAAATAAGGAATTCAGTAAGAAGAATCATATCATCTAAATTCATGATTCTAAGAGGGGATTGAAGGGTTAAGATTTAGAACCCATGTAGCATATAGGAATTTGCACGTAGACTGTTCCCATTGTGGGTAGACTGTTTTTGCATAGCTACATTTCAAGGTTACAGATAATGGGCCTGTGTGCGTTATCACTTCGGCACTGAGCTTCTGCTCCCAACCCCCCCTCTTGGAATTGCTATGCAGTGTGTTCATGTATAAACTCCTCTATAATCGAAAACCCCCCTCTCTCACCCATTCTCTTGTGTATAATATCTTGTATGTCTCCTGTTTAATCTGCCCAGCAACTGTTAAACAGCCAATAACAAAGTACCACACATTTGTCCACACCCATGTATCATGTCTTTTTAACTTACTGTTAAACTTCTAATAAACCAGAATGTTTCTTGACTCGCCACCGTGTGTTTGGTGTGTAGTGTTAAGATTACATTCTCACGGGTACCTAAGGGGCCACCAGGTCGAGGGGCTACACATTTATCCTTACAGACACTGATGGACATCTGACAGGCAGTGACGCCTGGCGATCCTTGGGTCCCCTGGAGAGATTAGTGCCTGTCAGATGCCCCCTCTACAAACAGTGCCGGGCCAGCCGTACCATCTCCCCACAGCCCTGAACGTGACAACCTCCGAGTCCTGCCTGCGGAGTGCGCCGCAAATGCCAGGCTCATACAGATCAATAAGCGCCACCGGCTGCCCGCAACATCACGCCCCCACATGCGGACAGTGCCATCAGCACTATCCCTGAGCACGGCACACAGAGATGTGCAGGACAGGAAGCAGAGAGGTGGGCACTAACGCACTCACTCTGCTCAGCTGGCGGCTACCTGCCTGCCACCTCCGGCGCGTGACCTCCGGCTCCAGCGTCTTTTCCTGTGCGCCTAGTGAGGTGACCAACCCGGAACTTGCTCGTAACATCGAGCAGCGGCGGTGCCGCAGTGAGAGGATATGGAGGCTTTTCCAGTCACCCCGGAATCCGGGAGACAGGAAAAGCCTCTTTGAGGGGTGCCACCGATTCCTGGAGAGTCCCGGAAATCCGGGAGAGGTGGCAACCCTACCTGTGGGCCAGTCACATACCTCCCAACATGACCCTCTCCAGGAGGGACACAATGCTCTATTCCTGCACTTCCTTCATAATTTATACAATGGCTGTCACCTGTTTTGAAAGGTGTTTCACCACAGGTGATGGCAATCCTAAATGAAGAAGTAAATCTAGGAATAGAGCATTGTGTCCCTCCTGGAGAGGGTCATGTTGGGAGGTATGCACTATGCAGTCATAACTGGAGGTAGTATGCATATATATAAAAAAAATAAAAACCACAGGCCAATCACTGCAACATTATAGATGACCATCGATGTAGAACTATCGATGGTCACCGATTGCATAGTTTTACATTATCGATGGCTAGTTGCACTTTAGCCATCGATGGCAAAGGTACCGATGGCCATCCCTCCAGTCTGCATGATCATAGAGCGTGGACTAGAGGTTACCCCGCGGCCGGTCTGTCCCTCAATCCGTGGAGAGTGCTGCTGTATGATTGGCTGAGGTGACCGACGCTCAGGTTGGTTCCGCCCGTGTTATTGGCTGTGCAGAGACGAGAGGAGGCAGCGGGAGCGCCATGGTGAGTGCGGGCAGGCGGGTACAGAGTGGGGGGAAGCCGCCGGGATGAGCGTTATATGCTTGCAGCAGCAGGGTCACACCGCACAGCTCCGGGTCTCCTCCGTTATTCATTCACTGTGTGTAATACTCCCGGTACTGCTGCCTGCAGCCATTCCTCTCCCCTCCACTGACATTCTGTATCCCATACTGACCCGGTACACCCCCAACTGACCCCATGTACCCCCCTAACTGTCCCCATATATACCATACTGACCAATATACCCCCTAACTGACCAATATACCTCCATATATCCCATACTGAGTGCTACACCCCCATACATCCCTTACTGACCCCATATATCCCACACTGACCCCATATATCTCATACTGACCCACTACACCCCCTTACTGACCCCATATATCCTATACTGACCCTCTACACCCCCTTACTGACCCCATATATCCCATATTGACCCACTACACCCCCATGCTGACCCCATATATCCCATACTGATCCGCTACACCCCCTTTCTGATCCCATATATTTCATATTGACCCACTACACCCCCCTACTGACCCACTACACTCCCTTACTGACCTGCTACACCCCATATATCCCATACTGACCCACTACACTCCCTTACTGACCTGCTACACCCCATATATCCCATACTGACCCACTACACTCCCTTACTGACCTGCTACACCCCATATATCCCATACTGTCCCGCTACACCCCCTTTCTGACCCCATATATCAGGGACGTGCAGTCAGGGGAGGCAGGGGAGGCAGTGCCTCACCTGTCATAAATGATTTAAAAAAAATACAAAGATATTTTAAACACATTTACTGTGCAATAAGTATCTTATTAGTATTTTTTTTTTAATAATTAATGTGGTGGGACACTGTGGGGACGCTGGGAGGCATCGGGACCTGTGCCTCCTGCTGACAATTGAAAACTGTCAGCAGCGGGGGGCAGAGCTTAGGGACCTGCACAAAAAGAGGCCGAAAACCCCATTAGAAAACAACGGGGAAGCGGCACCTACACATCTGCCTCAGTGACAGGGCTGTCACTGAGACAGATGTGATAGGACAGAAGACACAGGCTGTCATACACTGACAGCCTGTATCCGCACTCAGAGCCGTCCCTATCTGCCACGATCAAAGCCTGCAGCAGTGGGACCACCCAGGGCACCAGACATCCCCTCCCCAGAAGGTATGACCTGTATTGTCGGGCACCGGAGGAGGTGGTAGCGGGCATCTGCGTTGTCAGCAGCAGCGATAGTAGCGGGCATCGGCGGCGGGAGCGGGCATCTGCAGTGGTGGGAGCGGGACTCGGCAACACATCCCTGTCAAGTTGTCACCGCTGTGTGCAGATAGCACCGCTGTGTGCAGAGAGCAGGAGACCCGGCACTACTAAGTGTGCGACCCGGTAGCAGTGCGCGAGACTCAGTGGCAACGTCACCGCAGAGCATGGGGGGGATTCAGCGGCTGAGACCGGCATAGGTATGGAGCGGCAATGTGGCCGCAGTGTGGGAGAGACCCAGGGGCAGTGTGTGTGTGACCCGGCAGCATTG
The DNA here is from genome assembly GCF_055691185.1 of Crinia signifera. NCBI lineage: Eukaryota > Metazoa > Chordata > Amphibia > Anura > Myobatrachidae > Crinia > Crinia signifera. The sequence continues at coordinate 11,281,486 of NC_139217.1, read as the reverse complement.
TGCGCGATACTCGGTGTGGAGAGGCGACCCAGCAAAGACGTGGGAGTGACACAGCAGCAACGTGGCCGTGTTGCATGGGGTATCTGGCTGAGACCGGCATAGTGCTCCGCACGAGCGGCAGTGTGGGAGAGACCCGGGGGCAGTGGATGAGATCCGAAAGAGATGTTTGCAGAGGGGCAACGTGGCGGCAGTGCAGGAGAGACTCGGCGGCTGTGGGTCCCAAAAGTGGTGAGGGAGAGTCTCAGCTTTATGAGCAGGTAGCTAATGAAAAGTCCTGACACTGGTTTCACTCAAGGAGGGGGGGTTGGTGGAGACTCGAGAGAGGTACACAGTGTCACAACCTGTCTCTCCTTCTCTTTTGCACTACCCTCTCTCCTTCTGCCTCTCCTCTTTCCCCCAATTATCTCTCTCCCTACCAACTACCTACCCCCTCTATCTTCCAGTCTCTCTCTCTCCCTTCCTCTCATCACCTCCATTCTCTTTCACCCCATCTCCTTCCCTATCCCCCTTTCTCCCTTTCTGTCTCTTTCCTCTCCCCTCTCTCTCCCCAAATCCTCTCCTTCTCCTATTCCTTCAAAGAGTGACACAATGTCTCCTCATATGAAGTCTAGATAATATCAGGGTATCAATCAGGGGTATGGGTGAAAACCGGACCAGGACAAAACCCCCGGACCGCCGGACCAGACATCAAACTCTGCATTTTGGAGCTTGTAGCCTCCGGTCCGGGGGGTGTCCTGTTCGGGGGTGTCCTGTCGGGGGGGCTGCCTGTCACACCTATCACCAGGGAGAGGAGCAGGGGGAGAATAAAGCCTCCCTGCATGGTCCGGGCATGTAGCAAAAACCGGACGGTCCAGACCACACAGGGAGGCTGTAATCACCCCTTCCCCATGTCCCTGGTGATAGCTATCACAGGGACCCCCCTGGACAAGACACCCCAGGACAAAACACCCCCCGGACAGGACCCTACAAGCTCCGGACTGCAGATTTTGATGTCCTGTCCGGCGGTCCGGAGTTTAGTCCGGGTCCGGTTTTTACATAGTCCCATCAATCAGAGCCTCACCAGTGACTGACCTCACCGCACGTCACTGCCATATATCCCATATGGAGTGCTACACCCCCATACTGACCCACCCTGACTACACTACACCCCCTCCGTACCTTCTATAACACACACTGACTACACTACACCCCCTCCGTACCTTCTATAACACACACTGACTACACTCCCTCCGTACCTTCTATAACACACACTGACTACACTCCCTCCGTACCTTCTATAACACACACTGACTACACTCCCTCCGTACCTTCTATAACACACACTGACTACACTCCCTCCGTACCTTCTATAACACACACTGACTACACTCCCTCCGTACCTTCTATAACACACACTGACTACACCCCCTCCGTACCTTCTATAACACACAATGACTACACTACACCCCCTCCGTACCTTCTATAACACACACTGACTACACTACACCCCCTCCGTACCTTCTATAACACACACTGACTACACTACACCCCCTCCGTACCTTCTATAACACACACTGACTACACTACACCCCCTCCGTACCTTCTATAACACACTGACTACACTCCCTCCGTACCTTCTATAACACACACTGACTACACTACACCCCCTCCGTTCCTTCTATAACACACACTGACTACACTACACCCCCTCCGTACCTTCTATAACACACACTGACTACACTCCCTCCGTACCTTCTATAACACACACTGACTACACTACACCCCCTCCGTTCCTTCTATAACACACACTGACTACACTACACCCCCAACGTACCTTCTATAACACACAATGACTACACTACACCCCCAACGTACCTTCTATAACACACACACACACTGACTACACTACACCCCCAACGTACCTTCTATAACACACACACACACACTGACTACACTACACCCCCAACGTACCTTCTATAACACACAATCGCTACACTACACCCCCTACGTACCATGTATAACACACAATCGCTACACTACACCCCCTACGTACCATGTATAACACACAATAACTACACTACACGCCTACTGATCCCCTCCTAAGATTAGGTGGATCTCCCGTATCCCGACCATGTGGTGAGATAATACAGTGATGATTTTTTTGTTGTTATTTTTTTTTAAATCATGTGGTTTTTATTGGTTTATGGTGTATAATAAAGCAATAAAGATATAGGCATAAAAGTCTGTGACAATTGGTGATATAAACAGTGACGGATTATACTTACCGATAATTCCTTTTCTTCTTAGAGATCCCATGGCAGCCACTATGGGATATTTTCCCTCTTCCTCCATAATAGACAGGTTGATTTTTTCCTCCATCTGGGACCGCCCACCTTGGCTATATAAGCCGGCTCCTCCCCTCTATCTGTGTCTTTTGACTGTCTCCTAAATAATAAGGAGAAAAAATCATACCTAGGGAGGGCAATTAATCGGCTGCCATGGGATCTCTAAGAAGAAAAGGAATTATCGGTAAGTATAATCCGTCCCTTTCTTCTACGATCCCCATGGCAGCCACTATGGGATATACCAAAGCATCACACAGGGTCGGGTACATTAGAATGCAAATTATTTATTTATTCAAGGCACCATTTAACACTTGAGAACCAAATGACATAGAAAACACATCCAAAGAATAATGTTTGGCAAACGTATTGGCCGATGACCACGTAGCAGCTTTACAAATGTCCACCATAGACGCTTGAGCCTTCCTGGCCCATGACGCTGCTATCGCCCTAGTCGAGTGTGCCTTGATGATAGGTGGAACGGTCTGACCTTCTTGCTCATAGGAAATTAAAGCTCGAATCCATCTGGCCATAGTCTGTTTGGAAGGAACCAGTCCTCTTTTTGGTCCTGAAGGAACCACGAACAGGTGTTTAGATTTCCTAAACTCCTTCACCCTTCCAAGATAGATAACAATGGCTCTGACTACAGATGCCAGTTTCTTTCTTCATCTGTACTTGGTTCAGGATAAAACGCTGAGAGGATAATTTCCTGATTCAAATGAAATTTGGACACCACCTTAGGCAAGAATTCGGGGTGCGTCCGCATCAACACTCTATCTGGTAACAGTAACAGGTAGGGTTCTTCTGACCAAAGTGCCTGAATCTCACTAATCCTTCTAGCCGAGGTAATGGCCACTAGAAAGACAACCTTCCATGTCAGGAACTTTAGATCAGCCTCTTGTAGTGGTTCGAAAGGTTCCTTCATCAAATTTTTCAAAACCAAATTAAGATCCCATGGTGCCACCAACGATTTCACTTGTGGTCTTAGCCTTTTAACCGCTCTGCAGAATCTCACGACTAACTCCTCTTTAGCCAACTTACGATCCAGTAACACACTTAAGGCCGAAATCTGACATTTCAGAGTGGAGACAGACAATCCCATATGATATCCTTGACACAGAAACTGGAGAACCTGTATCAATGAAACTTCAGTCAGATCCACCGGCCGACCCAACCAGGCCAGGAACCTTTTCCAAACTCTATAATACGCCACAGATGACACTTGTTTTCTTGCATGAATCAGCACTTCGATCACTTGATTGGGCAATCCCTGGTTCCTTAATGCCTGCCTCTCAATTTCCAAGCCCTCAGACAAAAGACCCCCGGGTTGGGGTGAATTACTGGCCCTTGTTTCAAGAGATCCAGTACCAGAGGTAGAACCAAGGATTCTCCGACTGCTAATCTCAAAATTACCGGAAACCATGGTCTTCTTGGCCAGAAGGGTAATATGGCTATCACCGTGACTTGATCTTCCTGTATCTTCTTCAACACACGGCCTATTAACTGGATTGGAGGAAAGACGTACCCCAACTGGAATTTCCATGGAATCGATAATGCGTCCACCGCTAAAGCTTCCTGATGATAAAATCTGGCGAAGAATGCTTTCACCTTGCAATTGGAATAGGTCGCCATAAGGTCCACCTCTGGTACTCCAAACCTCTGTGTCACCTTCTGGAAAATGGTTTGGCTCAATTCCCATTCTCCTTGCTGGATAATCGTCCTGCTCAGGTAATCTGCCACAATATTTTCTTTCCCCAGCACATAAACCGCCGAAAGTGTTCTCAGATTTTTTTCTGCCCATGCCAATATTCTTCCGGCCATGGCCATCAGAGCTCTGCTTCTTGTTCCTCCTTGATGATTCAGGTGTGCCACCACCGTCACATTGTCCGAAAACACCCTCAAATGAGTCCGGTCGATCTGCCTCTGAAATTGGCCTATCGCTCTCCAGACAGCAGTCATCTCTCTCATGTTGGAGGATAGGGAGCTCTCCTTCTGTGTCCAACTGCCCTGTACTGACAGTCCCAACAGATGTGCACCCCATCCTGTCTTGACTTGCATCTGTGGTGAGAATCAGATATCTCGGGAGCTGAAGCGATGTCGATCTTTGTTGAAGCCCCTGGGCCCACCAACTGAGGGACTCCCTCAGTCTTGAATGCAGTCGAATTTTCGTCATTCTGTGTTTCCTGCTTCTCAAATATGGCAGAAGTTCCCATTGGAGCATCCTCATTCTCCACTGAGCCCAGGGGATGATGTTGATCGTGGATGTCATCATACCCAACAACTGCATTCCTCTTTCCAGGGTTAATTGTTGGTGCTTCAAACAGTTCAATACAAGATCCTGAATCTTTAAACATCTTTCTGGCGACAAAGCCACTTGATATTTTGCTGTATCGATTAATACCCCCAGAAACTGGATCACCTGTGATGGTTGTAACTTGCTCTTCTGTCTGTTGATCAGCCAACCATGCCTTTCTAGATAGTCCATCACTATCTTCACACTCTTCCGTGTTTCTGCCTCTGATTCTCCTGCAATCAATAAATCGTCCAGATAGGGCCATATCTGGATTCCTTTCTCCCGGAGTCTTGCTATGAGGGTTACCAGAACTTTTGAAAACACTCTCGGTGATGACGTCAGTCCGAACGGCAGACAGGTGAACTGGAAATGCCTTTTGAACAGATGAAATCTCAGAAATCTCCTGTCCTTCTGACATATTGGTATGTGATAATAGGCATCTTTTAGATCCAATGCCGCTAGGAACATTCCGGACCGAACTCCAGCAAGAATAGATGTCAGAGTTTCCATCTTGAATCTCTTCTTTGTCAGACAACGATTTAGCTTCCTTAAATCCAGGATCGATCTGAATCCGCCAGTCTGTTTTGTTACCAGAAATAGGGTTGAGTAAAACCCTCTTTTCCACTGGGCTTCTGGAACTTCCTCTACCGCTCTCACCACCAGTAGCTGTTCCACAATGGTTTCCAGTGCTTCTCTTTCCTTCTTTTCTTGAGGGGTTCGAGATACCACAAATCTGTCCTTTCCTGGATATTGGTTGAACTGAAGCCTGTAACCGTTTTCTACAATCGACATAACCCACTTGTCCTCTATTGACCTTCGCCACACGTCCGCAAAAGTCAACAGCCTTGCTCCTACCGGAGCAATCTCGGCATAGTCATTGTCTTGGATACTGATAGTAGGCGTCTTTTCCTCTGGTTGATTGACGAAAGGACTGTCGGCCAGCCGCGCCTCTTCTTCCAAAATGACGCCCATGTCTGTAGCTTCTTGCTTCTTTAAACTGCTGTCTTGATGACATGGGTAACGGGAACCTGTTCCTTTTATCCTGGGGTAAACGAACTGACTTGCCCCCGGAAATTTTATGAATCATAGTGTCGAGTTTCTGTCCGAAAAGGAACGAACCCTCAAAAGGCATAGATGCCAGCCGATTCTTGGAATGAACGTCTGCACTCCAATTCTTAAGCCACAGGGCTCTCCTGGCCACCACTCCTGCCGCCAAGGTCTTGGCTGAGAAAGACACCATATCCAATGAGGCCTCACAAATAACCGATTGCTCTCTGCATGACTTCCAGATTCTTCATCAAATATTTCCTGGAAATCTTGTCGTCGAGATCCTTGTGCATATCCGAGCCCCATAGTCTCAAAGCTCTGGCCGAGGAAGCAATCGCCATACCTGCCTTTAGAGACACTGCAGCTGACATATGTAGCTTCTTTAGCAAATTCTCTGCCCTTTTATCTATGGCATCTTTAAAAGAGGCGCCATCCTCCAATGGAATCGTGGTTTTAGAGGTTAGCTCTGCCACCGCTGCATCCACCTTGGGTACCGCACACCAATTAAGTAACTGCTCATCTTTGAAAGGATACATCCTCTCCAGCCTAGGCAGACGGCCCAGTCTTTTTTCCACCGAATTCCATTCTTTTAGGATCAAATCCTTCATCACCCTATGAACAGGGAAGCACCTGCCCTTCTTGGAACGATCCTCGAACAGCCTGTCCTGGGCATCCACAGGTTCTTCTTTTTCTTTATAGTCAATCGCCTTATGTATGCTTTTTAGCATACATTCCACCAGATCCAAATCATATGAGCTCTTTTCTTCCTTGATCTCGCCCGGTTCCTCACTGGACGACCCCGGTGGATCTTCTTGCCAATCTTCGGATGATGCCCCTTCGTCAAAACCTGCCTGTGACCTTGACCTTTTGGATTGCAGCAGGGTTAATTCTTCTTTAGTGACGAAGGACTTTTCCATCCAATCCATAAGTTGATGTAGCATGTCTGGATTCCCCGTCTCTACCGCCGCCGCAGGCATGTTACATTCCTCACACTTGCCATTCTTAGAAGTAACTTGCAGGCTTTTATCACAGACCACACATCTAGTCGCACTTCGACACTTGCATGTCCTCTTCTTTGGCGGGGATGATGACACACTACAATATAGCACTAATAAGTATCTAACTAAAAATAAAACATAATCTAATCGCCCATAAAAAGTACACAGGCTTACCTCGAGGGGGCAGACACAGACCTCTGGGGAGAAGGCTCCAATAGATCAGCCGGATCCATTTCAGCACAATTGCAGCAGATGACTGATAACACCAGCAGCACACAACACTTTCCTGACAGGCAACAGCGTGCAGGGAGTTAAATACTGTCACCGGAAGTACCATAACCCGGAAGTGCCTCTGAATGCGCACTGTAAAATTTCCTCCCTAACCCACGCCGCCGGCTTTGGCGGTTCTCCCCTGCACCTGTCAATCACCGCCGCCTCCCGGCTTTGCACGCGTCCAAGCTCCGCTTCGTAGACTGAACAGACCTGGACATCTGCAGCCGCACATTCTCCCGGTGCTAGGTAAGGGATAGCAGACGGGGTGCAGGGACCGCAATACCAACCAGCGGTGTACAGAGAATATTATTACCAGTTATTATATAGTGCACACATATTCCGCAGCACTGTACAGAGAATATTATTACCAGTTATTATATAGTGCACACATATTCCGCAGCGCTGTACAGAGAATATCATTACCGGTTATTATATAGCGCACACCTACAGTATTCCACAGCGCTGTACAGAGAATATCATTACCAGTTATTATATAGCGCACACATATTCCACAGCGCTGTACAGAGAATAGTATTACCAGTTATATAGTGCACACATATTTCGCAGCGCTGTACAGAGAATATTATTACCAGTTATTATATAGTGCACACATATTCCGCAGCGCTGTACAGAGAATATTATTACCAGTTATTATATAGCGCACACATATTCCGCAGCGCTGTACAGAGACTATTATTACCAGTTATTATATAGCGCACACATATTCCGCAGCACTGTACAGAGAATATTATTACCAGTTATTATATAGTGCACACATATTCCGCAGCGCTGTACAGAGAATTTCATTACCGGTTATTATATAGCGCACACCTACAGTATTCCACAGCGCTGTACAGAGAATATCATTACCAGTTATTTTATAGCACACACATATTCCACAGCGCTGTACAGAGACTATTATTACCAGTTATTATATAGCGCACGCATATTCCACAGCACTGTACAGAGACTATTATTACCAGGTATTTATATAGCGCACACATATTCCGCAGCGCTGTACAGAGACTATTATTACCAGTTATTTATATAGCGCACACATTCCACAGCGCTGTACAGAGACTATTCTTACCAGTTACTATATAGCGCACACATATTCCGCAGTGCTGTACAGAGAATTATTACCAGTTATTTATATAGTGCACACATATTCCGCAGCGCTGTACAGAGAATATTATTACCAGTTATTATATAGCGCACACATATTCCGCAGCGCTGTACAGAGACTATTATTACCAGTTATTATATAGCGCACACATATTCCACAGCGCTGTACAGAGAATATTATTACCAGTTATTATATAGCGCACACATATTCTGCAGCGCTGTATAGAGACTATTATTACCAGTTATTTATATAGCGCACACATATTCTGCAGCGCTGTACAGAGAATATTATTACCAGTTATTATATAGCGCACACATATTCCGCAGCGCTGTACAGAGACTATTATTACCAGTTATTATAGAGCGCACACATATTCCACAGCGCTGTACAGAGACTTATTACCAGTTATTATATAGCGCACACATATGCCACAGCGCTGTACAGAGAATATCATTACCAGTTATTATATAGCACACACATTCCGCAGCACTGTACAGAGAATATTATTACCAGTTATTATATAGCACACACATATTCCACAGCGCTGTACAGAGAATATTATTACCAGTTATTATATAGCACACACATATTCCACAGCGCTGTACAGAGATTATTATTACCAGTTATTATATAGCGCACACATATTCCGCAGCGCTGTACAGAGAATATCATTACCGGTTATTATATAGCGCACACATATTCCACAGCGCTGTACAGAGAATAGTATTACCAGTTATATAGTGCACACATATTTCGCAGCGCTGTACAGAGAATATTATTACCAGTTATTATATAGTGCACACATATTCCGCAGCACTGTACAGAGAATATTATTACCAGTTATTATATAGCGCACACATATTCCGCAGCGCTGTACAGAGACTATTATTACCAGTTATTATATAGCGCACACCTATTCCGCAGCACTGTACAGAGAATATTATTACCAGTTATTATATAGTGCACACATATTCCGCAGCGCTGTACAGAGAATATCATTACCGGTTATTATATAGCGCACACCTACAGTATTCCACAGCGCTGTACAGAGAATATCATTACCAGTTATTTTATAGCACACACATATTCCACAGCGCTGTACAAAGAATAGTATTACCAGTTATATAGTGCACACATATTTCGCAGCGCTGTACAGAGAATATTATTACCAGTTATTATATAGTGCACACATATTCCGCAGCGCTGTACAGAGAATATTATTACCAGTTATTATATAGCGCACACATATTCCGCAGCGCTGTACAGAGACTATTATTACCAGTTATTATATAGCGCACACATATTCCGCAGCACTGTACAGAGAATATTATTACCAGTTATTATATAGCGCACACATATTCCGCAGCGCTGTACAGAGAATATTATTACCAGTTATTATATAGCGCACGCATATTCCACAGCACTGTACAGAGACTATTATTACCAGGTATTTATATAGCGCACACATTCCACAGCGCTGTACAGAGACTATTCTTACCAGTTACTATATAGCGCACACATATTCCGCAGTGCTGTACAGAGAATTATTACCAGTTATTTATATAGTGCACACATATTCCGCAGCGCTGTACAGAGAATATTATTACCAGTTATTATATAGCGCACACATATTCCGCAGCGCTGTACAGAGACTATTATTACCAGTTATTATATAGCGCACACATATTCCACAGCGCTGTACAGAGAATATTATTACCAGTTATTATATAGCGCACACATATTCCGAATCGCTTAACCAAGAATATTTGCACACTCACATCAGTCCCTGCCCCAGTGAAGCTTACAATCTATATTCCCTATCACATGTACACGCACACACAGACAATCTAGGGTTATTTTTTGTTAATAGCCAATTCACCTACCAGTATATTTTTGGATTGTGGGAGGAAACTGGCGGACCCAGAGAAAACCCACGCAAGTACGAGGAGAATATACAAACTCCACACAGTTAGGGCCATGGTGGGGATTGAACCCATGACCTCAATGCTTTGAGACAGTAATGCTAACCACTACACCATCCATGCTGCACTAAAGCATAGATATTTGTGTAACGTCAAAGAGCTGAATTGGTCCACCTGTCCCATTTTTGCATGGAGCCTCTGGATAGAAACGTGTCCAGACATTCGCTAGTGCTCTCCAGTGCGAGATGTTGGGGGAGTCGGCTGTAAGCCACTTCCTAGCTATCAGCACTTTAGCCGCAGTGGTCATTAGCAATGAGTGTGTTTCCTCGGCATGTAGCCCTAGCAAACCTAACTGGGGTGTTAGAGGTGGTAAGGACAGTTCTATCAGAGTTGTTGTATCATCCCAAACTTCAGACCAAAACATATAGAACCTCTGGACGGGACCACAAAAGATGCCAAAAATCAGCCCCCTCCAGTTTGCATTTCGGGCCGCAAGAGCCTGATTGTAACTTTGCTTTATAAAGCATTGCTGGGATACGGGAAACTGTGTAAAATATAAAAATAGATCTAATACACAGTGCGGAGCACTTGGCTGAGCTCAGTATGTGAATCCATTGATCATCCGTAACAGTGCCCAAGTTTTGTTCCCATTTGGTGCATAAAGGATCAAAAATATCTAACACGCTCCTTATCTGCAGCATAGAGCGAGGAACCCCCCCCCAACCCTAGCTTTACAAGGCGTTTAACTGGGGATGCTGAAATGACCAGGGGTGGTTCACCAAACTGTGCTTGCAGCGCCTGCCACAGACGTAAGTAATGAAAGAAGGCGGTACTAGGGGCAATATTTATTTATTAAGTTTCTTATATAGCGCACACATATTCCGCAGCGCTGTACAGAGAATATTTGAACTGTTACGGTTTCCGCCTTGGCGCTAGATGTAACTACCGGAGGCTGTAAGCTGGAGATCAGGCGTGAGCCCGTGGCCGGGACCGCTGGTTAGGACGGCACTACACTGACTCTATTGAGTCCCCCGGGCAGATGTCAAACCCCTGCAGGAACTAGGCTTCACCTCTGGCTGCCGCGTTTGAAGGAGCGAGTTAGGCCCGCTCCAGCCCCGATGCAGCCAGGTCTTAGGGACGGACAAAGGGTGAGCGATCGTCAGGGGGTTACTCAAGAGGATGATCTGACTAACGGGCCTCACTTAGTAAGAGCCCCTATCTGCCGGCACCTGGCCAATGACAGGAGTGCAACCCAGTCGCAGGCACAAGAGACAGACTCGGGGAATCTCCAAACAACGGGTATAACACAGCACAGCGAATCCCCAAAGCAACCCAATACAGAACAGGGAGCCCTGCCTAACAAGGAACTGGAATGATGGGCAGAGGGTAACAGAGAAATGTGCACTGGAAACCACCAGAGAAATAGGCAGGCTAAGCCCACGGCGGGGCGAAGTCCAGAACCCCCAACTTAAACTACGGGCTGAGCAACGAAAACGAAAGAAATCGGCAAGCCGCTGAGTAAAAAGCGAGATAATACCAGACTCCACTGGAGCACTTACGTGACTCACGGAAAGGAGGTAATGGTGGATCAGGGCCAGGCACGGAAGCAGAGCCGCAGACGTAATGGGACCCAGAAGGAGACGAAGGAACTGGGAGCTGAGCTGCAGGGATATATCCTGAGATCCAAACAGGACACCGGAACAGGGGACCAGGTAGCGTAGCTGAGAGCTGACAGAGTTCCCTGCACAGGAAGCAGGAAATAAACACTTGTAACAGGAAGCTATCACTGGCAGGTTTCCACAGGTCAGCATGCTTTATCAAGGCCTCAGATGATTAATAACACCTGGTGGATATCCATGCAGCTCCCAAGCAAGTGCTAAACGAGCTAATTACCTCACAGCCTTGTGAATAATTGCTCACAGAATATTGAGCTGATGTGGCACAGACCTGCCACTGGAGGCCACCAGTGAGTCAAATGCTGAACACAAAACCAAAGCAGACTGAACCATAAATCCTGATTCCCAACATGAACATTCACATCAGTCAATGCCCCAGTGGAGCTTACAATCTATATTGCACACACAGACATTCTAGGGTTAATGTTGTTGGAACGAAGCAGCGCTACAACTACAATGAATGAAGGACTCTGTAATCAATAGGTTTTTTTGGTTTATTTTTTTATATAGACTGAAAAACACATACAATTTACATCACATGCATATACATAAAATAACATTTCAGAAACAAATAAAAAGAAGGGTATCTCACTTAACACATTTACTGGATCCAGGAGTATTGTAGGTATTGGATGATATGTCCTTTTTATGGTAAGTGCACTTTGCTTAACCACCGTTATGGTGTCACTTGGATGATTGAATGTCCCAATTTGTAGAAAGAAGTGGAAATACAGGTCCTCACTATTATGTACGGAATGTTGTATAGTTGCCGCTGGAGGCATCTGTGGGGTTACACCAAAGAATGAGATGTGTGGCTGAACCCAAGCCCCTTTCTTTGTCACGGGCCCCAAATGTCCACTGGAGGGTTGGGCAATGGGCAGCTCAATTATCTCTGGATGAATATAACCCTACGGGCAGCTGTATATCCCAGGGCTCACTGGAATCTGGGTAATGTAGTCTCTCAATTGAGAATGAGTCCTTATCGGTCCTCGAGGGGTCCCCATAAGTTGGAACCCTCTGACAGGTGGCTAGATGGAATGGCTCACCTGGAGGAGGCTGCTTGTGGGTTATCCAAGTTGAAACCGCATTGGGCAGCTGTATATCTAGGTCATTTCCGGTGACCAGAAGAATATCCGGTTTACAACTATACAAGATTCCGTACATAATCGTGAGGACCTGTATTTCCACTTCTTTCTACAAATTGGGACATTCAATCATCCAAGTGGCACCATAACGGTGGTAAAGCAAAGCGCACTTACCATAAAAAGGACATATCATCCAATACCTACAATACCCCTGGATCCAGTAATTGTGTTAAGTGAGATACCCTTCTTTTTATTTGTTTCTTAAATGTTATTTTATGTATATGCATGTGATGTAATTTTATGTGTTTTTCAGTATATATATATATATATATATATATATATATATATATATATATATATATATATATATATATATAAAAATCTAGTAATTACCGAGTCCTTTATTCATTGTAGTTGTAGCGCTGCTTCGTTTTCGTCTTTTCTGTTGTTCAATCCAATAGGGAGTGGCTACCCCTATATCTAAGCAGCTGCTCCGGGGAAACAACTCCTGTTAAGGCGCCTCGTAAATTCTCCAGTAGAATACAGACCTTTTTTTTTTTTTTTTTTGTTGGAAGCCAATTAGCCTACCAGTATATTTTTAGATTGTGGGAGGAAACCGGAGTAAACCCACGCAAGCACTGCAAGAATATATAAACTCAGCACAGTTGGACCATGGTGGGGATCGAACCCATGACCTCAGCGCTGTGAGGCAGTAATGCTAACCACTACACCGTCCGTGCTGCAATAAAGTCCCTTTTAATCTGATCAAATGACTTAAGATGACCATCGACGTACAACTGATTCAATGTAGTAACTCCCAACCTTGGTCATATGCTATCTTGAGAACGATGGAGCAATTACTTGTAGGAAGTTTTTAAACCACAGTGGAGTTTCCCGTCTGAGGTTCCGCCAGTCATAAATAGCATGAGATGAGCGCCATAGCAACAGGACCTGTCTGAGGATAGGAGGGAGCAAAGAAGCAGAATACCCAAAAAGCAGAAATTGAATGGGAGAGAGGATCCCACACATTCAGTATAAAAACCTGGCAATGTATCATGAAGGGAGAGTCCAGATGTTCAATGGATTCACGTGACGGCTGTGGCAGGTGAATCCCATATAAGTAGTCATCTAGCTGACCAGTCGCGTAAGACGCTTTCAAGGAAAATATTGTATTATTATTATAATATGAGAAAAAAACCAGGAGGACTGAATATACCCGTCCGTGTCTTATATCTGCCGGACCACAGTGCTAGACCTATTATCCCTAGAAAGGGACGCGAAGTAACTTCCTCCCACTCCAGCCGGAATATAAAGCATGGCTTTGTACGTTTGGATTTATCCACAAGACCGTTGGACCACTCTCCCCTCACAAGGTCCCCACCACTATCGATCAGAAGGAGACTTACATAAGAGATGTGCAGACTCAAGGTGACAGAAGTTACATTCCAGCCTATCCTCGTCTTCTCTACTAGCTTTTCCTAATACCTGCGGCCTTGCTAATGGCTTTACAGGTATCATGGTTAATGGTGGGCTCAAGGCAGGAGGCATTAGATGAGTGAAAATCCCACCTCAGATCAGCACCGTCTCCCATTAATGTCAACCAAAATGGATTAAGCTTCCAGAATCGAATACCCTGAGGAAGCCGCTTATCTAGAACAAATTATTTTGTGCCTTTCCCCGATTATTGGTGAATAGCACCATGATGGGAATAAGACTGATGATGTGACAGTCCCAACCCCAAAGTGGCCAACTGGTAGCTAGTATGTCTTTGCCGATCCCCTATACCCCATCCTGAGCCCCCTACTGACCCCAAATAGCTCCTATACCCACCAATGACTCCACTACTGAATTTCCCCTATACCCCCTACTGACCTGAAGTAATTAGTGTTGATACACTGCACCCGCTACTGACCCCAAATACCCCTGCCACTATGCCCCCTACTGACTGCCTATACACCCTACATTTCTATCTTGTATTTTCTATACCCCAAACTCTACCTACACCCTCTACTGACCCACTTACACCCTCACTGATTCCAGGACATCTCACACTCACTCTCTAATGAAAACCTACATCCTGTTCTGGCCTTACTGCCCAACCTACGGATCCCCATTACCCACCTTCACCTTCTGCACCATCTATGACCATGGTACAACCCTACTGACCTGCTAACGATCCGTCCACTGACTCGCTTGTCCTTCACAGGTTGTGCTGCATGTGCTGTTCGAGCATGCCACCGGCTATGCCCTATTCACAGCGGGGTAGGTGGAGGAGCTCGGTATGCTGCTGTCCCAGGTACATTACACTGTGTCTGTATATATACTGTATGTATAGTATTGTCTGCTCTCTCCCGCTCCCTGCAAGTCTAAGGGGGCCCATAAATGCCCCGCATGCTGGGACTTGTGGTTTGCCAAGTAGTCCCAGTATGCAGGGGAGGCCTTCTGGGACTTGTAGTTCTACTGTAAAAAAGGATTGTTTTTTTTATCTAATTTTACACTTATCAGCCCAGTGTTCACTGACCTGGGATGCTGGGGACAGCCCCGGGCTTCAGGCCTGGGCGGGGTCCGTGATGTTCGATGACAGCGCTGGTTCCAAAATACAAGGGACCCCCTATTTTTTTTGTCCCCCGGATTTTTGGAACCAGGACCAGTCCATGAGCCTGGTGCTGGTTACTTAAATATGGCGGACTCCTGCATATTTTGTCCACCTGTATTTTTGAAACCAGGATCAGCTTAATGAGCCCGGGGCTGGTTATGCTGGGGGCGGGGGAACCCCATGACATTTTTTTTATTTTTACCTTGACACATTTTTTAGGACAGATCCATACGCTGATCTGTGCCCGGGTCTCGCTGATCTGTGCCCGGGTATCGCTGATCTGTGCCCCGGGTCTCGCTGATCTGTGCCCCGGGTCTCGCTGATCTGTGCCCCGGGTCTCGCTGATCTGTGCCCCGGGTCTCGCTGATCTGTGCCCCGGGTCTCGCTGATCTGTGCCCCGGGTCTCTCTGATCTGTGCCCCGGGTCTCTCTGATCTGTGCCCCGGGTCTCGCTGATCTGTGCCCCGGGTCTCGCTGATCTGTGCCCCGGATCTCGCTGATCTGTGCCCGGATCTCGCTGATCTGTGCCCGAATCTCGCTGATCTGTGCATGGTTCAGTCAAATTCACCAGTGTGAAACTGGTCTATTTTTTTGGGGGGGGGGGGGGTTTTGTAACGTTTACCACAAATCACACGTGATTACATTTGCGAGTTGTATCATTTATAATGAGAACATCTGGATGCGAATTGTAGCGTGAAAAAAAAGCAAAACGACAGGTCAAAATATGAGAATTTTGCAGCAAAAGATTTTTACCGCAATTCGCATCCTATTACAATTCGCCGGATTTTTTTTTTTTAGTCTAAAAATCTCACCCTGTTACATCTCCCCCAATAATTTGTGTGAACATCTAATAATGCATAATGACCAATAAATCAGCCTAATGCTGTAATTCCATGTTCTGCCTGCAGGAGGAGTCTCCGTTGAAGATGGAAGCGTTCAGCAGCATTGTGAAGTTTGTGGCGTTCTCACCCTTTGTGTCACCCCAGAGCGCCCTGGAGAATGTGAACGCCATCTCTGAAGGTAATGTCAGGTGTTTAGCCTTACACGTGGGGCGTGCAGTGATGTCTAATGATCTGTCAATCCCCTGAGCTGTGTGATGACACCCTGATTACTGAGCACGCCCATCAGACAGTATTACATGTGGGACTTTTGAGTTTCAGGAGCCCCCAGGATTTGTAGTATTCCCTCTGGATGTACTTTGGACCCGATGTGTATATATTTCCTTCATACCGGTTGGTGGACAGTGGGAAGGGGCGGAGCCATGGCAACAGGCACCAAGTAGCTAAAGACTTTAGTGGTGCATCCAGCCCAGGCCCCTCCTTCCCCACACTCCGCCTTAGGTCAGTTTTTTACTTGGTGCCTTAGAGCACAGGCACGTTTTTTTAAATCTAACAGCGGCGAGCAAGCTGAGTTTGCTACCCAGGCTGCTCCCCTGCTCCGGAGCCGGCTCGCCGCGAACTGACACTGACCTGCCGACTCTGTCCCCGGCACAGAGGGACATGCGCCGAGGAGCAGGTAAGCCGTGCTCCCCTATTCCCCTTCCTCCTCCCCACAGCATGCTGCGGTGTCCCGGCTGGGGAAAACGCTTGGCCGGAGCTTCAGCTCACAGCCGGATAGATGTGCGCAGGAGGCAGGGAGGGAGCAAAGCGCACAATACCGCAGGGAGTGGATTCGTTCCCGGC
Source organism: Crinia signifera (assembly GCF_055691185.1). Taxonomy (NCBI): domain Eukaryota; kingdom Metazoa; phylum Chordata; class Amphibia; order Anura; family Myobatrachidae; genus Crinia; species Crinia signifera. The sequence continues at coordinate 11,264,468 of NC_139217.1, read as the reverse complement.
GGTTTCCTGGTAGCGGCACCCGGTCCCTATATGGGAAACCAAGACCACCAGGGCAGTTTTTGTAGCGGTGGGGGCCGCCATCTTTTTTAATACAGCCCTGGCGTGGTTCCAGGAAGGGGAGGGTAGTTCCCTCACTTCCTCTCTGCCGGGGACTGCCAGTGTTCCCGCGCAGCAGCAGCAAGTAGCTCTGGCAGCAAGAGACATTGTGGCACCCTTCCTTCCCCAGTCTCCACAACTGGTCAGGTTGTTCCATTGACACTGCACCTTCTTGGTGTTCAGTGCAGTGAAAATCACACCCCTCTCTATCTCTAGAGCTTTCTGTGCAAATTCCTGTGTCCTATCTTCCTCAGTCTCAGACACTTGTACTGCCATGTGACAGGGGCCTGCCCATACTATGCCCTCCAGGTCAGGCTCAAAGTCCACAAGACCCTCACGGTCAGGGGACGCTCCTGCCCTGCGCGCTTTTACTTGTGTTAGATGTAAGGAAAATTTCTCCTCTACATTTGCAGGCCATGGGGGGGGGGGTGTGTTCATGCTGTAATGGGGAGGACTCCGGGGATTCTGGCCCTTCTCAGGTATCCCCCCCCAGAACCAGGCTGGGCACAGGCCCTTACGGCCGCCATGACGGACCTTGTTGGACAGCTGGCCGCATCCCGTACCTCCCCTCAGCCCTCACCTGTGTTGAGCCAACCTACTCAGGTGACTCCTACACCGGCACAGCCAGCTCCACCGCCTCCTCAGATGCCCCACCCACCTCAGGCGTTGGCACCTGCGGCGGAGCCAGCCTGGGTTCAAGGCCTTTCCTCCTCAGTGCAGGGCCTAGTCCAGGTATCTTCTTCTCTTCATAACTTACTGGGTGCTTCTAGCAAGTATAAGACCCCAGAACCCGCACCCAGAGGAAGACTCATCAGGGACAGGGTCAGATACCTCCACGGATGGTCAAATTGACACAGATGATTCTGGACAGGAGTCAATATCTCAGGACAAGGTTATGACCCAGTCCAGGGTAGACGCTTTGGTTAAGGCGGTCCGCTCATGTCTTAACATACAGGAGCCAGACAAGCCCCCTGCGGAGGAGGCACCCTCCTTTAAACGCAAGAAGAAGGACTCTGACATTTTCCCTCCTTCTGCTCAGTTAGAGGTGGACCTAGCAAAGGCCTGGACTTATCCTAATAAGAAGTTTACTATTTCTAAGCGTATGTTTACTTCTTATCCTTTCCCACAGGAAGGCCGTAATAAATGGGAACGCCCACCTCAGGTGGATTCTCACATAGCACGAATGGTAAAGTCTACTACCTTACCTATTCCCACGGCGGTGACTCTGAAGGACCCCACTGATAGGAAGATTGAACATGAGTTTAAATCCATTTTTTCCCACATGGGTTTGCTGACTAGGCCAGCTTTAGCTTCGGCTTGGGTGGCTAGAGCAGTGGGTAAATGGGCAGATGCTCTGACGGAAAATATCTCGTCAGGCACCCGCAGATCTGAACTGCTTTCTTTAGTAGATCAGATCCGGGAAGCCTCCACATACTTAGGTAAAGCGGCTTTAGATACCTTATCCTCCAGGATCTCAGCTTCTTCTGTAGCGGCTAGAAGAGCCCTATTGCTTCCCAAGAAGGCCTCCTTTCTTGGGAGACATGCTATTCGGCCCAGAGCTTGATAAGATTGTGGCCACCTCCAAGATTGCCTTTCTCCCGTCGGCACCCGCCAAACCAAAGCTGTCCTTTTGCTCCTTTTGCCCACAGGGAAAGCCGAAGGGACAGCCTTCGGGAAGAAGCCGTCCCCCCAGAAGGGAGTAGTCTGGTAAGAACAGACAATCCTGGTCCGGCAAGCGTCAACCTCCTAAAGCCCCTGAAAAGGCCTCCCAATGACTTGGGGAGCTTTCAGGACAACCCCCCCCCCCCCCCCTGCCGGTCGGCGCTAGTCTCCTCCACTTCGCCAACAAGTGGAGGGAGACGACATTGGATCGCTGGATTTTAAGCATAGTGTCAGAAGGAAGCTATCTCTTCTTAAACAGGCGTCCGCCAACCTGATTCTTCATCACTGGACATCCAGCCTGCCCTCACAAGGCGGAGGCTCTCAAACCCTCCTTTGGACTCAGGTGATAGAACTGGTCCCTCTACAACAGAGGGGTCACGGCTATTACTCCAATTTGTTCCTGGTCGGGAAGCCAGATGGCTTTTTCCAACCAATCCTGAACCTCAAGGATCTCAATGTATTCCTGAAGGTTCCTCATTTTGCATGGAGTCCCTCAGGTCCATTCTACGGGCCATGGAGCCAGGGGACTTCATGGTGTCCCTCGACATCAGGGATGCATACCTGCATATCCCAATACATCCGGACCACAGGTAGCTTCAGTTTGCGACCAGGGACCTTCACGTCCAGTTTTGGGCCTTGCCCTTCGGGCTCTCCACAGCACCAAGAGTCTTTACGAAGGTCGTGGTGGTGATGGCAGCATTTCTTCGTCTCCAGGGAGTACGGTTTTACCTTACCTGGATGACCTCCTTATTCTCGGTCAGTCCAGGGATCTCCTGCTTCAGCATCTAAGGCTTACTCTGGACCTACTCCAGGCTCACGGTTGGCTGGTGAACTGGCGCAAGTCCAGCCTAGAACCCTCCCAGTCGATGATCCACCTGGGAGCGCGTCTGGATTCCCAGACCCAGAGGGTCTATCTTCCGGACAAAAAACTGCAGGCCTTACGAGCTCTCTTGATTCGTTTTCTCAAATACAAGAGAGTCTCTCTTAATCTCTGCAAAGATATTGGGCAAGGATGGTCTCGTGCTTCAGGCTCTGAAGAGGCAAGAGCTAGTCCTCTCCAGGGAGGTTCGACTGTCTCTCCTCTGGTGGCTCAAGCCTCGTCATCTTTCCATGGAAAGACCATTCCTCATCACCGACTGGATCCTCTTGACGACGGATGCCAGCTTCAGAGGCTGGGGAATGGTGGCGGAAGATCGCTCTTACCAGGGTCTTTGGTCCCGTCAGGAGTCGCAGTTGCCGATCAATATATTGAAGCTCAGGGCAATCTACCTGGCCCTCCTCCAAGCTGCCCCCCTGATTTTCTCTCGAGCGGTCAAGGTGCAGACAGACAACGCCACGGCAGTGGCATACATCAACCACCAGGGGGGACTCGGAGCAGAGCAGCCTTTCAAGAAGTACTCCCAATACTTCAATGGGCGGAGTGTCACCTTCAGGCATTGTCGGCAGTGTACATCCCCGGCGTCGAAAACTGGGAGGCAGACTTTTAAGCCGCCAGAACATCCACTCCGGAGAATGGTCGCTCCACCCGGAGGTATTTCGCTCTCTGACCCATCGTTGGGGCAGACCCCAGATAGACCTCCTGGCCTCCCGGTCGAACCACAAGTTGCCTTGCTACGGGTCCAGAACTCGGGATCCAGGCGCGTTTCTGGTCGACGCTCTGTTGGCACCTTGTCCGTTCGACCTAATATACGCTTTTCCACCTGTAGCCTGCCTTCCACGATTTCTACAGAGGCTCAAGCGGGAACAGGTGGCTGTAATCCTGGTGGCTCCCAATTGGCCATGCAGGTCATGGTATGCCGATCTCCTGCACATGGCAGTGGAGCGTCAGTGGCGGCTACCTCTTCGTCCAGATCTTCTGTCTCAAGGCCCCTGTCAACATCCTATCCTGGCTCATCTCGATTTGATGGGCTGGCTGTTGAGAGGGAGATCTTAAGAAATAAGGGGTTCTCGGATTCGGTGGTTAAGACCATGATATCCTCCCGAAAGCCCTCTTCAACAAGGATCTACTACAGGGTTTGGAAATCCTTTTTCCACTGGTGTGGGGAACATAGGAAGAACCTAAGAATATTCTCCTTACCCAAGGTCCTAGCCTTCCTTCAGTCAGGAGTGGATTTGGGCCTTCAACATTCCACGTTAAAAGTTCAGGTTTCAGCCCTCTCTGTTTTGTTTCAGAGGTGCATTGCAACACGCCCGGAGGTTCGTACTTTTCTCCAGGGTGTTATGCATGTAACTCCTCCTTTTTGTAGTCCATTAGTTCCGTGGGACTTACCTTTTGGTTCTTAAGGCTCTACAGACTTCTCCCTTTGAGCCTCTAGAGACAGTTAAGTTGCGTTGGCTTTCATGGAAAGTATGTTTCCTTCTGGCAATTGCGTCAGCTAGGCGGGTCTCTGATTTATTCGCCCTATCTTGCAAACCACCATTTCTGGTCTTCCACCAGGATCGGGCAGTTCTCCGTACCAGGTTGGGTTACCTGCCAAAAGTTGTCTCTAGGTTTCATGTAAACCAAGAGATTGTGGTTCCCTCTTTCCATGATTCCAGTGGAGGACAGACTCTAAATGTTGTTTGGGCCCTTTACATCTACGTTGATAGGACCAAGGATATTAGAAGGACACAGGCCTTGTTTGTTCTTTACGATCATCGAAAGCGGGGATGGCCCACATCCAACAATCCTTTGCCAGATGGTTGCGGTTTACTGTTCAGCAAGCTTATCTCCTGGTAGGATCCTCGTGGGCTGCGGATTCCGGAGTTTCTGCAGAGCAGCTGTGCCGCGCAGCCACATGGTCTTCTATGCACACCTTCATCCACCACGATCGGTTTGATACTTTCACCGAGGTCGACTCTGCCTTCGGACGTGGCGTTCTTACTGCAGCTCAAGAGCGTTCCCTCCCGTGAGGGGACAGCTGTGGGACGTCCCACTGTCCCAGTGTCCACTAACCGGTATGAAAGAAATAAGGGGATTTTTGTCCTTACCTGGAAAATCCGTATTTCTGAATCCATTGGTGGACACTGGGCGCCCACCCGTACGCCCCTGATCGGCTGGAGGGTTGGTTTTAGGGAAAGCTCTTGTTTCACGTTAATACAAGGTTGCTCTCTCTATTTCTCTTTTTCCTCTCCTTTTCCTGTGCTCCTAAGTCCTGTTGTAGTCTAAACTGACCTAAGGTGGAGTGTGGGGAAGGAGGAGCCTGGGCTGCACCACTAAAGTGTTTAGCTACTTTGGTGCCCGTCACCATGGCTCCGCCCCTTCCCACTGTCCCAGTGTCCACCAACGGATTCAGAAATAAGGATTTTCCAGGTAAGGACAAAAATCCCCTTTTTTTTCCATCCACAGGTGTCCTCCATAAGGACCTGAAGCTGTTCCTGGACACCAACCTTTTGGGTGAAAGGCAGAAGGCTCTGCTTGGCGTGAGTGACAGTAAGATCGGAGCAGCCATCCAGGAGGAGCTGAAGATCCCATGTCAGACGGACGATGTGGTGGCCGAGGTCATCAGAGGTGAGTTACTGGTCACACGGTGATTAGCTGCGGATGGGATAATACCAGAGGTGCTGTTGATCTTTGCTGTTGCTGAGAAGTTTTCTGGATTATGAGAGGCCCAGTTACTGATGTTGGATCTGGTCAGAGGAACGTTTCTGTTCTGATTCCCCCCATGTGACCGTAACATAGTATCTCTCTGTGCAGGGATCCGGTTATACTTTCCCTGGTGAAAGGAATCACCGCTCAGTCGGCCTCCAAATCACAGCTGGAGTTAAGCCACAGCTATTCCGTAGCCAAAGTTGGTGTCCGCGTGGGGGGAGAGGACAGCACAATCAACCAGTCTCTCAACTTACTGGACAAGCTGAACAAGGACATAAATACAGTCTCCATGAAAGTGAGGTGAGGACCTCTCCATTGGAGATTGTAGCAAGATTGGACATCACAATCCCTGAGACCAACCTGATCTCGTAAGCAGAGCACTGGTCGGCCAGGTTCCCGTTCTCCCAATGCTCAGCACAGATAGTGTTGTCCTTCCCAGTGTCTGAATAGAAAGAGGATGTAGACTAGTAATATCACTGTATACAGGGACTGTATTGTTATTGGTAACTCTTATATGGGTGGCAGTATTACTATCGCTCATCTCTGCCCTCCAGACAATGCTACAGGTCTCACTTCCCGGAACTTCAAGACCTTGTTCTCGATGACCTAGCATACTGCCGTATGGTGAGGTTGATCGAAAACCGTTTGGAGCTCTCTGAGGAGAAGCTGGAAGACATGGAGGAGATTGTAAAGGACTGTGCCATTGCTCAGGCAATCCTGTACGCCTCTCGAGAATCTCATGGTATGTGCTTCGCTCTTCAGTGATGAGAGGGGTCTCTGCTGATGTGTTGGTCATTTACCGCTGCTTACTGTGTCCATCACTGTCCCAACTATATTGTAGGTATGAGCATCTTGTCCTCTGACCTCTTCTACATTGAGGACTTTACCAGCCAAGTCATGGCATTATCAGAGAATTGGAATATTGTGCATGAAAATCTCTGCTCAGAGATGAGGGAAGTGGCCCCCAGCTTGTCTGCCTTCCTTGGAGAAGTGGTATGTACGTCACATGCTGATTCTGCATTTAAAAAGACAATAAATAAAATATAGCAGCGCTGAAATTACAATGTAAAATATTTATTACATACACTAAAAAACATTTTAAACATTAAAAATGAACCAATGGTATAAAAGGTTATAGGATGGACCCAATTGTTATAGTCACCAATATTGAAGTAATCACCAGCAATGGGGAGGTATTTCAAGACCTGCTCTGATCCTTGGGGTAAGGGGGGGGGAGATGAGGAAGTCCTTATTTGCCACTTGGTGGTATCCTGATGTTGTTGTTACGGACTGCAACCGATGGCATAGGTGGAAATTAGCCGATCGGGAGTCCCACTGCTGCGAGTGGTCAGGTATCCAACGTTGTTCCGTGGCTTGAGACTTTCAAGATGGTAGGTGGTCCGATCAGATGATTAAGCAGGTGTAGTAGTCCTTATGGTGAAAAGGGGTGAAGTCCTTAGGACAATATGGGTCCAACCAATGTAGCACCAACGCGTTTCGCAGTAACTACTGACTGCTTTGTCAAGGTGTCCATTGTGGTCTCAAAAGTTTACTTGAACCAGCACTTGAAGCAAATATAATTACCAAAGACGAATTTAGCTTTCTTCTGACTTATCATCCAATTACTCCAGTATATTAACACCTCCCCAAGATACACAAATCCCTCACTGCACCCCCTGGACGTCCTATTATTTCTGGTGTAGGGTCCCTTACTTCTAATCTTTCACACTATGTAGATACCTATCTACAACCACGGGTGTCCACACTGAGGTCCCACATAAAAGATACCACCCATTTTTTAAATTTAATCAGCCAAATTAAATGGAAGGCCTCATATGCATTCATGACTTTGGATGTACAGAGCCTCTATTCCAATATCCCCCACCAACTGGGAACAAAAGCGGTAGAAAAAAGACTCTACCAAGATGGGGACCTCAGTGTGGATCATATTCAATTCCTTCTTGATTCTATTATGTTCATCCTTAATCACAATTATTTTTCATTTTTAAATACTCACTATCTTCAGACTATGGGGACGGCCATGGGGACCAGGTTCGCGCCCAGCTATGCCAACCTCTACATGGGGGAGGTAGAAGACCTCCTCGTGTGGGGGGGCGGCTGGGAGTCGAACCTGGTCCTATATGGCCATTACATAGATGATCTTTTCATTATTTGGGATGGGGATCTATCTTCTGCACTCACTTTTGTCACATACTTAAATTCTAATTCTTATAACCTTAAATTCACTTATTCTTTTCACCCCACTAAAATGGACTTCTTGGATATCAGTCTGGAAATTAAAGAAGAAAAAATTCATACTTCAAATTATAAAAAAACTGTAAACACTAACTCATATTTGCATTATCATAGTGCACACCACCCCTCTTGGAAGAGGAATATCCCGAAAGGGCAAATGCTCCGTCTCAGACGAAATTGTTCGGACCTAAAAACGTTTGAACTACAGGCAACAGAATTAGCGAATTCTTTTACAACAAGAGGTTACCCTGAATATCTGGTTACAAATGCAATCGATGAGGTCAAAAAATGTGATGGGGATAAACTATTAATACCAAAGAAGAAAATCATTACAAATCCAAACGATAAAGGAATTTCGTTTATCTCCACTTTTAATACCCAATCTAAGGAGATAAGAAATATTGTCCAGAAAAATTATGATATTCTCAAACAAGATCATGCCCTAAGAGAAATATTACCCCCAAAACCCTCATTTATTTTCAAGAGAAATAGAACACTAAAAACCCTGCTAGCTCCGAGTGAGCTAAAAGAGACAAAACATAACAACAAAGAATTAACAACAACTTCAGGGGTTCCTGATATGTGGCTACCCAATAAAATTCTAGGCTGCTATAGATGTGGAAGGTATTCATGTATTACCTGCGGATACATCCAAAATAAGATAAAAGTGGTTTCAATCGAGGGGGAAAGAAATCCCTACACCATCAAAAATTTCATAAACTGTAATAGTGATTATGTTATTTAGTTACTAACCTGCACTTGCGGACTCAAATACGTGGGCAGAACCACCAGACCCATGAGGGTTAGGTTCCTTGAGCACTGCAGAAATATTATAAATAAGAACACACTACATAGCGTTTCCCGCCATTTTATTGAACACCATAAAAGCGACCCCAAAGACCTAAGTATATTGGGTATAGAGCAAATTGATACCACCAAACGGGGTGGGAATAGATTTAAGACTTTATGTAATCAAGAAATCTATTGGATCTTTAAATTCAACTCCCTTCACCCGGGAGGTTTAAATGACTCACTAGAGCTAAATGTCGTGTTATGATAAGCATAAATCCTCCCATTCTCCCACCAGTCTCTCTCTTTCTCTTTCCCCTTCTTTTTATTTTTATCTTTATATTTATTTTTATTTTATATTTTTTTGTGTTTTGTTTTTTGTTTGTGTCTTTATTTGTTCCTTTGTTTTTTATTTTTATTTTTATCTTTATTTCATTTATTCTCCTTTGGATAATATCGAGAAGCTAAAAATTGCTAAATGAATAATCATTAATGATCATCTAATAATTATGAAATTAACTAATGTAGTTGATATAACAAGCGATATTAATTAATATTACATATGTATAATTTTTATTGTACTTCTCTGTTTGATACGATGTCTCCTCGGAATTTTCCTCTACTTTGCTGTTCCACAAATCACAGCTGGAGTTAAGCCACAGCTATTCCGTAGCCAAAGTTGGTGTCCGCGTGGGGGGAGAGGACAGCACAATCAACCAGTCTCTCAACTTACTGGACAAGCTGAACAAGGACATAAATACAGTCTCCATGAAAGTGAGGTGAGGACCTCTCCATTGGAGATTGTAGCAAGATTGGACATCACAATCCCTGAGACCAACCTGATCTCGTAAGCAGAGCACTGGTCGGCCAGGTTCCCGTTCTCCCAATGCTCAGCACAGATAGTGTTGTCCTTCCCAGTGTCTGAATAGAAAGAGGATGTAGACTAGTAATATCACTGTATACAGGGACTGTATTGTTATTGGTAACTCTTATATGGGTGGCAGTATTACTATCGCTCATCTCTGCCCTCCAGACAATGCTACAGGTCTCACTTCCCGGAACTTCAAGACCTTGTTCTCGATGACCTAGCATACTGCCGTATGGTGAGGTTGATCGAAAACCGTTTGGAGCTCTCTGAGGAGAAGCTGGAAGACATGGAGGAGATTGTAAAGGACTGTGCCATTGCTCAGGCAATCCTGTACGCCTCTCGAGAATCTCATGGTATGTGCTTCGCTCTTCAGTGATGAGAGGGGTCTCTGCTGATGTGTTGGTCATTTACCGCTGCTTACTGTGTCCATCACTGTCCCAACTATATTGTAGGTATGAGCATCTTGTCCTCTGACCTCTTCTACATTGAGGACTTTACCAGCCAAGTCATGGCATTATCAGAGAATTGGAATATTGTGCATGAAAATCTCTGCTCAGAGATGAGGGAAGTGGCCCCCAGCTTGTCTGCCTTCCTTGGAGAAGTGGTATGTACGTCACATGCTGATTCTGCATTTAAAAAGACAATAAATAAAATATAGCAGCGCTGAAATTACAATGTAAAATATTTATTACATACACTAAAAAACATTTTAAACATTAAAAATGAACCAATGGTATAAAAGGTTATAGGATGGACCCAATTGTTATAGTCACCAATATTGAAGTAATCACCAGCAATGGGGAGGTATTTCAAGACCTGCTCTGATCCTTGGGGTAAGGGGGGGGGAGATGAGGAAGTCCTTATTTGCCACTTGGTGGTATCCTGATGTTGTTGTTACGGACTGCAACCGATGGCATAGGTGGAAATTAGCCGATCGGGAGTCCCACTGCTGCGAGTGGTCAGGTATCCAACGTTGTTCCGTGGCTTGAGACTTTCAAGATGGTAGGTGGTCCGATCAGATGATTAAGCAGGTGTAGTAGTCCTTATGGTGAAAAGGGGTGAAGTCCTTAGGACAATATGGGTCCAACCAATGTAGCACCAACGCGTTTCGCAGTAACTACTGACTGCTTTGTCAAGGTGTCCATTGTGGTCTCAAAAGTTTACTTGAACCAGCACTTGAAGCAAATATAATTACCAAAGACGAATTTCGCTTTCTTCTGACTTATCATCCAATTACTCCAGTATATTAACACCTCCCCAAGATACACAAATCCCTCACTGCACCCCCTGGACGTCCTATTATTTCTGGTGTAGGGTCCCTTACTTCTAATCTTTCACACTATGTAGATACCTATCTACAACCACGGGTGTCCACACTGAGGTCCCACATAAAAGATACCACCCATTTTTTAAATTTAATCAGCCAAATTAAATGGAAGGCCTCATATGCATTCATGACTTTGGATGTACAGAGCCTCTATTCCAATATCCCCCACCAACTGGGAACAAAAGCGGTAGAAAAAAGACTCTACCAAGATGGGGACCTCAGTGTGGATCATATTCAATTCCTTCTTGATTCTATTATGTTCATCCTTAATCACAATTATTTTTCATTTTTAAATACTCACTATCTTCAGACTATGGGGACGGCCATGGGGACCAGGTTCGCGCCCAGCTATGCCAACCTCTACATGGGGGAGGTAGAAGACCTCCTCGTGTGGGGGGGCGGCTGGGAGTCGAACCTGGTCCTATATGGCCATTACATAGATGATCTTTTCATTATTTGGGATGGGGATCTATCTTCTGCACTCACTTTTGTCACATACTTAAATTCTAATTCTTATAACCTTAAATTCACTTATTCTTTTCACCCCACTAAAATGGACTTCTTGGATATCAGTCTGGAAATTAAAGAAGAAAAAATTCATACTTCAAATTATAAAAAAACTGTAAACACTAACTCATATTTGCATTATCATAGTGCACACCACCCCTCTTGGAAGAGGAATATCCCGAAAGGGCAAATGCTCCGTCTCAGACGAAATTGTTCGGACCTAAAAACGTTTGAACTACAGGCAACAGAATTAGCGAATTCTTTTACAACAAGAGGTTACCCTGAATATCTGGTTACAAATGCAATCGATGAGGTCAAAAAATGTGATGGGGATAAACTATTAATACCAAAGAAGAAAATCATTACAAATCCAAACGATAAAGGAATTTCGTTTATCTCCACTTTTAATACCCAATCTAAGGAGATAAGAAATATTGTCCAGAAAAATTATGATATTCTCAAACAAGATCATGCCCTAAGAGAAATATTACCCCCAAAACCCTCATTTATTTTCAAGAGAAATAGAACACTAAAAACCCTGCTAGCTCCGAGTGAGCTAAAAGAGACAAAACATAACAACAAAGAATTAACAACAACTTCAGGGGTTCCTGATATGTGGCTACCCAATAAAATTCTAGGCTGCTATAGATGTGGAAGGAATTCATGTATTACCTGCGGATACATCCAAAATAAGATAAAAGTGGTTTCAATCGAGGGGGAAAGAAATCCCTACACCATCAAAAATTTCATAAACTGTAATAGTGATTATGTTATTTATTTACTAACCTGCACTTGCGGACTCAAATACGTGGGCAGAACCACCAGACCCATGAGGGTTAGGTTCCTTGAGCACCGCAGAAATATTATAAATAAGAACACACTACATAGCGTTTCCCGCCATTTTATTGAACACCATAAAAGCGACCCCAAAGACCTAAGTATATTGGGTATAGAGGGAGAGGGTTGGGTGGAGATCTGCACACAAAAAAAAATAATTGGATGGTATCATACCCTTATAGAATCAGGGGGTTTTGCCCGCTCTATTTGGTTGGCGGGGGGTGCTATCCTATCGACTAAATGCAATAGTTACAAAAAGAGGAAAGAAAAAGTAGTCGTGGTGGATGCACACCTTATTGGAGTATAGTATTATTTATCTTAATGATTTGTTGTTGTTTTTATATCTTGAGTGGGGAATCCTTTTAATCTTTAATCAGGTTTTGGATTCAGGAAATACCCACTATAGTTTGGCGAAATAGGAGAGGTTAAAAGTATTTTTTACATATAACAAGTACATACATTTGGTGACAAAAGATAGAAATAAGTGTAAATAGGTTTAAAAATATAGGCAGACCTGGCTGTGTGGTGTGGTGCCTGTTTATAAGCTAGATATGAATATTTACAGGATACACGGTATATTGGAGTTTATTGCCTATGTTGGCTTATTGATATTCCATTGCGTGCATCAATACTGGACCTCAAATGACCCTATTGGTTAATGCTCTATCAGTTTTGTGGGATGTCCCCTTTGTTTCAGATCTTTCCCGTAATTTTCACTTTTAATATCTAGGGAAATTATTCTATGGAATGGTAATTTTAGAGTTTGATTTTGTTACACATATAAACCGTATTTTGTGTAGGGTGGGTGGTGACCCCTATCCCAGTTTCTGCGTTTGGACCTGTATTTTAATTATACAGTTTATTTTGCCACAGGGTAAATCTGTATTGTAGTACAGGAGGGGCCAAATATGCAACAGTGATATTTACTGGTATAGCCTGGATATATGGGTTGCTAATTTTATTATATATATATATATATATTTTATATATTGGGTATAGAGCAAATTGATACCACCAAACGGGGTGGGAATAGATTTAAGACTTTATGTAATCAAGAAATCTATTGGATCTTTAAATTCAACTCCCTTCACCCGGGAGGTTTAAATGACTCACTAGAGCTAAATGTCGTGTTATGATAAGCATAAATCCTCCCATTCTCCCACCAGTCTCTCTCTTTCTCTTTCCCCTTCTTTTTATTTTTATCTTTATATTTATTTTTATTTTATATTTTTTTGTGTTTTGTTTTTTGTTTGTGTCTTTATTTGTTCCTTTGTTTTTTATTTTTATTTTTATCTTTATTTCATTTATTCTCCTTTGGATAATATCGAGAAGCTAAAAATTGCTAAATGAATAATCATTAATGATCATCTAATAATTATGAAATTAACTAATGTAGTTGATATAACAAGCGATATTAATTAATATTACATATGTATAATTTTTATTGTACTTCTCTGTTTGATACGATGTCTCCTCGGAATTTTCCTCTACTTTGCTGTTCCACAATAAATAAATACTAGATATGTAATATGTGAAAATTCTCCTGTATATTTTGTGTACAGAATATAATATCGTCTCATAGTGACCATGAAATGATTGCAAAAGAAATATATATAAAAAATCCTTCTTTTTATTCATATAATGTATATAATATTGTATTAAGACATATCTCTGACTCTAATAGCCAGCTACACTACGATAATGTATATGTATAGGTTTCTCTTGTGGTTCAAAAAAACAGGATGTAACCATCTCTCCTGCGTGTCATATGCAGGAAACGATGTAGCTTAATCTCCATGACTACGCAGTGACACTTCCGTTACTAGCAACTGGAATAGCCAGCCTCACTATGATCACGTATATGTATAGGTTTCTCCTGCGGTTCAACAACCAGGACGTAAATACCCCTCCTGCGTGTCATATGCAGGAAATGATGCAGCCTAATCTCCATGATTACGCAGTGCGACTTCCGGTATTAGCAGCCGGAGTATCCTCACTCACACACAAAAAATCACCATAGTAACCCGACACACAGGCCGGATATGACGCACGCATCGGAGAGATCACTGTGCGTAACGTCACTTCCGCACCTGTGTTGTCCGCATCCATAGCAACCAGGATGCAGGATAGTGATACAACTTCCGGGCAGACATAAACAACACGATCGTAACACACATCATGTGTACGATCGTGTGGATCTAATATCAGTGGAGGGGCTAATTCTATATATCCTATCTAAGGATATATAATAGATATCTGTCATATCAGTAATAAGAGAAATATTTGTAATCTAAATGACGAACCGGAAGTGTTCCGCTTTGGGAGTGACAGGGCACTGACCCGGAAGCAATATACAAGTAATTGACTATCAGTTTTCTTAGCTTTTTCACACTTTGCTAGAATCGTTTTGATATACAAATATATGTTTTAGATGAGTGTTGTATAATATTGTCTCCGAGTAAGTTTATTTACTGTTTTTTATATTTTTTTGTGACATTGAACCATTATGGTATGCAAATGAACCTAGGGGGAGCCGGGTATAAAAATGGCTCCCAGAGACCACAATGGACACCTTGACAAAGCAGTCAGTAGTTACTGCAAAATGCGTTGGTGCTACATTGGTTGGACCCATATTGTCCTAAGGACTTCACCCCTTTTCACCATAAGGACTACTACACCTGCTTAATCATCTGATCGGACCACCTACCATCTTGAAAGTCTCAAGCCACGGAACAACGTTGGATACCTGACCACTCGCAGCAGTGGGACTCCCGATCGGCTAATTTCCACCTATGCCATCGGTTGCAGTCCGTAACAACAACATCAGGATACCACCAAGTGGCAAATAAGGACTTCCTCATCTCCCCCCCCCTTACCCCAAGGATCAGAGCAGGTCTTGAAATACCTCCCCATTGCTGGTGATTACTTCAATATTGGTGACTATAACAATTGGGTCCATCCTATAACCTTTTATACCATTGGTTCATTTTTAATGTTTAAAATGTTTTTTAGTGTATGTAATAAATATTTTACATTGTAATTTCAGCGCTGCTATATTTTATTTATTGTCTTTTTCCTGTATTTGGGAGCTGACTACTCCCTTAAGCAGCTGCTGTTTTGATTAAACCACTCCTGACAGGCGCTCCTAAAACCAACCCAGGTTGGTCCTCTTTCTTCTGATTCTGCATTTACATCGCTCTAGAGCCAGCTTGTGGCCCTCACAAACCTGTTGTAAGCCTGTCAGTCCTCTGAGATCGCTAACTCTACATGGCCCATCCAGGTGTACCTGTCCACTGACCACTGCCCTTATGTCCACAGAGGGGAGCCAGTCTGATTTCTCAAGCAGGAAGCCTGAGAGACCTCGTCAAGTTTCCGGCCTCCTCCATCCAGTTCTTCGGGTCACACCAGCCTTTCTGCAGGTACAGCTGCTGGGTGGTTGTGGTGATGGCAGGTGATTGGGCGCTGGTTTAACATTTGGCATATGGAATCTTCCAGCTCATGGTAGCGGACACCACTGTCACTTGATGTGTCTGAAGCTTGGCTAGTGAGTAGAGCAGTGGTTCCCAAACTGTGTGCCGTCGCACCCTGGGGTGCCTCAAGACACTTGCAGGGGTGCCTCAAGACACTTGCAGGGGTGCCTTGGATTGGTGGTCCAGGACCAATTCAAATTATGTATGGTCAATTTAGTAGGAAAATCCTAATATGGTGGCTGCAAATTCTGTCCTTCACCTTATAACTGAATCTAAGCATGACATATAAACACAATTTAGTTCATTTAATATTTCTCAATAAGTAACTTTTGGCCTAGGGGGTGCCATGAAAAAAATTCTGATACACTAGGGCGCCGTGATTCAAAAAAGTTTGGGAACCACTGGAGTAGTGGGAGGTACTGTAAAGAAGGGATCACATCACTGATAGGCTAGTGAGGAGGAGTGAGCAGGTCAGTGATAGGCTAGTGAGTAGAGGGAGGTACTGTAAAGAAGGGATCACATCACTGATAGGCTAGTGAGGAGGAATGAGCAGGTCAGTGATAGGCTAGTGAGTAGAGGGAGGTACTGTAAGGAAGGGATCACATCACTGATGGGGAGAGAAGTAAACTCATTGAGCATCAGGCTATTGCTATATGACACAGGGAAGTGTTACTCTGGGTAATTATGGTGAGTTATCCGTCAGATCACTTACATTTTATGTATTGCCCATAGTGAATATTCTCTGAGGCCGATATCACCGGTCCATAATTATCAATAATTGCTTTATAGCATGCAGGAAGACGAATTCGTATTGCGCTCACCACTGATTGACCAAGTGTCTGAAAAGGACAAGATCCTGTTACGCTGCTTTTTGTCCACGCACTGCATGCTGGCTGCACAGAAGGATTTCCTCTCAGGTGAGATTCCCGGAGTATAGACCGCACTGCATGCTGGCTGCACAGAAGGATTTCCTCTCAGGTGAGATTCCCGGAGTATAGAGCGCAGTGCGTGCCGGCTGCCCGGAAGGATTTCCCCTCTGGTGAGATTCCCGGAGTATAGAGCGCAGTGCGTGCTGGCTGTCCGGAAGGATTTCCTCTCGGGTGAGATTCCTGGAGTATAGAGCGCAGTGCGTGCTGGCTGCCCGGAAGGATTTCCTCTCGGGTGAGATTCCTGGAGTATAGAGCGCAGTGCGTGCTGACTGGCCGGAAGCATTTCCTCACAAGTGAGATTCCCGGAGTATAGAGCGCAGTGCGTGCTGGCTGCACGGAAGGATTTCCTCTCAGGTGAGATTCCCGGAGTATAGAGCGCAGTGCATGTTGGCTGCACAGAAGGATTTCCTCTCAGGGGAGATTCCCGGAGTATAGAGCGCAGTGCATGCTGGCTGCCCGGAAGGATTTCCCCTCTGGTGAGATTCCCGGAGTATAGAGCGCAGTGCGTGCTGGCTGTCCGGAAGGATTTCCTCACAGGTGAGATTCCCGGAGTATAGAGCGCAGTGCATGCTGGCTGCACAGAAGGATTTCCTCACAGGTGAGATTCCCGGAGTATAGAGCGCAGTGTGTGCTGGCTGCACAGAAGAATTTCCTCACAGGTGAGATTCCCGGAGTATAGAGCGCAGTGCGTGCTGGCTGCCCGGAAGGATTTCCTCTCGGGTGAGATTCACGGAGTATAGAGCGCAGTGCGTGCTGGCTGCCCGGAAGGATTTCCTCACAGGTGAGATTCCCGGAGTATAGAGCGCACTGCATGCTGGCTGCCCGGAAGGATTTCCTCACAGGTGAGATTCCCGGAGTATAGAGCGCACTGCATGCTGGCTGCACAGAAGGATTTCCTCTCAGGTGAGATTCCTGGAGTATAGAGCGCAGTGTGTGCCGGCTGCCCGGAAGGATTTCCCCTCTGGTGAGATTCCCGGAGTATAGAGCGCAGTGCGTGCTGGCTGCACAGAAGGATTTCCTCTCAGGTGAGATTCCCGGAGTATAGAGCGCAGTGCATGCTGGCTGCACAGAAGGATTTCCTCTCAGGTGAGAATCCCGGAGTATAGACCGCACTGCATGCTGGCTGCACAGAAGGATTTCCTCTCAGGTTAGATTCCCGGAGTATAGAGCGCAGTGCGTGCTGGCTGCCCGGAAGGATTTCCTCTCAGGTGAGATTCCCGGAGTATAGAGCGCAGTGCGTGCTGGCTGCCCGGAAGGATTTCCTCTCAGGTGAGATTCCCGGAGTATAGAGCGCAGTGCGTGCTGGCTGCCCGGAGGGGTTTCCTCTCAGGTGAGATTCCCGGAGTATAGAGCGCAGTGCGTGCTGGCTGCCCGGAAGGATTTCCTCTCAGGGGAGATTCCCGGAGTATAGAGCGCAGTGCGTGCTGGCTGCACAGAAGGATTTCCTCTCAGGTGAGATTCCCGGAGTATAGAGCGCAGTGCGTGCTGGCTGCCCGGAGGGGTTTCCTCTCAGGTGAGATTCCCGGAGTATAGAGCGCAGTGCGTGCTGGCTGCCCGGAGGGGTTTCCTCTCAGGTGAGATTCCCGGAGTATAGAGCGCACTGCATGCTGGCTGCACAGAAGGATTTCCTCTCAGGTGAGATTCCCGGAGTATAGAGCACAGTGCGTGCTGGCTGCACAGAAGGATTTCCTCTCAGGTGAGATTCCCGGAGTATAGAGCGCAGTGCGTGCTGGCTGCCAGGAGGGGTTTCCTCTCAGGTGAGATTCCCGGAGTATAGAGCGCAGTGCGTGTTGGCTGTCCGGAAGGATTTCCCCTCAGGTGAGATTCCCAGAGTATAGAGCGCAGTGCGTGCTGGCTGCCCGGAGGGATTTCCCCTCGGGTGAGATTCCAGGAGTATAGAGCGCAGTGCGTGCTGGCTGCCCGGAGGGGTTTCCCCTCGGGTGAGATTCCCGGAGTATAGAGCGCAGTGCATGCTGGCTGCACAGAAGGATTTCCTCTCAGGTGAGATTCCCAGAGTATAGAGCGCAGTGCGTGCTGGCTGCCCGGAAGGATTTCCCCTCGGGTGAGATTCCAGGAGTATAGAGCGCAGTGCGTGCTGGCTGCCCGGAGGGGTTTCCCCTCGGGTGAGATTCCCGGAGTATAGAGCGCAGTGCGTGCTGGCTGCACAGAAGGATTTCCTCTCAGGTGAGATTCCCGGAGTATAGAGCGCAGTGCGTGCTGGCTGTCCGGAAGGATTTCCTCTCAGGTGAGTTTCCCGGAGTATAGAGCGCAGTGCGTGCTGGCTGCCCGGAAGGATTTCCCCTCGGGTGAGATTCCCGGAGTATAGAGCGCAGTGCGTGCTGGCTGCCCGGAAGGATTTCCCCTCAGGTGAGATTCCCGGAGTATAGAGCGCAGTGCGTGCTGGCTGCCCAGAAGGATTTCCTCTCGGGTGAGATTCCCGGAGTATAGAGCGCAGTGCGTGCTGGCTGCCCAGAAGGATTTCCTCTCGGGTGAGATTCTCGGAGTATAGAGCGCAGTGCGTGCTGGCTGCCCGGAAGGATTTCCTCTCAGGTGAGATTCCCGGAGTATAGAGCGCAGTGCGTGCTGGCTGCCCAGAAGGATTTCCTCTCG
The DNA here is from genome assembly GCF_055691185.1 of Crinia signifera. Classification (NCBI taxonomy): domain Eukaryota; kingdom Metazoa; phylum Chordata; class Amphibia; order Anura; family Myobatrachidae; genus Crinia; species Crinia signifera. The sequence goes on along the minus strand of NC_139217.1, from coordinate 11,245,546 downwards.
GGTGAGATTCTCGGAGTATAGAGCGCAGTGCGTGCTGGCTGCCCGGAAGGATTTCCCCTCAGGTGAGATTCCCGGAGTATAGAGCGCAGTGCGTGCTGGCTGCCCGGAAGGATTTCCTCTCAGGTGAGATTCCCGGAGTATAGAGCGCAGTGCGTGCTGGCTGCCCGGAAGGATTTCTTCTCGGGTGAGATTCCCGGAGTATAGAGCGCAGTGCGTGCTGGCTGCCCGGAAGGATTTCCTCTCAGGTGAGATTCCCGGAGTATAGAGCGCAGTGCGTGCTGGCTGCCCGGAAGGATTTCCTCCCAGGTGAGATTCCCGGAGTATTGAGGGTTTTATGATTCGAGGTGCTACGATTCCCCAGATTCGCCAATCTGAGAACCGCTGACACCTTACGGATGACCTCAGCGCCTGTAGTAAATCAACATTGTTACTTACACCAGACAAGTGTTTAGGCCCAGGTCAAGCTCCGACTCTTACACAGAAATATTAATACTTAAAGAAATATGGTAACACGCCCCTTGTGCATGGGTTGGAAAACACAGAAACCAGAACTAAGATAACGATTTTTTTTTTATCCAACTCAAAACTGCAAAGCTTATTGTTAAAGAAAAAAGTAATTACAATTTCTAATAAAATAAAAGTAGGGAAATAACCCACCGATCTGATTACATGTAGCATGGAACGATGGAGAAGTGAAGCCTCCTCAGATATTCCATACCTCCCAACATGACCCTCCAGGAGGGACACAATTGCATTACAGGGTCCCTGTACTACGCCCAGAGCTTGCATTGCAGGGTCTCTGTATTGCGCCCGGAGCTTGCATTGCAGGGTCCCTGTACTACGCCCAGAGCTTGCATTGCAGGGTCTCTGTACTGCGCCCGAAGCCTGCATTGCAGGGTCTCTGTACTGCGCCCGGAGCTTGCATTGCAGGGTCTCTGTATTGCGCTTGGAGCTTGCATTGCAGGGTCTCTGTATTGCGCCCGGAGCTTGCATTGCAGGGTCTCTGTATTGCGCCCGGAGCTTGCATTGCAGGGTCTCTGTACTGCGCCCAGAGCTTGCATTGCAGGGTCTCTGTACTGCGCACGGAGCTTGCATTGCAGGGTCTCTGTACTGTATGTGTGAGAAGACTATTCAGGGGGGTTGTTATAGGCTCACGTCTTGGCTGATTATGACTTCCTGCAATGTACATGGATGGAATAACTAATGTGTGTTATATGTTACAGAAGAACCAAGCAGTGCTTATGGAGACCAGCTACGGGAGGATATGGAGGGGCAACTGGCCTCTTACAACCCAGAGAAGGGCCTAGATCTGAGGAACAAGGGGCAGCAGCGGGTCAGTATGTCTGGATTTGTTGTGGTGTGGTGCACCTATCAGAGAATTGACATTTAAAACATAACCTTTATTTTTCAATTAATAAGGCAAGCAAAAAAATATATTAAAAGAGATCACATATAGACGAACGAGTGAATGGTGGTGTGTGTTTAACAATTACACGTGCGGACGCTTCGTGTGCGTTAGATATTTATTTTAATAAATCTAGAGCAGACAGGCTTATTTGAGACACATATATTTGAGAAGTTGCTGTATAAGCATTTTATTGGGACGAAGTATCAAGTTTCACAAGCCAAGGAATTCCCACTAGACTGTTTGTGTACCAAGATATATAGGTTATTCCTGCTGGTGGAACTTATGATAACTCAAATTGACCCTTTGGGTCCTGTTGACATAATAATTCCTGGTAACCACCGACACTGAATATTAATATGACAAGGAACTGACTATATCTCAAGTATGGTTAATCTCAAATGATTATGAGATGTCAAGTTCCTTATAGCACTCGGCTGAATTGCAGTTGTGCTTAGGCGATAATGCCTGCACTACAGAGTACACTATTATAGTGCCGCTAGAGGAATAAGCTGCTTTATTCCTGCTGAGTTGTTAAGTTGTACAATGCAATCAGGTTACACACTAGCCGGGGTTAATGTTATTCATGAAGCCGCTGCTCACATAGATATACATATGCAGGCTGGCGTGAGGCACAGACAGCGGCACAGACAGTCAGACGGTAGCGCTACACAAATCACAAGTATATGAGGTATTGTAACACTCACGGTTAGGAGCGCCCGCACAGCTGAAGGTGCCGAGCGCGCTTTATTGCTAACCGCGCTTGGCACCAGGCGTCACAAAGCGTCCGCAAAAGTGATTTTAAAACACACACCACCATTCACTCGTTCGTCTATGTGTTTTCTTTTAATATTTTTTTGCTTGCCTTATAAATTGAAAAATGAAATGTCAATTCTCTGATAGGTGCACCACACCATGACAAATCTTTTCTTTCTTCCCTTTCCTGATTACATATGTACTTTGTCAGTGGTAGCACAGCCCTGGATTCATGCACCTATACGGTCCTTAATTATTGTATGCAGGGGGCCTCCTTGTTGAACATTCCTCACAATAAATACATGGTCTTGTGCGATTGAATCAAACCAATTCTGCGGTCAGTATGTCTGCAGCACCGGAGTGGGTGAAAGGATGCATTGCCCCCTCCCTGGCCATGCCCACTGGAGGCAAACACTGATATGAGTCTGATCTAAGGACGGCTTTGGCTGCAGGACATGGGGGTAACCTGAAACTACCAAGATGACAAATTTTTCTTTGTTTCAGGCCTCATTGATGAAGGCTTGGCTACAGAAGAAGATGGATACTCTTAAAGTGCACATGGAGAACCAGGAGATGAAACTGCAGGTATTGGTAACCGAATACTCCAGCAGATTGTTCTATAATGAGTGCACACAATAAGGAATACTCTGTATGACCCAGAATCCTTTTCTCTGTCCATCAGGGCCTAGATGTGCCAGAGAAGACAAGGATGCAAATAAATAAGGGCCAATTTAAGATGAATAAACGAATGAGGAAGCTACAAGAGGCGATGGCAATGGTGGAGGACACTGAGTCATCACCTGACAGAAGCCGGGATGAGGTGAGTCAGAGGCTGACCATGGCGCCACCTGCTGGCTGTATGTGTGAGAAGAGGCTTCCTAGGGGACCACGGTGTGCCGACTAGATTGTTCATCCATTACACTGAAATGCTAATGCCAGGTGGTGCTCTAGAGCTGATATTCCTCTTTCCTCAGGGAGAAGGGCCAAGCAAGAAGAGGGTGGAACTAAAATCTCAGGGTGACGGCTTGGAATTTGAGGAAGAGGAGGAACAGAAATCTGCCCCTAAGGAATCTCTGGTAACAGAACCCAATGAAATAAAGAGATGTGAAGTGCGACAGCGGGAGGGCGAGGATGGCATAGAGACCAGTGGCGTAAGTTTGTCCCAGTTGCCCGGAGGCAAGATAAATATTGGCCGCCCCCCCCACACACACACACACACACAAACACCACCTTTATATAAATAGCGACACCAGGACCGAATGTCAGCTTTCACCTCGTCATCAGAGTTGAAGTGTTAACCTTTTAAGGTGCTTTTTCATCTTTGGGAAGAGGTGAGAGTCGCTGGGGTTTAAGGTCTGGGCTCTACGATGGGTGTGGCAGAACCTCCTCGAACTGCAGGCACTGTAATCCTCTTCTCAAAGATGAAAGCGCTCCTTAAGGGTCAACAATAATACAACAATATCTAAAGCAGCGCTATAATAAGAATTGTGAATGAGTGGGATTGTTTGTAGATAATAATAAAAAAAAATTATAGCCATAAAAAAAATTACATAAATGCTTTATGGTCCATTGTGAAAACTCACTTTATAACTGGGGAGAATTGCACCTCAGGGAGAAAGGTCTTGTTCCTCAGTATTGAGTAGTCCTCATATACCGATAATTTTTATCTGGCAAATACATAGTATGAGTCTCACCACTGGGAGTGTATGGAGTCCAATAAAGGCAATGACTCCAAGTGTCCTCACAAATATACGGTTTCCAATGCTGTATGGAGCTGCCGCTAGAGGAATTCCTTCTTGGTATTTTGCAGTTTGATGCCTTCTGGTTTCCATGCCATGTGGATTTGGAATTGGTGCCAGTTGTTAGCTGCAATCAGTAGCGAGGATTCCAACAAGTATCCTTAGGTGCTTACTCCTTGTGCCCACCAACGCGTTTCGCTGATAGAATTCAGCTTTTTCAAGGTGATGGTCTAGACCTCCAAGTGTGGGTTTATATACCCTTTGCATAATAATCAATTACACACACATGCAGCAAACAATCCCACTAATAAACTTTATATGTACACAGAATTAACTTCTATTCGTACTATGATGACCAGAAGACAAACCTTTGTTCCACAAACCAATGTTCGTTTTTTAGATCAATCTATAAAGATAGATAAAGGTTTGTCTTCTGGGCATCATAATACTAATAGAAGGTGATTCTGTGTACATATAAAGTTTTAGTGGGATTGTTTGGCACATGTGTGTATACCCTCACCCCAAGCAGCTGCTTAATAATAGTTGCTAGAAGCACCTTATACAGTATTAGGCGCCTAATATATATATATAATCTCTATAGATAGATAGTTCGATATGGTCGTGAGGACCGGCACTGGCACTTGGCATATCCAAATGGGCAATAGTGAGGTGCCTTCCACAGCCGATAATATATGGGCGATTTTCAAATAAATGAAAACAGGAGGCGGCACACTCAGAAAATGGTGAAAAAGCTGTATTAAATCATCACAGTGAAAAAACGTCAGTGTAGGTAGTCAACAGTTTCGGAGCTTACGCTCCTTCCTCAGGACAACTGACAACATAAATAAATCAAAAGTGAAGTGCACTGAGGATGCGTGATGGCCTTTGAAGAAGGTAGATTACTACCGAAACGGCCGCCAGGGCTACCTATGCATACAGTTATGCTGCTGTATTCAGCCGGCTGCCAGTCACTGATAACTATGATGGCTTACTTCATTATTGACACTATGCTTCAATAAACTCCTTTTGCATATTTATAGAAGGGTGTGCTGGTCCTGTCGGTCAGAGGGACGTTTGTCCTTATCGGTTTGGCTCCTGCTAATATTGTACTGCCCTTGCACCCCGCAACTTATACCAAGGAAGTGTGCGTTTCATCTATTGTGCTAGGAGGGACAGTCCGCCACAGAACCAATATCAATGCCCTTCAATCAACTGATTCAGACTTGCAGGGGAGGAGAGGAGCCCGGCAGCGGATGACTCCATTGCCTCCCAGTGTTACGCCTCTGATAGAGATGGGTCACCACTAAGGGCAGTCGCCATGTTGTGGTCTTCAATCCTATATAGATTCTGTACAGGCTGAACCGGAGGCTTCTGGGTTAGAAGCTTCGATATGTCCATGCAAGTGAATGTGCAATATGGAGTAACCTTTTTTCTATGACATGTCCCAGAATGCTTTCCTCTGTCCATTAGGATTCTGGGTTGTTGGTGGAAATATTGAGGGGACAGAAGAAGAGAGACCGGCAGGAGAGAGAAGAAGAGAGGAGATTTCAGGTGATGGTAACGGAGGAGGACGATGAGACGTCACCTGGCAGAGATGAGGTGAGTCAGACGCTCTCCAGGGCGCCACCTACTGGCTGTATGTGTGCTCATTAGGGGTCCATAGTGTGATGATCTGTCCTATCTGAGGGACTGTGCCAGTCATGGGGTGTACGGGGCAATGTGGGCGGCTCGCACGTTACACTGCACTTATATGTAGTTAAGCCCTGTCCTCTACAGGTCATCAGCCCCTAATGAGCCAATCCGAATCCAGTTTCTCTCATGTGCCACCGCTCTCGTACAGCTGCGGGAGCAGCTTTGCCGTATTATTCCTGTATACCCGTTTCGGCTTTTTCTGAGCGGATATTACATATTACGGTGGTTTTTCATTTCCCGAACTGCCTCTAAAAAATCCTCATCATCATCTTTTTTTTTTTTTTAATTGAGTGTTTTTTATTGGATTTTTATAACATAACAAATAAACAAGGTACAAAAACCCCAACAGAGACACCAAAAGAATAGATACTGCATTATAATAGGTATTATTTAAAACATATACAGGAGGATATAGACATATATGTATATTAGGCAGTACTGACCCCCTACTTTGCTAAGGATATAGTGCAATAGCCCGAAGGCACCAATCGAGCACATGCATCAATAAAGAATGGTGGGTCATAAACACAGAGCAATAATAGAAATAATAGTACAGGACTAGAAATATGGAGTGTATCAAAGATATAGTCAACTGTCGGGAGACCTAAACCCACTAACTGTAATAAAATATTCCCTCCATAAACCCAAATCAACCCACCCATAAAACCCCCCACCCTGTACAACCCTCCCCCAACTAAGGTGTACCTGGATCCCCTTACTACCCTGCTAACTACCTAAACTATACCTATCTCAAGTAGTCAGAAATATCGCTGAGCCCAGCGCATTTAGGAGTTATTTTCCTCTAGGGCACCGCAGCTCAGAGGACGGGTAAGCAAGATGGCGCCAGCCCCTCCGTGCGGCAAAGCAGCGCACCTCAATCGCTTCCCCCCACTAATCCTCCAGAGGGTCTCCAGACGCTCTCACCGGTCCGTCCTCCCAACACGCGGCATCCGCGAGGACAGTGGTTATTATAGCAGCATAAATGCCGGTACCCAGCTGTATCCACCAGAGCTTCTAAAATGGCGCCTGCATCCAGAAAACAGGGCCCACGAGTCTCACCAGGCCAGCCAGCCGCCCAAGCCTCCACGATCCACCCAAAAGCGTCACAAGTGGTGCAGGGAGGACAGGAGTAACTCCAGAGCCAGGGGTAACAGGTATGGAGCTTCCACTGGTCCCGGGGGAGGATATATTAAAAGGATATGGACAGAGCTTTCAGTCGCCACACCCGCTCATGTTGCCGGCCAAGCAATGCCCCCATCCTCATCATCATCTTTGTCGTCTTCTTGTTCACTTTCTAAATCTAAAGTTGCTCTTTTTTTTTTTTGCCTTCAATCCCTTTTGATTTTGTCTAACAGATTTCTAAAATATAATTCTTCATTCACTTTCTTTAGACCCTCTTGATATGATTGTCTAACCAATTTATAGGGATTTCCTTGATAAGGTGGTTTGTTATACCCCTTTTAGACATACTACCCGGCATTTTGACTGCTGGGTTATTTTCATGGGTGCAGCCTGCACCCTTTCACACTTACAGCAGCAAATTACCGGGTGAAGCAGTTCTACCCAGTATTTTGCGGAAAAACCTGGGTTTTTCTTATGTCTGAAAGGGTCAACCCGGGTTGTAAATCCTGGGTCCTCCACCCAGGTAAAAAGAAGGGTAGAAGACCTGGGTTTTAACACCTGGTTGACTCTTTCGGACATACCAAAATCCCGGGTTGATGCGCATTCTTGTGCAAAAACCTGGGATTTTGGAATATGTTTGAAACGGGTATTAGTATACTGTATGTCTTTCTGTATTGTTTTGTATGTTGCAAAATTGGTTGTTTTCTTTGTGGTGTGGCTTGTTTTTCACTATGTTGGTTTTCTTTACTATTTTGATGTTCTTTTGATTGATTGCCATTTTTTTTACTTTTTCCTTCTTTTTGTTAGTCATTTTCATCAAATTTTTGAAGTCCTCTGTGGTATTAAGGGGTTCAATTTTTTTTAATTGATTTTTTAATAGAAAAACATCGTTAAAAACTATCTTCATTCCATTCCCTTGATCATTTCTCCAGGGCACGATTCCACTTTTTATGGAAATCAATATCCATGGCTACATATGTAAATGCTTTTTGGATTTGTAATCCTTTAGGAATTAGATTCTCTTCCAAATATTTGGATATAGTTGTGGTTTCCCACCACTGTTTTTATTTCAGATATGTATATAATGTTTTCAAGTCTAAAAAACTGTCCACAAAACCTTTTGAATTTAAATTGCTGAATTGCTAGGCAAAAAATATTGTAACCAAGCGCTGGGAGAAGGAGAACCGAAATGGGGATAGACAAAAATAGTAAAGAGAGCAGTGATTACAATAAACAGAAAACCAACTCCTACAAAGAGGTTATGAAACTTCTTTTTTCTTTCAATAGACCAGAATTGATCAATTACTCATCGAAAGAATAAAGTGAAATGCCGATAGCCTTCATCGTGCAATTAACAGTAACCATGAGAAGATAGAAAAAATGCTAAATGATTATTATTATTATTATCCTTTATTTATATGGCGCCACATATTACACAGCGCCCAATTACAGAGTACACCTAATCACTGGCATGTAGTAATGCTGGATAAAGAATTAAAACAAACCCAATGAGAAGAGCGAAGAATCTGAAACAAACGGTTAATTTACCTGTTCAAAAAGAAGAAAAGAACATCTATCCGGTGAGACCGAGAGGGCAACATACCTTCTGGAGTGCCCTTGCGTCCAACAATATATAGGCCAAATGAAAATAAAACTAAGGATAGTAGAGCACATATACAACATAAAGAGAGGTCTGAGGACCCACAGTGTATCTGCTCACTTTTTAGAAAAACGTAATCAAGATCCCAAAGGTCTAACCTTTATGGGAATTCAACATGTTGAACCGCATTGAATGAGATGCTATGTCCACCTAGAAAACATTTGAAACAAAATAGATATAGCTATTGGACACACTTGAGCAAACAATGAAATAATATAATATTTATCATCTTGACCAGAGTTATCGTCCACACCAGTGATGAATGAATTGAAAATGGATTTCTGTATTTGACTTTATAACATTTGTATTAGTTTTTATGTTTTAACAAATAAAAAAATATGGAAAACTATTTTTAAATTATTGTTCTACCACAATATCATATTCAATACATTGGTGGTGGTGGCAAAACTGTAAGCGCGCTCTATCTTCAAACTAGCTGTCACCTTTTACCCCCCAATGCGTTTTGTCACTTGTTTGGACTTAGTAATGAAGTCCAAGCAAGTGACAAAACGCGTTGGGGATGGCCTCCAGACAGCACGTCCCGATCCACAAGAGTCTACGGCGGTACAGCAGGACTGGTCCCGGTCCCTTCTGTTGATGTGGCAGCTTGCGAGCAGGGCCCTCCTACATTTTGACTGTCTGTAAATACCCTGTTTTGTTGTATCACTGTCTGCTATTGTAAAGCGCAACGGAATATGCTGCGCTATATAAACTGTTAATAAATAAATAAATTGTGGACATTGATTCCTGAGCTGGCAAGCTGTTATATTTAACCTCTATGCATGTGTTAACCCTTTTTCCTCGTTAAGCTCTTTCCCATACTTTTCCTCTTTCTGATCTTAACTTTCATTTATCAGTTTACTTATTTATATTTTATTTTGATTTTTATTTTTTTATTTACTTTTATTTTTTTATATTTTTTTATTTATTAAAATTTTTCTATAAAAAGAAGTCTGTGATGGACCTTTTGAAGAAGCCATGCGGTTTCCGCTATTAAAAGGAACTTTCTGTCCTGATCACTTCCGTTTTTATAAATAAAGATCACCCTATTTTAATCCAGAACTAACAAAGAACCATCCTTGACAAAGCATCTACTGATGTGAAACGCGTTAGGGAAGTGAGCCCCGGGAAGAACAATGTCCCTGATCCTATTCCTTTAATAGCTGACAGAAACTCGGCAAAGCCGGCAACCACGGGGCGCCGGCGGGTGATGTCATTGAAGACCGCCGCAGATCAGTGCACAGACGCTGACTGCGGGCAGCCAAACACAGAGACCCAAGGTAGGGAGAGTTTAGGGAAAGTCCCCAACCATCCCAGGACTCTACAACACTGGTGCGCTTATTTTCATTTCTCATTTTTTTAATTAATTTTATATATTTTATTTTTTACTTGTGTTTTCTATTTATTCTAATCACTGCTCTTTGCTATTCTTGTCTATCCCCATATCGGTTATCCTCCCAGCGCTTAGAAAGAATTTTTCTAGGCAAAAAAAATTGTAACTAATACCAAATCTCCTCTGTTATATCGGTTATCTGTTACAGTGAGATGCTAATGTCAGGTGTCTCTTTGGAGTTTTCATCATCTATCTTTCCTCAGGACGAAGAGCCAAGCCAGAAGAAGAAGAAACGGAAGTCTGAGTGCGATGGCTCGGAGGACGGGTTAGAGGAAGAGACTTCGGTAACAGAACCCTAGAGAGATTACAGCAGGGGGGAGAGTACAGAGCGGAGGCTGTGGCCTCTGTACTTGGGCCCTAATTCATGTTTGTACACACATGCAATTACGATTCAGATTAACACCCTGAAAATAGCCAGGACACGCCTGCATTTTCCCAGTCACCCCTAAAGCTCGCCATTGCAACCTCTATATGTCACTTTTTGTCACTCTATGTATTCATTATTGCAGTGGCGCCTTCGCACATGCGCAATCTGACGATAATTGCTCAGATGCATGACAATCAGCCCATGTGTACAAACATGAATCGGGCCCTTAGACTGATCAGAACTAAGAAAGAAATGCAGGTAGCGTGGAGTGTGTGCAACAATGATCATACAGTGACCAGTATATCACAGGTAGCACTGTGTGTGTGCAACAATGATCATACAGTGACCAGTATATTAGCAGGTAGCACTGTGTGTGTGCAACAATGATCATACAGTGACCAGTATATTAGCAGGTAGCACGGAGTGTGTGCAACAATGATCATACAGTGACCAGTATATCGCAGGTAGCACTGAGTGACTGCAACAATTATCATACAGTGACCAGTATATCACAGGTAGTGTGCAACAATGATCATACAGTGACCAGTATATCACAGGTAGTGTGCAACAATGATCATACAGTGACCAGTATATCACAGGTAGCACTGAGTGTGTGCAACAATGATCATACAGTGACCAGCATATCACAGGTAGCACTGAGTGTGTGCAACAATAATCATACAGTGACCAGTATATTAGCAGGTAGCACTGAATGTGTGCAACAATGATCATACATTAACCAGTATATTAGCAGGTAGCACTGAGTGTGTGCAACAATGATCATACAGTGACCAGTATATCGCAGGTAGCACTGAGTGTGTGCAACAATGATCATACAGGGACCAGTATATTAGCAGGTAGCGCGGAGTAAGTGCAACAATGATCATAGTGACCAGTATATCACAGGTAGCACGGAGTGTGTGCAACAATGATCATACAGTGACCAGTATATTAGCAGGTAGCACTGAGTGTGTGCAACAATGATCATCTGCCCTTTCAAGTTAAAGCACAATAGTAAATAAAAAATTTGTGTGAAATGTCCCAGAATGCCTTCCTTTGTCGATTAGGTTTCAGAGGTGACAGCGGAGGTAATGAGGGGTCTGGAGAAGAGAGTCTGGAAGGAGAGCGAAGATGAGAGGAGATTTCAGGTGATGGTAACAGAGGAGGATGCTGAGCCGTCACCTGACAGAGGCAGAGATGAGGTGAGTCAGATGCTACCCAGGCCTCCACCTACTGGCTGTTGTGTGCAAAGAGGGGTCTAAAGGTATATGATGTGATGAATACATTAGCCACATACACATTCAGCGTTATTACAAACTAAACCGCTAATTTTTTGGCTCTTCTGAGCGTTATCGCTTGTAACATAGCTTAGTGTGTACACTCAATATCATTAACAATGCAAGTTCCCGAGGGTCGTGAAATACCCTCTCCATCGCCTGTACTGCATGCCTAATCTTGACTGTCATCAACTATGCATGCTAAGAGTAAGGGGGGCGGGGGGGGGGGGGTTGTTGATGTCTCTGAACATACAATATTTCTCTTTCTTCAGGAAGAAGAGTCAAGCAAGAAGAAGAAATGGAAGTTTGAGGGGGATGCCTTGGTGAATGGGTTAGAGGAAGTCTGAGGGTGAGGTCTTGTAGAATGGGTTGGAAGAAGCCTGATGGTGAGATAACAGGTTGGAGGAAGAGGAGGAGCAGACTCCATCCAAAAGAAGAATCTCCAGTAGAAGAACCCAAGAAAGACCAGTAAGGCCATTGGAAGATGAAGACTGAGCAGAGCTTAGGACCGCAACCATGTTGTGCGCTTCTTCGTCCATTGCAGAAGTGGTGTTATCGTTTTATTAGATTTCAGAACAGACCAAGCCCTGGTGGCTCCTGCGTTTGGGACTCCAGTCTGATTTTATTGCGCATTCAGTTGAATGGTCATTTTTTATATGAAATGTTTGAGAATTTTACTTTCTGTCTTTACCGTGCTGATTAAAGGGACACAAACGAAACCTTTCTGTGTACTGAGAAAACGGTTATATATAATGGAACACCTCTAATAATATGAAATACACAATTCTCTCGTTGTTGGATTTTACCTAGAAGGAACCTCCAGAATATTCATATAACAGCGGCTCCAATACTCATTCCACAATGCCCTGTAACAGTCCAGGTTTTCTGCATATCCATCTTTAAGCACAGGTAAAACATCCAATGTACCCTCTCACAGATACAAAAGCTTTAAGTCTATTGTATTGACAATTGTACTGCCCTGCGTGGAGCAATGACCTTTATAAGGGAGCGCTTGGCCAGAGCAATCACACCCAAGTAGTGCAGCTGTGTGTGTCCTGTAGAAGATAGCAGGATCCCTAAACCTCTCCACCAGTTGTCCTAAGGTGGGAGAGTACCATCCTTTGCCACGCAAGAGTGGACATTCAACAGTCTCTATCTACAGGATCATTTCAGCTATGAGTGAAGACTCGGATGTCTCACAATTCCCCCGTCATTTAGCATTGTGCAGATCGCGTGCTGTCACTGCTGTGCAGATTCCCCGGTAGCATGCTCTCACTGCTGTACAGATTCCCCGGTAGCATGCTGTCACTGCTGTGCAGATTCCCCGGTAGCGTGCTGACACTGCTGTGCTGACACCGCTGTGCAGATTATTGCGTATACTTCTATTCTCAATGTCTTCCAATTTATTGTGCATTACTGCAATGGTCGATTCTTGAGTCGATAGAAGGGATTAAGCCTTGCGAAGCTCATCTTCCAGTGTTTAGATTCTCTCCTCCCCTTTGTCCAACCTTGTGGAGTGTTGTTACAGCTGACATTATTGCAGATTTTATGGCTTCTGTCAATGGTGCCAGTTTGGCATCTAACAGGGAGAAATTATTTCCGAGATTTCCTTAGCTTTCGGTACTGATGAAGCACTAAAGGATTTGGAGGCCAGGATGTTGTCTAATGGATCCTCCGGACTAAGGGCCTTATTTTGGTTCATTCTTTCTGACAAAATCCTTCTTAGATGGGCAAAACCATGTGCACTGCAGGTGGGGCAGGTGTTACTTGTGCAGAGAGAATTAGATTTGGGTGGGGTTTTACTTCAAAGTGAGATCTATATTGCAGTGTAAAAATAAAGCAGTCAGTATTTTCCCTGCACAGAAACAAAATAACTCACCCAAATCTAATTCTCTCTGCACATGTTACATCTGCCCCCCCTGCAGTGCACATGGTTTTGTCCATCTAAGAAGGATTTTGTCAGAAAGAATGAACCAAAATAAGGCCCTAAGTGAGAACGGAGAAGTAGTAGGGCCTTGCAGTCTGTTTGTCTTTCACCTTGTTCGACTGAGAGCTATTTGAGCCCTATTGTGGCTTCACCACATATTTGTGCATGATGACAGTCGTGTCAACAGGAGACAGATGGAAGTGAAAAAATTAGTAGTTATCAAGTCAATTGCCAGAGATATAGTCGAGGATAGTGACCACAGTTGTAATACGTATAAGTAGCAGAATGTCAGATTATGTATAGGGTAGTAGGTTGTTAGTAATGGTACTGTAATAGAGGAACTGTCAGGCAATCTGTATAAGAAACAGTGACATCAAAGATGATGGATAGGGCTCAAGAAAACTCTATATGGGGTCCCCGCTGCAGGCACGTGTGCCAGGCAGTCGTTCAGCAGCACAAGACCACAAGGCAGCTAATTTGGGGTCACAGCAACCACCGAATATACCCCAGGTAGTAGCATAGGCAACAGGCAGGGAGCAGAGAGCTTACAAAAAGCAACCCTCTGTCCGGTTCGACCACCGGAAGTCAAGGAGAAAATATTTAATACTGCACAGACCAAGTAAAAAGTAGGGGAATTGCAGGGAGTTGACAGTCAAAGGGAAACATATGGAAACACGGGTGGAGGGATGGCGCTCTCTATAAGTGATATGTGCGAGCTGCTGGTCTCCAAAACTGGAGGGAGGCCGCCCTCCAGAAGGTATATGAAAGTAAAAACGTTATTGGAGTCCTGCGCTAAAGACAAAAGATGTGCAGTAGTCTGGGTATGATAGGTAAAAGAGTAGGATTTTATTAGTAATAAACACTATGGACAGTGCGGGTATGGGTAACCCAGTGAGAATGAACATATATTATGTCTGCACCAACAAGGTGTGTAGCAAACTAATGTGCAACAACCTAATGATGCGCACAGGGAATCAAACAAAAAGAAACACAAATAAACAAATAAAATAAAAATCAATGCAAAGGGGGAGGTATGTCCAACAGTAAAAGTCGAATCCAATATGGTTGTGTATACAATACAAGATGCAAAAAGTAAAAGAAACCAAAAAAGTGATGGGGAAGATAAATGTAGTAGAATGGTGGTAGATCAAGGTGATTGGTGGGAGGTCAGGTCAATCAGTACACTTTAAGCTAGTAAAACTTTGTAGGACTTGAACCGCATTTTTAACCATCATAGTACTACCTTTATCTTACAATCACCTTGAATTACCACCATACTACTACCTTTATCTTCCCCATCACTTTTTTGGTTTCTTTTGCTTTTTGCATCTTGTATTGTATACACAACCATATTGGATACTACTTCTATCCCGCATACTGTTAGAATACTGTTTAATTGACCGTATCACCTTGGTATCCCCATTTTCCATGTGAGACACAGAAAAGGGCATTACCGGTTTTTGAACATACTGGCAACAAACTTAGGTATCCTCTTTATTCATTCAACTAAAGCACCCTAAACCTCTCCATATCAAGAATAATTGAATATTTACTACAGACAACAGTAGGATTTAAGCATTTACTCCTGAGAACAGTTACTAAGGGCAGGCGGCCCTTGACAAAGATGGCCACCGCCACTTCCCCCAATCAACAGCATCAGGTACTATAAAACACCACCAGGATCCAGGTTCACTTGCACTCCCTGAAGAAGACCAATGACTGGTCGATACGCGTTGGAGCTATCACAGACATCACACACCCCTTTAAGTCTCCTCCCCCTGTTTGTAGTCGAGTGCACGTTACTCCACAATCACAGCACTCCTGGCGAATGCGTCACAGCGGGACCCGGAAGTTGCTGTGTGAGTGTAGAAGTGACTTGGAACATCAACCGGCGGTTCTGCACGGCTGTGCAGGCGCCAGCGGAATCATAGAGGACTACACGGTGAGGGACGGTCCAGAGTGGAGGAAGCATCGGGGTATCAGGTAAGTGTGCTGGGCACCACCAAGTGTGTTAGAGACGCCGGCCACTGGTGACACTTCACCACTTCCCATGACCCACCAATTACTTTTTATCCATCACACCACCCAAGCTGAACTACCTGTTCTTCTTCATCCGGATTCTTGCCTTTTCAACTTTTACGGTTGGCCATACCTCCCCCTTTGCATTGATTTTTATTTGATTTGTTTATTTGTGTTTATTTTTGTTTGTTCCCTGTGCGCATCATTAGGTTGTTGCACATTAGGTTGCTACACACCTTGTTGGTGCAGACACAATATATGTTCATTCTCACTGGGTTACCCATACCCGCACTGTCCATAGTGTTTATTACTAATAAAATCCTACTCTTTTACCTATAATACCCAGACTACTGCACATCTTTTGTCTTTAGCGCAGGACTCCAATAACATTATTCCTTTCAAAGGGAAACCTATGCCTCCTCCAAGATGGCTCCCATAACCTGTATATAGCTGTACTAGAAACTGGGGCTGTGATGGAGTGTGGCACTAAGGATTAATATGGTGCCCACCTTTTATGAGGGTAGTGCTGCCCGGTGGTACAGCAGACTGTGTGGAGGGTCATGGCCTGCTGTGCTCTAGCTTTACAAAAAAAAGTATAGTTAATTTCCTCAATAAAACCATAAAGAGACATGGTTCCCATGAGAGATATGAGTGTGGATTCCTTTTTGAGAAGTTCCTTGTCCCAATCCCTCTTAGGTATGCCCATCTCAACCCTGAGCATTTCATAGGCTTTCAAACCTCTTGGGTTTCCTTGATGAAATCTTAGGAAATGTTTGGCAACTGGGGTAAGGCTTTTGGAATTTTGTCAATCCCTCCTTGCATTTTTGAAGCTAAGGAGAGGTGTTCAGAGAGTCTCTTTTTGAGAGATCTTTGAGTTTTGCCTATATAATGTTTACCACAAGGGCACTCCAAGTTGTAGATTACCCCTGCTGTGTCACATGAGATGTACTGGTGGATCTTCAATGTTTTGTGAAACTTGTCAATGTATGAGTTTTGCTGGACCAGGATACCAGGGTGTCTGTTGAGGACATTCTGTAATTCTCGCCATTCTTGGCAAAATGTTCCAATGCAGTGGACCTTATCATGAGCATCCTTGGGTCTAAGGATGAGGAGTTCCCTATCAGTTCTGTTTCTTTGATGGCCTTTCGTATAAATCGATTGCTGTATGCCCTGTTTTTTAGCCTTAGACTGAATTTGTCAGCTCTTTCATCATAGGTTGTTTTGTTGGAGCAATTCCTCTTTGTACATAGGAATTCCCCTTTGGGGAGCCCTTTTATTACTGGTGGGAAGTGTGGGAAGTCTCGATGGAGTAGTGAATTTGTAGCTGTGCTTTTGCAATTATTCTGCCACAGATGCACGTGAAGGAAGTCTCTGATAGTTGTGAGTGGCAACCCTTATGCAAACAGTGGAAGATAGTGAACTCGCTATGTTAAATTCCCTTAGCAACACCAGTTGCATGTAAGGATCCAGTGAGGAGGATACAATGGTAATGCTTTAGGTATTTTATTGCTGTACCTTGAGATGATGCACAGATATACCTTGAGGGATGATACATAGAGGTCAAAGCAAAATCCTTTCTGCAGCTCAGGAAAACATGTCTGCTACACATGAGGCTGACACAGGAACTGGAAGTGAGCTTACAGAACAGGAGTGGTCACATGACACATACATATGGTAATTACATTAACTTACAGAGGTAAATATAACATTGGCCAGTAGATGGCAGCAAAGGATAACAAATACATAAGAACTCAATAACTCATATAGCATCCATACAAAATGGTGGATTCAACTTGAGAAACCCTAACTAGGGCAGCACAGCAATATAGATCTGTGGTTATAGATCCATCTTGTTCGATGTTAAGGCGTAGATCTAAATACTCCACCTCTTTCTGGTTCATGTTGTAGGTGAGTCTCAGGTTGAGGTTGTTCTTGTTCAATAGGTCCAAAAATTTAATAAACAGGCCATTCTCTCTCCCATATGATGATCATGTCGTCTATGTATCGAAGCCATAATAAAACATGCTCTCATTCCCAGCACCCCAGGTACAGGTTCACATACGTGGGGGCACAAGAGCTCCCCATCGCGGTCCCCTGTACCTGGTGGTATAAGTGGTCTTCGCATATGAAATCATTTTTGGTTAGTACGAAGCGTAACCGTTTGATAATAAATTCATTGAGGGGTACTTCACTGTCCATGCTTATAAAATATTTTGTGGCTTGTATGCCGAATCCATGGATGATGCTAGTGTACAGATTCTCAATGTCGCATGTGATGAGCCATGAGTTGTTAATCAGAATGATGTCCTGATTTTTGTTGAGTACATCCATGGTACCAGAATCCAGAAATATGATGGTAAAATGATGATGTATTTTCTTAGATAGAAATCCACAAATTTGCTGGTTTTCTCAGTGAGACCCCCATCCATGAGACGATGGGCCTCCCAGGGGGATTCTTCCCACATTTGTGAACTTTTGCTAATAGCAGGGTTGCCTACCCTCCCGGAAAGGCCGTGAGTCTACCGAAAATCGGGTCCCCCTCCTGGCCCCCCAGAAGGGTGGGCAGCCCTCCCGGATTCAGGGAGACCCCCCGCTGCGCCCCCAATCGCGAGTCTCAGAGGAGGGGCGGAGCTAAAATGGCAAAATCACGTCATTTTAGCCCCGCCTCCTCCACGGAGATCCGTTAATTCCACGGTTTAACATAATGGGGTTGGGGCTTAGTGACGTCACGCTCAAGCCCCCCCCCCCCCCCCCCCGAGCAGCTGCTGAAACTCTCCAGGCTTCTCCCGGAGAGGAGAATATAAAAGTCGGCAACCCTGGTTAATACAGTAGGTATATGTCGATTTTGACACGGTCTTAACCTGCAAAAATTCAGTGCGTATTGGTGTGCCTTCTAGGGTGACCAACTCATCCCTTTAATCCGGAACACATATTAATTACACAGGTTCTGTGGCTGGCTCTCACCTGGTTTTAAACTGCCACAGAACCTGTGTAATTAATATGTGTCCCAGATTAAGGGGATGAGTTGGTCACCCTAGTGCCGTTCTTTTACCGATTCATTTAGCATCTCTTGGTATATTTCCATGCAGTCATTGGTGGTATTGAAAATCTATTTTTTGTAACCGGACCTATCTCCCAATTGTTGCTGTAGCTCTTTTGTGTATTTCTCAAGACTACAGTACAACCCCCCCCCCCCCCCCATCCCTTATCAGTGGGTTTAATTATACCCTTTTTACACCAAAATCCCTGGTCGGACCCTGGTCTTTGAACACGGAAGTTTCCAGGGTCGGACCCTGCTTCATACCCCATTTACACAGCACTTCAACCTGGGTCGGACCTGGGTCTGCACCATTTACACTGAACCTGGGTCAGCCCTGCTTTTCCCTATGGATGACATTAAAAATGTCAATTTTAGGACTGATAAACTGCAAGCCAACCTTCCCTCAATGATTTAAATAAAAATTAAGACATGAAAAGTTAGCATTGAAAAATGTTGGTTGGTTTATTTAGCAAAATATTTTTTTCAAAAAGTTATATTCAGTGATGAAGCGCACATACTGTAGCGGTAAAGAAGTGCTGCATCACCCATGTGTTCCCCCCAGTCCTCTGCCCCTGCAGCAGCAGTCAGTTGGTCGACCTAAAGATGGTCGACAGTCATTAGGTCGACACCACTAGGTCGACATACTGCAAGGTCCACATGGGACAAGGTCAACAGGTCATTAGGTCGACACAAGCATTAGGTCGGCATAGGATTTTTCACTGTTTAATGAGCCAACATATACCGACAGGCGGTATTTCATGCCCTAATATCCACTAGGGCAGTGATGGCTAACCTTGACACTCCAGCTGTTATTGAACTACACATCCCAGCATGCCCTGCTACAGTTTTACTATTTGGCCATGCTAAAACTGATGCAGGGCATGCAGGGATGTGTAGTTCAACAACAGCTGGAGTGTCAAGGTTAGCCATCACTGCACTGGGGCATTGTGGGAGAATAAAATAGTGTGCCGAGTGCATGGACACTTAATACTGTTTCCATGTCGACTATGTCGACATTCGGGTAAAAAAAAAAACATATTGACCTTTTGACTGTCGACCTAGACCATGTCGACCTAATGCTTGTGTCGACCTAATGACCTGTTGATCTTATCCCATGTCGACCTAGACACCTGTCGACCTTGCAGTATGTCGACCTTATGATTATCGTCAATCTTTAGGTCGACCATACAATCCATACCCCAGCCCCCCAAAACAAACATAAATGATTTCTGTAAGTAGAGTATATATCCCTTAAAAAATGGAGTCAATGGAGTGGGAGGCACATCACGCACCCTCCTCCTTTAAGCTCTTGGTCCCACTACTGTCTGACAGCGCTGCATCCTCGTGCCAGATAGGGTTGTGGCAGGTCCACCTGTGGGGTGCCAGGTAGCAGCCTGTGTGCACTGTCCGCACGGGTTGCTGTCTTCTGCTGCTGCAATGCACTGTGGAACGCATGGTACTGACTTACGGAAAGGCTTCCCGTGCTTCTGGTATCCTTTCAGCACTAGCCAGATGTGGGACCATTTACACCGCTCACGACCCAGGTCCGACCAGTGTTCAACCCTGGTCAGGACCTGGGTAGGAGACCAGTGTCAATGGACCTGGGTTGGTCCCATTTACACCAACACTGACCTGGGTCCGACCTGGGTTTTTCGTTGGTGTAAAAGGGGTATTATTGTATCATCCCATCCTTTGCTTTTGCCTAAGGCATTTCTCTCCTGTATGCTCCGGTGGTCACTGTGGCAAAAAAAATTAATTATAAACGCCTGGATAAAACCACACCTCCCCACAGTGACGGAAGTGAAACTTTATTGTTAAAATACATGTTTTACAATAGGTAGGACACCCTCAGAAATGTCACCGTTCCTACATCTCGTTTTTTATAAAACATGGGGCCCATTTATTGATAGTAGACCAGCCCCACAGAAAGGAGACATTTATAGAGTGTTCGGAAATCCAAGCAGCTCGCTCAACCCAACAACATAATTGCAGGGGCTGGCTGGCAACTTTCAGCCTGGGGGGCAACACAAGCAAGTGGCCCATCACCATCACCATTGTTTCACCGCCCTACCCTCTCCCCTCTATCTAGTGTACTGCAATTATTAAACAATCATTCCCCCCCCCCCACACACACACACACCCGAAATAGGGACAGCACATGCCGCAGGCGCGCTGCAAAATTTTACACTGTAATCCCTATTCCACATAAAGCCAACACCACAATGCCCATTAAACATAATGCCACACACTGTAATGCCAAGTAAACAATGCCCATTACACATAATGCCAACACCACAATGCCCATTACACATAATGCCACACACCGTAATGCCAAGTAAACAATGCCCATTACACATAATGCCAACACCACAATGCCCATTACACATATTGCCACACACCGTAATGCCAAGTAAACAATGCCCATTACACATAATGCCAACACCACAATGCCCATTACACATATTGCCACACACCGTAATGCCAATTAAACAATGCCCATTACACATAATGCCAACACCACAATGCCCATCACACATATTGCCAGCAACGTAATGCCCATTACACATAATGCCACACACCGTAATGCCAATTAAACAATGCCCATTACACATAATGCCAACACCACAATGCCCATTACACATAATGCCACACACTGTAATGCCAAGTAAACAATGCCCATTACACATAATGCCAACACCACAATGCCCATTACACATATTGCCACACACCGTAATGCCAAGTAAACAATGCCCATTACACATAATGCCAACACCACAATGCCCATTACACATAATGCCACACACTGTAATGCCAAGTAAACAATGCCCATTACACATAATGCCAACACCACAATGCCCATTACACATAATGCCACACACCGTAATGCCAAGTAAACAATGCCCATTACACATAATGCCAACACCACAATGCCCATTACACATATTGCCACACACCGTAATGCCAATTAAACAATGCCCATTACACATAATGCCAACACCACAATGCCCATCACACATATTGCCAGCAACGTAATGCCCATTACACATAATGCCACACACCGTAATGCCAATTAAACAATGCCCATTACACATAATGCCAACACCACAATGCCCATCACACATAATGCCACACACCGTAATGCCAAGTAAACAATGCCATTACACATAATGCCAACACCACAATGCCCATTACACATAATGCCACACACCGTAATGCCAATTAAACAATGCCCATTACACATAATGCCAACACCACAATGCCCATCACACATATTGCCAGCAACGTAATGCCCATTACACATAATGCCACACACCGTAATGCCAATTAAACAATGCCCATTACACATAATGCCAACACCACAATGCCCATCACACATATTGCCACACACCGTAATGCCAAGTAAACAATGCCCATTACACATAATGCCAACACCACAATGCCCATCACACATATTGCCAGCAACGTAATGCCCATTACACATAATGCCACACACCGTAATGCCAAGTAAACAATGCCCATTACACATAATGCCAACACCACAATGCCCATCACACATATTGCCAGCAACGTAATGCCCATTACACATAATGCCACACACCGTAATGCCAATTAAACAATGCCCATTACACATAATGCCAATTATACATATTGCCACACCGTAATGCCAAATAAACATAATGGCACACACCGTAATGCCAATTAAACAATGCCCATTACACATAATGCCAACACCACAATGCCCATTACACATATTGCCACACACCGTAACGCCAATTAAACATAATACCACACACCGTAATGCCAATTAAACAATGCCCATTACACATAATGCCAGTTAAACAAACCCATTACACAATGCCAATTACACATATTGCCACACCGTAATGCCAGTTAAACAATGCCCATTACACATAATGCCAATTACACATATTGCCACACCGTAATGCCAAATAAACATAATGCCACACAACGTAATGCCAATTAAACAATGCCCATTACACATAATGCCAACACCACAATGCCCATTACACATATTGCCACACACCGTAACGCCAATTAAACAATGCCCATTACACATAATGCCAATTACACATATTGCCACACCGTAATGCCAATTAAACATAATGCCAACACCGCAATGCCCATTACACATATTGCCACACACCGTAATGCCCATCACACATAATGCCAGCAACGTAATGCCCATTTCACATAATGCCAATTAAACAATGCCCATTACACATAATGCCAACACCACAATGCCCATTACACATATTGCCACACACCGTAACGCCAATTAAACAATGCCCATTACACATAATGCCAATTACACATATTGCCACACCGTAATGCCAATTAAACATAATGCCAACACCGCAATGCCCATTACACATATTGCCACACACCGTAATGCCCATCACACATAATGCCAGCAACGTAATGCCCATTTCACATAATGCCAATTAAACAATGCCCATTACACATAATGCCAACCCCACAATGCCCATTACACATATTGCCACACACCGTAACGCCAATTAAACATAATGCCACACACTGTAATGCCAATTAAACAATGCCCATTACACATAATGCCAATTAAACAATACCCATTACACATAATGCCAACACCACAATGCCCATTACACATATTGCCACACACCGCAATGCCAATTAAACATAATGCCAATTAAACAATCCCCATTACACATATGCCAACACCGCAATGCCCATTACACATATTGCAATACACTGTAATGCCCAATAAACATATATTTGCCTGCTTTAACCCATGGAGTGCCACTGTTTGTTCATTACAGAACAACCCCCCCCCCCCCCCCCCCCCAGAATATCTATATCTACAGTATAAGCAATGTACTTACAAGACAGGCAGGGTCAGCTCGAGCTCAGCCTCCATGAGCTCCTCCAGGGCCTACATGCAGCTTCCCCTGGCAGACCTGGTGCAGTGCCACCCGCGCTCCCGCCGGCGGCCTCCACAGGTAAACTGTCCCCCCCCAGGTAAATACTCGTTGCCTAGGGGTTCCTTTTAAACAGCGCGCCAGCGCTACCCGAAGCCGCACTTCCGGGTAGCGCTGGCCGCGCTGTCATCCTCTGACATACACTAGAGGTACAGCAGTACCTCTAGTGTCTGTCTCCTCCAAGGCGGTGGCCATTTTTGAAGGGGCCGTCGCCATACATGGAGACTGTCACCTGTGTATGGCAGCAGGACCCAGAGACAGCAGCAGCCGGGCAATCCACACGGCCCAGCCCAGCCACTACATACCGGCCCAGCCCGCCCCTGCATAATTGTCAGGACAATTCATAATAACATATCTTCCAACATGACCCTCTCCAGGAGGACACAATGCTCTGCTCCTGGGCTTACCTGGTAATGTATGATTGCCAGCACCTGTGGTGACACCTTTCTTATCAGTTACCTAGCTCCTCACAGGTGCTGGCAATCATACATTATCCATACCTCCCAGCATGCCCCTCTCCAGGAGGACACAAGGCTCTGTTCCTGGGCTTCCCTGGTAATGTATGATTGCCAGCACCTGTGGTGACACCTTTCTTGTCAGTTACCTAGCTCCCCACAGGTGCTGGCAATCCTACATTATCCATACCTCCCAGCATGCCCCTCTCCAGGAGGACACAATGCTCTGCTCCTGCACTTCCCTCTTGGTGTATGATTGCTATCACCTGTGGTGAAGCACCTATCTCACCAATTAACCTGTTCAACACAGGTGATGGTAATCCTACATGAGACGGAAGTGCAGGAGCAGAGCATTGTGTTCCTCCTGGAGAGGGCAATCCACCCCCACCTATTATTTTTGTCTTACTTAAATTCACCTATTTTTTTAAATCGAAAAATAGCCTATATATATATATATATATATATATATATATATATATATATATATATATATATATATATATAAAATCACATGAGGATGAGGTGTATATGTAGGTGTAATGACTACGGTCCTCCAGTCTGCGTGATCATAGAGAGTAGAATAGTGGTTGCAACAGAGCTATAGGTTCATCTCTCACTGTGTGATTGGTAGCGTTAACTGTCACTCAGGAGAGTGCTGCTGTATGATTGGCTAAGGTGAGTGTCTTCTCAGGTTGGTGCCGCCCCCATGTGATCGGCTGCGCAGTGAGGAGAGGAGACAACGAGGGCGCCATGGTAAGTGCTGGCAACCGGGTAGTGTGTGAGGGGAAGCCGCCGGGAGGATGTGTTCTCTGTATGCCGGCAGCAGCAGGGTCGCACCGCACGGCTCCGGGTCTCCGTTATTAATGTACTGTGTGTAATACTTCCGGTATAACTGCCTGCAGCCATTCCTCTCCCTTCCTGTATCCCGTACTGACCCTCTACACCCCCATATATCCTATACTGACCCTCTACACCCCCTTACTGACCCCATATATCCTATGCTGACCCTCTACACCCCCTTACTGACCCCATATATCCTATACTGACCCTCTACACCCCCTTACTGACCCCATATATCCTATATTGACCCTCTACACCCCCATACAGACCCCATATATCCTATACTGACCCTCTACACCCCCTTACTGACCCCATATATCCTGTACTGACCCTCTACACCCCCTTACTGACCCCATATATCCTATACTGACCCTCTACACCCCCTTACTGACCCCATATATCCTATACTGACCCACTACACCCCCTTACTGACCCCATATATCCTATACTAACCCTGTACACCCCCTTACTGACCCCATATATCCTATACTAACCCTGTACACCCCCATACTGACCCCATATATCCTATACTAACCCTGTACACCCCCATACTGACCCCATATATCCTATACCCTCTACACCCCCTTACTGACCCCATATATCCTATACTGACCCTCTACACCCCCTTACTGACCCCATATATCCTATACTGACCTTCTACACCCCCATACTGACCCCATATATCCTATACTGACCCTCTACACCCCCATACTGACCCCATATATCCTATACTAACCCACTACACCCGCTTACTGACCCCATATATCCTATACTGACCCACTACACCCCCATACTGACCCCATATATCCTATACTGACCCACTACACCCCCATACTGACCCCATATATCCTATACTGACCCACTACACCCGCTTACTGACCCCATATATCCTATACTGACCCTCTACACCCCCTTACTGACCCCATATATCCTATACTGACCCTCTACACCCCCATACTGACCCCATATATCCTATACTGACCCTCTACACCCCTATACTGACCCCATATATCCTATACTGACCCTCTACACCCCCTTACTGACCCCATATATCCTATACTGACCCTCTACACCCCCTTACTGACCCCATATATCCTATACTGACCCACTACACCCCCTTACTGACCCCATATATCCTATACTGACCCACTACACCCCCTTACTGACCCCATATATCCTATACTGACCCGCTACCACCCGTACTGACCCCATATATTCTATACTGACCCCATATATCATATACTGACCCTCTACACCCCCATGCTGACCCCATATATCCTATACTGACCCTCTCCACCCCCATACTGTCCCGCTACCCCCCGTACTGACCCCCATATATCCTATACTGACCCTCTACACCCCCTTACTGACCCCATATATCCTATACTGACCCCATATATCCGATACTGACCCTCTACACCCCCATACTGACCCCATATATCCGATACTGACCCTCTACACCCCCATACTGACCCCATATATCCTATACTGACCCTCTACATCCCCATACTGACCTGCTACCCCCTACTGACCCGATATATCCTATACTGACCGCATATATCCTATACTGACCCGCTAACCCCCCGTACTGACCCCATATATCCCATACTGACTCGCTACCCCCCGTACTGACCCCATATATCCTATAATGACCCTCTACACCCCCATACTGACCCGCTACCCCCGTACTGACCCCACATATCCTATACTGACACCATATATCCTGTACTGACCCGCTACCCCCTGTACTGACCCCATATATCCTATACTGACCCGCTACCCCCTGTACTGACCCCATATATCCTATACTGACCCGCTACCCCCTTTACTAACCCCATATATCCTATACTGACCCACTACACCCCCATACTGGCCCCATATCCTATACTGACCTGCTACACCCCCTTACTGACCCCATATATCCTATACTGACCCGCTACCCCACTTACTGACCCCGTATATCCTATACTGACCCTCTACACCCCCATACTGACCCCATATACCCTATACTGACCCGCTACACCCCTTACTGACCCATATATCCTATACTGACCCACTACAGCCCCATACTGACTCCATATATCCTATACTGACCCGCTACACCCCCGTACTGACCGCATATAACCTATACTGACCCGCTACCCCCATAATGACCGGCTACCACCGTACTGACCCCATTTATCCTATTCTGACCCCATATATCCCATACTGACCCGATACACCCCTTACTGACCTCATATATCCTATACTGACCCGCTACACCCCCATACTGACCCCATGTATCCTATACTGACCCTCTACACCCCCATACTGACCCGCTACCCCCCATACTGACCCCATGTATCCTATACTCACCCGCTGCCCCCTGTACTGACCCCATATATACTATACTGACCCGCTACACGCCATTACTGACCCCGTATATCCTATACTGACCCACTACACCCTATACTGACCCGCTACACCCCCGTACTGACCCCATATATCCTATACTGACCCGCTACCCCGTAGTGACCCCATATATCCTATACTGACCCGCTGCACCCCCATACTGACCCCATATATCCTATACTGACCCGCTACCCCCTGTACTGACCCCATATATCTTATACTGACCCCATATATCCTATACTGACCCTCTACACCCCCATACTGACCCCATCTATCCGATACTGACCCTCTACACCCCCATACTGACCCGCTACCCTCGTACTGACCCCATATATCCTATACTGAACCACTACACCCCCTTACTGACCCCATATATCCCATACTGACCCTCTACACCCCCATACTGACCCGCCACACCCTCATACTGACCCGTTACCCCCGTACTGACCCCATATATCCTATACTGACCCGCTACCCCGTAGTGACCCCATATATCCTATACTGACCCGCTGCACCCCCATACTGACCTCATATATCCTATACTGACCCGCTACCTGCCTACTGACCCCATATATTCTACACTGACCCCATATATCCCATACTGACCCTCTACACCCCCATACTGACCCTCTACACCCCCATACTGACCCTATATATCCTATACTGACCCGCTACACCCCCATACTGACCCGTTACCCCCGTACTGACCCCATATATCCTATACTGACCCGCTACCCCATAGTGACCCCATATATCCTATACTGACCCGCTGCACCCCCATACTGACCCCATATATCCTATACTGACCCGCTACCTACCTACTGACCCCATATATTTTACACTGACCCCATATATCCTATACTGACCCCATATATCCCATACTGACCCTCTACAGCCCCATACTGACCCGCTACCCCCATACTGACCCCATATATCCTATACTGGCCCCATATATCCTACACTGACCCGCTACCCCCCGAACTGACCCCATATATCCTACACTGACCCGCTACCCCCCGTACTGACCCCATATATCCTATACTGACCCGCTACCCCCCGTACTGACCCCATATATCCTATACTGACCCGCTACCCCCGTACTGAGCCCATATATCCTATACTGACCCTCTACACCCCCATACTGACCCGCTACCCCCCGAACTGACCCCATATATCCTATACTGACCCACTACACCCCTATACTGACCCACTACACCCCCCTTACTGACCCCATATATCCTATACAGACCCTCTACACCCCCATACAGACTCGCTACATCCCCTTACTGACCCACTACACCCAATACTGACCCACTACCCCCCGTACTGACCCCATATATCCTATACTGACCCGCTACCCCCCCGTACTGACCCCATATATCCTATACTGACCCGCTACCCTCCGTACTGACTTCATATATCCTATACTGACCCTCTACACCCCCTTTGTGACCCCATATATCCTATACTAACCCTCTATACCCCCATACTGACCCGCTTCCCTCCGTACTGACCCCATATAGCCTGTACTGACCCTCTACACCCCCATACTGACCCGCTATCCTTTACTTTATTTGTACTGTATTTTTGTTATTTATTCAATGTTATGCCAAGTTTTGTCTCCCTGTATTGTTCCTTTGTACGGCGCTGCGAAACACTTGTGGCGCCTTATAAATAAAATTATAATAATAATAATAATAATATCCCCCGTACTGACCTCATATACCCCATACTGACCCTTTACATCCCATACTGACCCGCTACCCTCCGTACTGACCCCATATATATCCTATACTAACCCTATACACCCCATACTGACCCATTACCCCCATACTAACCCCATATATCCTATAGTGATCCGCTACACCCCATTACTGACCCACTAACCCCCTTACTGACCCACTAAAGCCAATACTGACCCACTACCCCCCCGTACTGACCCCATATATCCTATACTAACCCTCTATACCCCATACTGACCCGCTACCCCCTGTACTGACCCCATATATTCTATACTGACCCGCTACCCCCGTACTGACCTCAAATATCCTATACTGACCCTCTACACCCCCTTTCTGACCCCATATATCCTATACTAACCCTCTACACCCCCATACTGACCCGCTACCCTCTGTACTGACTCCATATATCCTATACTGACCATCTACACCCCCATACTGACCCGCTACACCCCCTTACTGACCCCATATATCATATACTGACCCTCTACACCTTCATACTGACCCGCTACACCCCATTCCTGACCCCATATATTCTATTCTGACCCTCTACACCCCCATACTGGTCAGCTACCCTCCATACTGACTCCATATATCCTATACTGACCCACTCCACCCCATACTGACCCGCTACCCCCCATACTGACCCCATATATCCTGTACTGATCCTCTACACTCCCATACTGACCCGTTACTACTTGTACTGACCCCATATATCCTATACTGACCCGCTACCCTCCGTACTGACTCCATATATCCTATACTGACCCGCTTCCCCCTGTACTGACCCCATATATCCTATACGGACCCTCTACACCCCCATACTGACCCGCTAAACCCTTTACTGACCCCATATATCCTGTACTGACCCTCTACACCCCTATACTGACCCGCTACCCCTATACTGACCCCATATATCCTATACTGACCCGCTACCCCTGTACTGACCCCATATATCCTATACTGACCCACTACACCCCCATACTGACCCCATATATCCTATACTGACCCTCTACACCCCCATACTGACCCTATATATCCGATACTGGCCCTCTACACCCCTTTACTGACCCCATATATCCTATGCTGACCCTCTACACCCCCATACTGACCCGCTACCCCCGTACTGACCCCATATATCCTATACTGACCCTCTACACCCCCATACTTAGTGTTCCCCCTAGGAATTATGGGGAGCAGGGCGCTGGTTTGGCGGAACGGGCAAGCCGACGTCACGGCAGGGGGCGTGCCCGGGCCGCCGCGTCACGGCGGGGGGCGTGCCCGGGCCGCCGCGTCACGCTAGGGGGCGTGCCCGGGCCGCCGCGTCACGCTAGGGGGCGTGCCCGGGCCGCCGCGTCACGCTAGGGGGCGTGCCCGGGCCGCCGCGTCACGCTAGGGGGCGTGCCCGGGCCGCCGCGTCACGCTAGGGGGCGTGCCCGGGCCGCCGCGTCACGCTAGGGGGCGTGCCCGGGCCGCCGCGTCACGCTAGGGGGCGTGCCCGGGCCGCCGCGTCACGCTAGGGGGCGTGCCCGGGCCGCCGCGTCACGCTAGGGGGCGTGCCCGGGCCGCCGCGTCAATACAGGAGGCGTGCCCGGGTCGCCGCATCACCCAGGAGGCGTGCCCGGGCCGCCGCATCGATGAAGAGGCTTGCCCGGCCATGACTACGTCACTGAGCTGCCGGGACGTAGCCATGGCCGGGCAAGCCCCCTTCAGCGATGCGACGGCCCGGGCACTCCGGCGGGCAAAATGCAGGCTGATTTAGCGGGGCGCTGCTAATGGGGCAGGGCGCATTTTGCCCTTTAAAAATCGGACAGGTCCCCTGAAATAGTGACACCTAGATCCCTCTCTTCCTCAGTAGTTTCCATTATAGTGCCATTTATACTATATTTTGTGTTTAGATTTGTGTTGAGACCCAAGTGCATGATTTTGAATTGTTTGGCATTAAACTGCAGTTGCCATGCTCTTGACCATTCCTCTAATCTATCTAGATCATCAATCATTTGTTTTATCCCTCCTTGTGTGTCTACCCTGTCCAAGTACAGATCCCTGGGGTACCCCACTTGTAACCTTTCCCTCCTTTGACTGACTGTACTTCGTTTACTACAACTCTCTGTTTTCTGTCCTGCAACCACGTTCTTATCCATTCAACTAACTTAAAATCCAATCCCAAGCTTTCAAGTTTATTTAACAGTCTGCGATGTGGGACAGTGTCAAAAGCCTTACTAACGTGTAGATAAGCTACATCTACAGCCCCACCATGATCTATTACTTTAGTCGGTACTTGTGTAGTTTCATGGCGCCGTGCGTCTGAGTCCCCTTGCGGGGCTCCCTTCGCTCGCCCATGCTGCGGGCTCGGTGGCTCGCTACGCTCGCCACGCTATCTAAAATCAACTACATGCCAACATGGATAGTGGGGGGTATGAACTATCCATGTTGGCATGAGTTAAGTTAGTTTATTTTAGATAGTTTGCCGAGCGTACAAACAGGAAGTAGCACAGCGCCATGCTGGCGCCGTGAAACTACAGGAGTACCCTTTAGTCACCCAGTCAAAAAAGTTAAAAAACTCAATAAGATTTGTTTGACATGGTCTTCGCCCAGTAAACCCATGCTGTTTTGGATCCTATAAATTGCTGGTTTTGAGATACTCTACAATTCTTTGTTTTAAGAATGTTTCCATCAATTTCCCTACTACTGATGTAAGGCTCACTGGTCGATAGTTGCTTACCTCTTCCTTTCTTCCACTTTTGTGCAGTGGGACTACATTCGCTGTTTTTCAGTCCTCTGGGATTACTCCAGTAGCTAGTGACTGGATGAATAATTCTATTATTGCTTTTACCAGCTCCGCTTTAAGCTCTTTTAGTATCCTTGGCTGTATCCCATCTGGCCCCATTGATTTATCCACTTTCAGTTTTGAGAGTTCTGTGAGGACTTTCTCCTCTGTAAATGTACTTGTTTCTCCCTCAGTTTTCTGACCCCTGTATCCCATACTGACCCGCTACACCCCCTTACTGACCCCATATACCCCATAACAACCCGTGAAACCCCCCTTACTGACCCCATATATCCCATACTGACCTGCTACACCCCCTAACTGACCCCATACTGACCTGCTACACCCCCTTCATTACAACCCCAACTGACCCTGCTACACCACCGATAACCTGCTTATAAACCATCACACCCCTCCCTACTGCACCATCTACTGACCCCATTACAGCCCCAACTGACCCTGCTATACCCCAAATAACCTGCTTATAAACCATCACACCCCTCCTTACTGCACCATC
This sequence comes from Crinia signifera, assembly GCF_055691185.1. Lineage (NCBI taxonomy): Eukaryota > Metazoa > Chordata > Amphibia > Anura > Myobatrachidae > Crinia > Crinia signifera. The sequence goes on along the minus strand of NC_139217.1, from coordinate 11,213,458 downwards.
TACTGACCCCATTACATCCCCACTGACCCTGCAATACCACCAATAACCTGCTTATAAACCATCACACCCCTCCAGACTAAACCATCACACCCCTCCAGACTGAACCAATAACCTGGTTATAAACCTTCACACCCCTCCCTACTGCCCCATCTACTGACCCCATTACAGCCCCGACTGACCTTGCTATACCCCAATAACCTGCTTATAATTCATCACACCCCTCCCTACTGAACCACCTGACCCCATTACAGCCCCAAGTGACCCTGCTATACCCCAAATAACTTGTTTATAAACATCACACCCCTCCCTACTGCACCATCTACTGACCCCATTACAACCCCAACTGACTCTGCTATACCCCCAATATCCTGCTTATAAACCATCAAACCCTTACCTACTGCACCATCTACTGACCCCGTTACAGCCCCAACTGACCCTGCTATACCCCAAATAACTTGCTTATAAACCATCACACCCCTCCCTACTGAACCATCTACTGACCCCATTACAGCCCCAACTGACCCTGCTATACCCCAAATTACCTGCTTATAAACCATCACACCCCTCCCTACTGCACCATCTAATGACCCTATTACAGCCCCAACTGATCCTGCTATACCCCCAATAACCTGCTCATACACCATCTCACCCCTCCTCACTGCACCATCTAGTGACCCCATTACAGCCCAACTGACCCTGCTATACCCCAATAACCTGCTTATAAACCATCACACCCCTCCCTACTGCACCATCTACTGACCCCATTACAGCCCCAATAACCTGCTTATAATCCATCACACCCCTCCTTACTGAACCACCTGACCCCATTACAGCCCCAACTGACCCTGCTATACCCCCAAATAACCTGCTTATAAACCATCACACCCCTCCAGACTGAACCAATAACCTGCTAATAAACCTTCACACTCCTTCCTACTGCCCCATCTACTGACCCCATTACAGCCCCCACTGACCTTGCTATACCCAAATAACCTACTTATAAACCATCACACCCCTCCCTACTGCACCATCTACTGACCCCATTACAGCCCCAACTGACCCTTATATACCCCCAATTAACCTGCTTATAAACCATCACACCCCCAACTGACCCTGCTATACCCCAATAACCTGCTTATAAACCATCACACCCCTCCCTACTGCACCATCTACTGACCCCATTACAGCCCCAACTAACCCTGCTATTCCCCAATAGCCTGCTTATAATCAATCACACCTCTCCCTACTGACCCCTTTAGAACCCCTACTGACCCTGCTATACCCCAAATAACCTGCTTATAAACCATCAAACCCTTACCTACTGCACCATCTACTGACCCCATTACAGCCCCAACTGACCCTGCTATACCCCAAATAACCTGCTAATAAACCATCACACCCCTCCTTACTGCACCATCTACTGACCCCATTACATCCCCACTGACCCTGTAATACCACCAATAACCTGCTTATAATCAATCACACCCCTCCAGATTGAACATCACACCCCTCCAGACTGAACCAATAACCTGCTTATAAACCTTCACACCTCTCCCTACTGCACCATCTACTGCCCCCATTACAGCCCCAACTGACCCTGCTATACCCCAAATAACCTGCTTATAAACCATCACACCCCTCCCTACTGAACCATCTACTGACCCATTACAGCCCAACTGACCCTGCTATACCCCAAAAAAACCTGCTTATAACCCATCACACCCCTCCTAACTGCACCATCTACTGACCCCATTACAGCCCCAACTAACCCTTTTATACCCCCAATTAACCTGCTTTATAAACCATCACACCCCTCCCTACTGCACCATTTACTAACCCCATTACAACCCCAACTGACCCTGCTATACTCCCAATAACCTGCTTATAAACCATCACACCCTTACCTACTGCACCCTCTACTGACCCCATTACAGCCCCAACTGACCCTTATATACCCCCAATTAACCTGCTTATAAACCATCACACCCCCAACTGACCCTGCTATACCCCAATAACCTGCTTATAAACCATCACACCCCTCCCTACTGCACCATCTACTGACCCCATTACAACCACAACTGACCCTGCTATACCCCAATATCCTGCTTATAAACCATCAAACCCTTACCTACTGCACCAGCTACTGACCCCATTACAGCCCCAACTGACCCTGCTATACAACAAATTACCTGCTTATAAACCATCACACCCCTCCTCACTGCACCATCTACTGACCCCATTACAGCCCCAACTGACCTTGCTATACCCCAATAACCTGCTTATAATCCATAACACCCCTCCTTACTGAACCACCTGACCCCATTACAGACCCATCTGACCCTGCTATACCCCAAATAACCTGCTAATAAACCATCACACCCCTCCTTACTGCACCATCTACTGACCCCATTACATCCCCAGTGACCCTGCAATACCACCAATAACCTGCTTATAAACCATCACACCCCTCCCTACTGCACCATCTACTGACCCCATTACATCCCCAGTGACCCTGCAATACCACCAATAACCTACTTATAAACCATCACACCCCTACAGACTGAACCAATAACCTGCTTATAAACCTTCACACCCTTCCCTACTGCACCATCTAGTGACCCCATTACAGCCCCTAATGACCCTGCTATACCCCCAATAACCTGCTTATACACCCCTTACTACTGCACCATCTACTTACCCCATTACAGCCCAAATGACCCTGATATACCCCCAATTAACCTGCTTATAAACCATCACACCCCCAACTGACCCTGCTATACCCCAATAACCTGCTTATAAACCATCAAACCCCTCCCTACTCCACAATCTACTGACCCCATTACAGCCCAACTGACCCTGCTATACCCCAATAACCTGCTTATAAACCATCACACCCCTCCCTACTGCACCATCTACTGACCCCATTACATCCCCAACTGACCCTGCTATACCCCAATAACCTGCTTATACACCATCACACCCCTCCCTACTGCACCATCTACTGACCCCATTACAGCCCAACTGACCCTGGTATACCCCAAATAACCTGCTTATACATCATCATACCCCTCCCTACTGCACCATCTACTGACCCCATTACATTCCCAACTGACCCTGCTATAACCCAATATCCTGCTTATACACCATCACACCCCTCCCTACTGAACCACCTGACCCCATTACAGCCCCAACTGACCCTGCTATACCCCAATAACCTGCTTATAATCCATCACACCCCTCCCTACTCCACAATCTACTGACCCCATTACAGCCCCAACTGACCCTGCTATACCCCCAATAACCTGCTTATAAAACATCACACCCCTCCCTACTGCACCATCTACTGACCCCATTACATCCCCAACTGACCCTGCTATACCCCAATAACCTGCTTATAAACAATCACACCCCTCCCTACTGCACCATCTACTGACCCCATTACATCCCCACTGACCCTGCTATAACCCAATATCCTGCTTATACACCATCACACCCCTCCCTACTGAACCACCTGACCCCATTACAGCCCCAACTGACCCTGCTATACCCCAATAACCTGCTTATAAATAATCACACCCCTCCATACTGCACAATCACACTCTCCTCACTATAACCCCAACTGACCCACTAACTACTATTTATTATTACCAGTTATTATATAGCGCACACATATTCCGCAGCGCTGTACAGAGATTATTATTACCAGTTATTATATAGCGCACACATATTCCGCAGCGCTGTACAGAGAATATTACCAGTTATTTATATAGCGCACACATATTCCACAGCGCTTTACAGAGAATATTATTACCAGTTATTTATATAGCGCACACATATTCCGCAGCGCTGTACGGATACTATTATTACCAGTTATTATATAGCACACACATATTCCACAGCGCTGTACAGAGAATATTATTACCAGTTATTATATAGCGCACACATATTCCACAACGCTGTACAGAGAATATTACCAGTTATTTATATAGTGCACGCATATTCCGCAGCGCTGTACAGAGAATATTATTACCAGTTATTTATATTGTGCGCACATATTCCGCAGCGCTGTACAGAGAATATTATCACCAGTTATTATATGGCGCACACATATTCCGCAGCGCTGTACAGAGAATATTATTACCAGTTATTTATATAGCGCACACATATTCCACAGCGATGTACCGAGACTATTATTACCAGTTATTTATATAGCGCACACATATTCCACAGCGATGTACCGAGACTATTATTACCAGTTATTATATAGCACACACATATTCCACAGCGCTGTACAGAGAACATTATTACCAGTTATTATATAGTGCACACATATTCCGCAGCGCTGTACAGAGAATATTATTACCAGTTATTATATAGCGCACACATATTCCACAGCGATGTACCGAGACTATTATTACCAGTTATTATATAGCGCACACATATTCCGCAGCGCTGTACAGACTATTATTACCAGTTATTATATAGCGCACACTTATTCCGCAGCGCTGTACAGAGACTATTATTACCAGTTATTATATAGCGCACACATATTCCACAGCGCTGTACAGAGACTATTATTACCAGTTATTATATAGCGCACACATATTCCACAGCGCTGTATAGAGACTATTATTACAAGTTATTTATATAGCGCACACATATTCCGCAGCACTGTACAGAGATTATTATTACCAGTTATTGATATAGCGCATACATATTCTGCAGTGCTGTACAGAGAATATTATTACCAGTTATTATACAGTGCACACATATTCCACAGCACTGTACAGACTATATATTATTACCAGTTATTATATAGCGCACACATATTCTGCAGCGCTGTACAGAGACTCACATCAGTCCCTGTCCCAGTGGAGTTTACAATCTATATTCCCTACCACATGTACATGCACACACAGACATTCTAGGGTTAACTTTTTTGGGAGCCAATTAATGTACCAGTATATTTTTGGGAATGTGGGAGGAATCCGGAGTACCCGGAGGAAACCCACGCAAGCACAGGGAGAAAATACAAACTCCACACAGTTAGGGCCATAGTGGGAATGGAACCCATGACCTCAGCTCTCAGAACTCTAACCATTACACCATCCATACAGCCCCATCACTAGCTACTGACCACACTAGAACCCCAACTGACCTGCCATTGAGCCGCAGCCCACCCCACTGACTCTTTGTCCTTCACCAGGTTGTGCTGCACCTGCTGTTTGAGGATTTCACCGGCTATGCCCTATACAAAGTGAAGGATGTGGAGATTGACATGCTGCTTACTGAGGTATACTATGCGGTGTTAGTGTGTGTGTGTGTGTGTGTGTGTGTGTGTGTATGTATGTATATATATATATATATATAATTAGTATTTGGAGCTCCAACCGCGCACAGTCACAGGGAGAATGAAAATGTGCTTCTCCTTTTTTAGAGGTATGTCTGCAGCCTTTTCTCCCAATGAGCCAGACCACGGCTCACAGGTGTCCCAATCACATATGCAGAAAGAGAGAGAATGGCGCAACCAGGTCAGTGATCATAGAAAATTTTACTGGAGAAATAAATAACTGACATACATGGTAAAAAGCAGCAAACAGCTTGCCCAACAAGTAAGATCCTTCAGAGGCCACCGGGAATCGGCGGAAGCCGGGACTCAGTTTCCCACCGTCGGTGCCTCTTTGCTCGGACCAGGAGAGACCTGTTCAGGTCTGTGCACAATGCCGTGAAGGTAGCCACGCCTCTACGCGTTTCGTCACGTGTGGGACTTCGTCAGGGACTCCACTAGACCACCGGGACCGGAGCGCAGGCCAGGATGTGGGGGACATCCATTTTACACAAGGCTCCTGACGAAGTCCCACCCGTGACGAAACGCGTAGAGGCGTGGCTACCTTCACGGCATTGTGCACAGACCTGAACAGGTCTCTCCTGGTCCGAGCAAAGAGGCACCGACGGTGGGAAACTGAGTCCCGGCTTCCGCCGATTCCTGGTGGCCTCTGAAGAATCTTACTTGTTGGGCAAGCTGTTTGCTGCTTTTTACCATGTATGTCAGTTATTTATTTGTACAGTAAAATTTTCTATGATCACTGACCTGGTTGCGCCATTCTCTCTCTTTCTGCATATATATATATATATATATATATATATATATATATATATATATATATATAGATATATAGATATATAGATATATAGATATATAGATATATAGATATATAGATATATAGATATATATATATATAGATATATCTCTATCTCTATGTCTATCTCTATCAATCACTTACCGGTCTTCTGGAATAAACAGTTCTTTAATCCATCTCACTAAATCAATTTAAAGTGCAATGTGCATGACAGTGGGCCATGAGTTGTTGAGCACCCTCTCTCTTAAAAAGGAGTGTGCTCAACAACAGTGATAGTTTTGAAAGAATACAGAGGGTTGACACTTCTGGATTGGAAAGTAAACTTGTGGCTCAAACTGTAAGTATATTCTCGTAACACAACAACATGGATTAAATAATACAATTTCCTTTTCAGGGTCCATGGGTCCCACAGGCGACATCGGGGTTGTAGGTGGATCCAGGGGTCCAAGGCACCAATCAGCGAAGCTTTTTGTAAGTTTCCCAGAATGCCCGGGCCCTCTCCTCTATAACCCCGCCTCCAGGCTCCTGCAGCTCAGTTTTTGTTTGGTGCCTGCAGGAAGCAGACGCACCTTTTTATCAGCAGGGATTACCTCACTGAGGTAATCCCATAAGAAGCTGCTATATTTTTCTATTTTTTACATTTACTTATTTTTTACACTTTGCGGCTGGGGCTGCTCCCCGCCGTCAATCATCTGATGGTGGCGCGAGCAGCCGCATCACTCCTGCTGGCGCCGACATTCCACCCACGACCTCGGTCAAGCGGGGTAGCCCGGTGGAGGGGAGACAGCGCCTAGCACCGCGGAATCTCCTCCAGGCACCGTGGCCGGCGTCCAGGAGCAGGTAAGGCTCTCATAGAGAGCACAAACCGCTGCCATGCTGCGCGCTGTGGGAGACAGCCGCAGCAGCTGGCGTGGACACTGGCCCTCGAGTCAGGGACTCCACTAGACCACCGGGACCGGAGCGCAGGCCAGGATGTGGGGGACATCCATTTTACACAAGGCTCCATTTTACCTGGTGGGGGAAGACCAGCAAGGGGAGGTGGCGCGTAGCCTGCAGTCCCTCCCCCAGCTTTGGCGCCATTCTCCTCTGAGATAGCCGCTCTATTAACTGCATTAACCCTGTGCCCGCCCCTCCTTCTCTCAGACCAGTGCCATTTCTACAGGCACAGTAGTCCTTCATAGAGAGGGCACAGTCTCCCCTGTGAAACCATTTACTGACTAAGTGATCGCTTTCACAGCCACCCTAAATCCCCCTTACTCCATTAGAGTTCAAGCGGTTGATACAGGGTGTGACAGCATTTATAGGCTGTGGCTGTATGTAAACGCTTGTGTATGTGACTGTAATGTGCTAGTTCTTTTACTTTCACTTTCTGTCAGTATTTCTGCACTGTCCTCTGTATTTCTCTCATCTTCTGAGGAGGATGACAGAGGTTTAATCCTCTAGGGCAGGGCTGGGCAATTGCGGCCCTCCAGATGTTGATGAACTACACATCCCAGGATGCTTTGCATTAGTTTTGCTATGTGGCCATGCTGAAACTGATGCAAGGCATGCTGGTATGTGTAGTTCATCCACATCTGGAGGCCGCAATTGCCCAGCCCTGCTCTAGGGTCACATACACTCAGTGATATCACTCTAGGTTTTCCTCTGTTATATATACCTATTGTGCACTGTAACCCCCCATTTTGGTTTTGTTTGCATTATATCCAAACGGGGGTACAACCAGACAGAGTTTCTAAAGCTCCTGTCCTGCAAGAGCTGTGCTGCAGGCCTGTCTAACAGGATGTCTTCCAGGACGGGTTATATGCTATTCACTTTATCCCACCCTGGCCAGTCCTCTGCCACAGTGGTTTCCCTCAACCTCCCTGGGCAGCCTAACAACAGTTACTAGGCAACCTTTTGGATTGCCTTTCACCCCCCATTGCACCCTCTGTAGTCCAGCCCCCTCCACCTTGGGTGGATGCCCTGTCGACCTCGGTGCAGATCTGGCAGCAGTTTTCGGTAGCTAGGCAACACCTGCTACCTGACGCTGCACTACCTAATAGGTTTCTGTTAACACCATTGCTCTCTGTAGCACAGGATGACACAGATCATATTGGGGATAATAATGTTAATGCTGAGGATGACATCAATATTGATGATGACCAGGATGATGAAGCTATGCCTACAGACACTCCTGCTTCAAAGCAGAAACAACTGATGTGGCAGCTCTCATTCATGCAATCCGTGGGTGTTAATGTCAGACTTGGTGGAGCCTGAACCTACTGCTAAAACCAGATATGGTTTTAATAAACGCAGAAACTAATTCTAATTCCCTCATTCAGACCACTCGATGGTAATCAGGAGGGATTAGCGGGCACTACCTTTCTCAGGTTTGTGAACCACGATTCTCCCTTGGTTGATTCTAATGTGTCCTTCAATACTGCCGGTCACTACAGGATCGATATTAAAAGTGTTTGAAACACTCCCTAAGGGCCATATCCCCAGTCACTGGGACGGACCTACCTTAGCATGACTAAAGACATTTTACCATGGGTACATGTCCTAGAAGACGAAGTTACCTGACACCTCTGAGGACGCTAAGTTATGTGTACATCACATTAAACAAGCAGCATTATATATACATAGGAGCTATATCAGATGCTGGCACTTTAGTGCCTAGGCATCCACCAGCTTCATTCAGACAAGCTGCATCATTTGGCTAAAACTATATAAAGCGGACCTGGAGTCCTGGTAGACCTTGGAACTTATACCTTTTAAGGGTGAAAATTCATTTGGGGAAAGAGCTTAACAAGTTTGTGGCCTCTCTGACAGCTGCCAAATCGGTGTGTCTATCCACAGCTCTACCACAAAAAAGAAAGCCTGAGATCAGTCCTATTCTAGGACCAATCATGCCATCAAGGCAAGCCCAAGCATGGGCCGCTACAGGCTCCTGCCAATCCCGGCAAACCTTCTGCATGACGGGCCTTCCGCAGGGGGACCCCCAAGTGGGAGGCAGACTTCTCATCTTTCTCATCTGCAGCCATACCACACTGGATAGGACATATCTCCTCCGATTTTACCAACTAAACAGTGTTGGGCCTGGTTAGTACTTGTATGGGAGTCCACATGGGAACACCAGGTGCTGTAGCAATACCAGTGGCTATCCATAACAAAGGATGCCTGGGTAAAGGAAGTTGTGTCCCAGGGGTACTCCATCTCGTTCAAAAAGGCCTCTCTCACGCAAGTTATTTTGCACGGGTCTACCTCACAATCCAGACAAAGCAGAACAATTACTAAAAATCATAAAAAGGTCTGCTACTGTCTCGAGTCATTATTCAAGTCCCTCATCACAAGAGAGGACTCTGCTACTACTCGTCTTTGGTCCTGGTTCCAAAACGGAACTTACAGGCCAATTCTAAACCTGAAGTCACTCAACAAAGTGGTGAAGGTTTCAAAGTTTTGGATGGAAACTTTAAGGTCAATAATCCTATCCCTGGAACTGGGGGATTGCATGGTCTCCCTGGACTCAGGTTTGCTATTAAAATCGTCATTTTCCATTCCAGGCTCTTCCATTCGGCTTAGCCACAGCCCCCAGGATTTTCACAAAAATCATGGTAATTATGGCAGAACATCTTCACCGTCTGGGTATCTGAGTTTTTCCATACATGGATGACCTACTATTGATGGCCAAGTCCCAAGTAGTGCTGTTATCTCACCTACAGATAACAATCAGGACACTCCCAACATCACGGTTGGCTCCTCAACTGGGAGAAATCATCGCTCATCCTCTCACAGCAAATGCGGCATTTGGGGACCTCTCCTGGACACTCAGTCATTGAGGATGTCTCTTCTCAGGGACAAGTACAATTCCCTGCAACACCAAATATAGTTGTTTCTTGCAGAGTCCCAGAGTCTCAAGCTACTGGGCAATGAAAATCTTGGGCCTGATGGTGTCAACGTTCGACATGGTGAAGAGGGCACAGTTTCATTCTCGCCCCCTCCAACGCCTCATTCTGGCAAAATGGGACGGACAATATCAGGTCCACATTGCTCAAGTCGACGTCCCTTCTGGTTCAAAGAGTGGACGATCCTCACTTACGAAACCAGCCTTCGAGGCTGGGGGACGTTAGTAGAATCCCGATCCTTGCAAGGCGTGTGGACCAATCCAAAAACACGTCTCTCCATCAACGTGTTGGAGCTTCGGGCAGCTTACAACGCCCTAATCCGCTCTCAGGACCTTCTTCAGGAGAACCCGGTCCAGATCAGATCGGACAATGCCACGACTGTGGTCTACATAAATTACCAGGGAGATCCTCGCAGCACTGCTGCTCTCCAAGAAGTCTCCAGGATCTTCTCCTGGGCGAAACAGCACCTTCTGGATCTGACTGCAATCTTCATCCCAGAAGTTCTAAATTGGGAGGCAGATTCCCTAAACCGACACGACATCCATCTGGGGAAGTGGTCACTCCATCCAGAGGTGTTCGCCCTCCTCAAAGACCGTTGGGACCTACCAGACATGGACTTAATGGTGTTCAGACACAACAAAGAAGTGTCAACATTCGGGTCGAGGTACAGGGATTCAAGTCAGCTTCACGGATGCCCTAGCAGTTCCATGGAATTATCATCTTCCTTATGCCTTTCCACCAAGATCCATGATTCCCAGGGTAATCAGGTTATTCAAACAGGAAGGCGGGAATCTCATCCTGATAGCTCCAGCCTGGCCACGCAGGCACTGGTATGTGGACCTTCAACAAATGTCCTCCCAACCACCCAACTCTTTGGGTGGATTTACAGAGTCGGGGACCTTGCCAGCGCCTGTCTTTGACGGCGTGGCGCTTGAAATTACTTTACTGAAAAGTAACGGTTTTTCGTCCAAAATAGCCAAGACCATGATTCAGGCGCACAAGCCAGCATCATCTAGAATTTATTACCAGATATGGCACACCTACTTTACGTGGTGTACGGCTAGGAAGTTTGATCCAAAGGTTTTCAAGGTAGCCAGAATTGTGGCATTCCTACAAAAGTTTCTGGACATTGGAGTAAGACTGGCGTCTTTGAAAATCCAAGTCTCAACCTTATCCATCTGGTTCCAGAGGAAATTAACCTTCTTACCGGAGGTACGTACATTCCTACAAGGGGTGATTCATATTCACCTCCATATGTTCCTCCTACAACTCCGTGGGACTTGTCACTCGTGCTGCAGGCTTTAATCAAGCCTTCTTTCGAGCCGCTACAAGCGGCGGATTTCAAAGAGTTGACAGCCAAGACAGTATTTGTCTTGGCCATTGCTTCCGCCAGATATGTCGGTGCTTTCATGTAAATCCTCTCCTCATATTTCATCCTGATAAGGATGTTGAGAACTAAAACATCGCACCTTCCAAAGGCGGTCTCCAAATTCCACATCAATCAGGAGATTGTGATTCCAGCATTTAACACGGAATATCTCTTTGCAGAGGAACGCTTATTGGATGTGGTCAGGGCTCTGACCATTTACATTGACCGTACTAAGATGGTCAGAAAATCTAACTCCCTTTTCGTGCTTTATGGATTCCACAAAAAGGGTTGGCCAGCAAGCAAACGGACTATTGTTCGCTGGATCTGCATAGCTATTCAAAAGACTTATTAGCAGGCTAATCTGCCTTTTCCTCCTTCCATCAAAGCACACTCTTCCAGAGCGGTTGGCCTATTGTGGGCAGCACGCCAAGGTGCTTCTGCCGAACAGCTGTGCGAGGCTGCAAAGTGGTCATCTGTCCATACCTTCATAAAGTTCTATGCTTTTGACACGTTCGCCTCCCAGGATGCCTCCTTTGGTCGTCGGGTACTTCTAACACCTCAGGCAAATTCCCTCCCTTGAAATACGGCTTTGAGACATCCCCGATGGACCCTGAAAAGGAAAAGGGAAGTTATGGTAGACCTACATTTGTTAACTTCCTTTCCTTGAAGTCCATGGGAACCACAGGGCACCCTCCCTTCCAATTTGTTCCTGAGGTATCCCCACTGTGACCTTTAACGACCATAGTCTTGTTCATGTACCGTGATATGTATGTATGAGTACTTGGGCATGTGTTCTCTCTGTCCTCCTTCTTTTCTCCGCTTCCTGCTTATGGCTTGTTACCAAAACTGAGCTGTAGGAACCTGGAGGCGGGGTTATAGGGGAGAGGGCCCGGGCATTAGGGGAAACTTACAAGAAGCTTCGCTGATTGGTGCCTCGGACCCCTGGATTCGCCTACAACCCCGATGTCCCCTGTGGTTCCCATGGACTTCAAGGAAAGGAAGTTAACAAAGGTAGGTCTACCATAACTTTCCTTATTTTATTAAAAGAGAAGATTGCGCACTCCAGAAAGCCTTGTATATATTTTTATGTTAACATTTCATGTCTTAATCTCTTTGAATTCTTGTATTGAAGAAATCAGAAGTGTAAAAGTCAACGCGTTTCATCTCTTCACGAGACTTCATCAGGGGGAAACATTTGTGGGCATATTTCTTCTTTTTTGTTATTTTCTTTTTTTTTTTTAATATTGCATTGTTTAATCTACTTTGTGTTATGAGAATATATTTACAATTTGAAACGCAAGCTTAAGAGTTGGGTATTAACCCCAATTTTTTAACTATTACAGTTGTTGAGCACCCTCTTTATTTTATTTCTAATGTTGTATGTTGAGTCTATTTAACAGGAAGCTCATTGCCCCCCCCCCCCCCCTTCTCCCTTTGTTTAATATCTATAAGAAGCGCATTATGTTTAATATCTATAAGAAGCGCAGGATGAGGGTATTTCTAGCAGAAAGTGAACAACTCACTTCTTGAAGTTGATGTGTTGGAAGCAAAAGTATCTGAGCGGCTTTGACACGTTGTTATGGCAAGATATCTGGGTCAGAGCGTCTCCACAGTGGGAGATTTTCTTGGGTGTTCCCGATATGAGGGGCTAGTACCTGCCAACAGATGTGCCAGGATGGACTGAGTGATTCCCGCTTTGGTATGTATTAGGCGATCAGTTGGATGCTGCAGTTCTCCAGGTATATAGAGTCCAATACCACAACAGATGAACCTCTTCCTCCCTTGCAGATATAAAGCGGAGTCCATAGTAAGTATGGCGATGAGTATCCAATACATTAAACCACTGACGCGTTTCACTGCCCTGACTGGCAGCTTTATTAAAGGTCTCTGGTGAAACTGCCAGTAAGGGCAGGGAAACGCGTCAGTTGGAACCGGGTGCGTTTCATCTGTCTTTGTAGCGAACAAACTTCATCACCTTGTTATGGAAAGTATTATTAGCGGGACACAGACTTACCAGGTGATAATAACAGCGTTATCTCCAAGCTTTTAGTTTCAGCGGACTGGTATTTTATGTATATGTGATATATTATGGGGTACTTGTGTACTAGCATGGCGCCCCCGATATTGGTCGTGCGATATCGTAAGAGCATCGCATGCCATGCACCCAATGGCATGCGATGCCATGTGACGCGATTTTTGCCCCCTATGCGATGAAAAGATTGTATAAGCACCCTAAAGGGTGCTTACAATGCTAAATGCACCCCCACGCCACCCCCCACTATAAACGTGAACCCGAAGCGTGGCGAGCGGCGGCGGTACGCGTCCTCCGACCTTTTCATACCCCCACTATCCACGTCGGCGTGGAGTTGAGAATAGAAAGTGTGGCGAGCGCAGCGAGCCACCGTGCCCGAAGCGTGGCGAGCGGACGCGGGACCTGTGAAGCCCGCGTGGGTACTGCGATACCTGTGAAGGTATCCAAGGGGCTCGCTGCGCTTGCCACACTTTCTATTCTCAACTCCACGCCGACGTGGATAGTGGGGGTATGAAAATTTCGGAGGATGCATACCACCGCCCCTCGCGGGCTCGCTGCGCTCGCCACGCTTCGGGTTCACGTTTATAGTGGGGGGTGGCGTGGGGGTGCATTTAGCATTGTAAGCACCCTTTAGGGTGCTTATACAATCTTTTCATGGCATAGGGGGCAAAAATCGCTTCGCATGCTATCGGGTGCATGGCATGCGATTTTAAAATGATATGATATTGTACAACATCGGCCGATATCGCGTCGCATCGCATACCAAAAGGCATGCGATGGTATGCGATGTCGTGGGCGCCGTGATAGTACACAAGTACCTATTATGGTCACTAGATTTTTATATGTATTAGATGTTTAATACATTGAACAATCATTCTTGATACTAGCGCTTTATTGTATTTTCATACAAGATCCCGATGGGTCAGAGCTGTTTTGGCGTCATGAGGGGACATAAACTGCCTTATCGGATCTTGTAATGTTCTGGCTCATGGGTGTATATTAGCGCTAATACTCCTAATTCATGTGTAAAGTATGGTAAAGGGATAACATGTAGTGGAGCCTGATCCTGTAATTCCATGTCCTGCCTGCAGGTGGAGGAGTCTCTGCAGAATATTGGGAAGTTCAGCAGCGCTGTGGAGCTTGCGGCATTCTCTCCATTCAAGTCCACCCAGAGCGCGTTGGAGAATTTGAACGCCATCTCTGAAGGTAATGTCAGGTGGTTAGCGTTACCCGTGGGGCGTGCAGTGATGTCTAATGATCTGTCAATCCCCTGAGCTGTGTGATGTCACCCTGATTACTGAGCCCTGCGCACCCCCTCCCCAGACTTTGTCTGGGTGCCTGTGTGGGGCATTCATGTGACCTACAGTATATACTGTATAACCTGTCTGGTTCTCAAACTCGGCCCCCTCTACAGGCTTCTCTGGGTGTATAACATGGTGGATCTCCATATGTACGCCATACAATTAGCTATAGTCTCTGTACCATACAGTTATACTTCCTAAATCTGCCCTTTGGTGTCTCCATAGAGATTCTGGGCACCTATTACTGATATTCAGTGAAACTGGCTCTTAAAATAGAATATTGTTCCATGGACACCCCAGATTAGAGTATACAGTAGTTAATTGAGGAATGGGCTAAAAAGTTCAACGTGGATAAATGTAAAGTTATGCACATTGGGAGACACAACCAGTTTGCTAGTTATAACCTTAGCGGAGAGGAATTGGGTAATTCAGTACTCGAAAAGAATCTAGGAGTCCAAATAAAGAGCAAACTGGGATGTAGTGCCCATTGTAATGTAGCTACAAAAAAGGCCAACAAAATTCTGGCATGTATTAAGAGGGGAATGGAAACTAGGGACTCAAGGGTAATTATGCCACTATATAAAGCATTGGTGAGACCTCACCTAGAGTACGGAGTACAGTTCTGGGCCCCACACTATAAAAAGGACATCATAGAATTAGAAAAAGTCCAAAGGCGAGCAACAAAGCTTATTAGGGGAATGGAGAACTTAAGCTACGGGGAGAGATTGAGCAACTTGGGACTATTTACATTAGAAAAGAGACGTTTAAGGGGGGACATGCTCAACATGTACAAGTATATCAAGGGCCAATATAAGGAACTGTCACACACCCTCTTTTCTACTAGAAAGGAATCTAGGACACGAGGGCATGAGTATAGATTAGAAGAACAAAGATTTAGTTCAGCTAGAAAAAAAAAAATTCTTTACAGTCAGAACAGTCAAACTATGGAACTCTCTTCCTGGAGAGGTGGTGTCGGCAGACACATTAAATACGTTCAAAATAAGGTTGGACAAACACTTATTGGTTAAAAACATCCACAGGTACATATGAGAAATATAATCTGTCAATCTTTTATAAACATCCTAGGTTGAACTAGATAGACGCAAGTCTTTTTTCAGCCTTACCTACTATGTAACTATGTAATTCCAGGGCCCTCTTGATCCTGGGGGTGATGATGGCTGGGCCCTCTGTACTATAACCTCTAGAATAACAGGTACTGGTACAGATGGACTCTATCAGTACGTATGATGTGTGGACTTGCAGTTGTCTTCTGTTCTTTGTATGTACTTTGCCTTGCGTATGTATATCGATGTGTCTTCCACAGGTGTCCTTCATGAGGACCTGAAGCTGTTCCTGGAAACCAACATGCCAGCTGAGAGGCACAAGGCTCTGCTTGGTGTGAGTCACAGTAAGATCGGAGATGCCATCCAGGAGGAGCTGAATATTGCATGCCAGATGGGCGGTTTGGTGGCCAAGCTCATGAAAGGTGAGTTACCGGGCACATAGCTGGGATAGTGCCAGACTAATCTGGTTCTCGTGGTTTCTAGATGGGGTTGAGAAGGTCTGGGGCTCCGTGATACTGATGGTTGGTAATTTGTATTCTGAACCCCACATGACCTCAATTACCGTAGTTTTCTTTCTGTACAGGAATCTGGTTATACTATCGCAACCTGGAGAATGAAGTCACTGCTCAGTCAACCTCGAACGCAAATCCTGGTTCAGGCCACAGTTCCCATGTAGCCAAAGTCCATGTCAATATGAACCAAAAGGACAACTTGATCAAACAGTCTATCCGTTGTCTGGACAAGTTGGACAAGGACATAAAGACTTTATCCATAAAGCTGAGGTGAGGACATTTCCATAGGTGGTTGTAGTGATGGTGGACCACAGTCCCTGAGACCAACCTAATCTCATAACCAGACCACTGGTCAGCCAGTTTCCCATCCTTCCATTGCTTACCACAGCCAGTGTTGTCCTTCCTGCTGTCTATATAGAAGGTAGAGTAGTGATATCTCCATCCACAACACAGCTCCACAAACCTTCCCGATGTTAACCAACCCAAGGTTTGCTGGGCAGAACATTTTACCCATTTTCACCCCCTTAGAATTCAGTACCTTGTAGTATCCTTGTGGGTGGCTGCACATGGCTGTCTCAGGGGCAGATGTTTGAAGCAGTGATAAGGGAGGAGAAGTGATCCAGAGGAGAAGAGGCAAACCGGTACAGCAGTTCTTGGACTATATTACTGTACTGTATTTCATTGGAGACCTTAGGCAGTGATTTTCAAAATCGACATCTAGTGGATATACACTCCCTGGCAACACCATGCGCCACACTAGCCGGGTTGTGCGATGCTTCGCCACTCTGCGACACGCCAACAGCCATATGTAGGACAGATGAGCCTGGCTGCATCTGTATGCCAGTGTTCTCACACTGACCATGCCTGTAGGTTGGTGTATTCGCTCTGTTATCCCCCTGACTTCCTTCAGTGTTGGATGACCAACTCTAGAGCACACTCTACAAGGGCGGTGAGTGCTTCCCCTGCTGTGTTATCATGGGGCGTCTGTGGAGCAGATGTGCGGCCACGTGGGCCTTTCCTCTGTCCACATCTTCACCAAATGTATCTAGTCTCTCTTTTTTTTTTTTTTTTTTTAATTAATCGTTTTTATTGAAATTTTATGAAGATAATAAAACATTTAACATGATAAGCATAATATCCAACATATCAAGGATCGATTCATTTGCATAGTCATTGGGTAGAGAGTGGAGGGGGGAAGAAATTTAAAAAGGAAAGGAGAGGGGGGGAGTATTGCAAGGTACATTACACAATAGGTCCTATTAATATAGACATATCTTTATTATAAGTTATATAAGTAGCGATCTGATATCAGTAAAATCACAAGCACAAACGGGGGAGTGGCTTCCAATGTATCTATCACTATGAAGTAGAAGATGGGGAGTGTAGGCTATCGTTTGTGAGGTTATGTGATTGCGAAGTCTGAGTAGGATCCGTGTTTTGGTGTATAAACCATTTAGCCCATTTATTTTTGGTAAGAGTAGAAGTGCGGTTATATGGGCTAGGAGTTGTTTCAAACATGAAGTGTTTGTGGATTTTGGCTTATATACTTTGAATGGAAGGGATAATTGGAGTTTTCCATTGCTGGGCTATAGCGGCCTTGGAGGCAATAAGTAAATGGCCGAGAAGGTAGCTATCTGCTTCAATAACATATGGATATGAATAATGAAACAAAGCAATCAGGGGGACATGATAGCCCAGTACCTTTGAAATTAGATCGAAAAGTGTCGTCCAGAGTACCTGAATGTGGGGACATGTCCAAAAAACGTGTAGAATGCTCCCAATCTGTCCACATCCCCTCCAGCAGTAGGGTGAAGTTTCGGGCCAGAACTTATGTAAGAGTTCGGGGGTGAGGTAAACTCTGTGGATGAGTTTGAGGAACATCTCTGTGTGGGAGACGCATCTTGAGAGTTTAAAACAGGAGGAGAATATCTTCGTCCAGATTTCTAGGTTAAAAACATCACCAAGATCCCTCTCCCATTTAGTCTGGGAGGGAAAAACTGGGTTCATAGATCCTGTTATAGCATATCTGTACCATCTCGAGATGTTTCCCCTACTTGATTTAGCATGCATGAGAAGAGAGAGTTGTTTCAAACCGTTCCCAGGGGTCGAAGGTTTATTATGGAATGTAGTGAGCCAACTTCTGATTTGAAGATATTTATAAAAATCTTGTTTTGGGATTTGGAATCGTTCCTGAAGTTGGGAGAATGAAAGTAGACTATCCTGAGTTTGAATATCCTGGAGAGACTTAAGGCCTCGCGTTATCCAAGACCTCAGGTCTAGGTTTGGGATCATAAACGCAATAGATTGGAGGGACAGATATGGGGAGGGGCCAGATTAGACTGGTTGGATCTTACATATTTTATGCCATAGGGATAAGGTGGTGGTGATTGCTTTGCATTTATTAACGGAGGGAGGAATGGCTGAGGGGGGGAGCCAGAGCAAGTCCAATAGTGAGAAGGGAGATATAACAGTCTGTTCTATGATGACCCAGGGTTTAGGGTATTCTGTGTTAGCCCAGTCTCTAATTTGGCTGAGGATGCAGGCAGAATGATACTTTTCTAAATCTGGGTATGCTATTCCCCCTTTATCTTTCGGGGCAGTAAGGATAGATCTGGCTAGTTTAGCTTTCTTTCCTCCCCAGATATATTTAGAAAGGATACGATTAAATTTATTGCAAGTTGATTTAGGAAAGGGGCGAGGGATGGTTCTGAATAAATACATGAGCCTGGGCAGGAGGATCATCTTGGCTGCCGCTACCCGCCCAATCCACGAGACGTCTCGCATAAGCCACTCCTTGGTCAGAGCTTCAAAGGCTCTTAGTAGGGGGTCGAAATTACAGGTTACAAGGTCAGAGTCTCTGGCTAGGTGCACACCCAGGTACTTGAGAGATTTGTTTTGCCAAGCATATTTGTAGTGTGCTTTCATGGAATGGATGACTTCAGGAGAAACATGTAATGGGAATGCTTCGGTTTTGTTAGTATTTAGCTTATAATAGGAGATTTGCGTGTAAAGGTCAAGGGTGGAGTGTAACCGAGGGAGAGACGATTCGGGGTTCGTGAGACAGACTAAAATGTCGTCAGCAAACAGGCAAACCTTGTGTTGGGTCCCTTCTATCGATGGTCCGGATATTAAGGGATCATTCCTAATTTCCTTGTCAGGGTCCATGGGTCCCACAGGGGACATCGGGGTTGTAGGCGGATCCAGGGGGTCCGAGGCACCAATCAGAGAAGCTCTTAAAGGTTTTACCCAGCATGCCCGGGCCCTCTCCCCTACAGCCCCGCCTCCAGGCTACTGCCGCCAGTTTTTAGTTGGTGCCTGCAGGAAGCAGACGCACCTGTAATCAGCAGGAGTCACCTCTTTGAGGTGATTCCAAAAGAAGCTTTCTATTTTTATTTTTAAAACAGCTGCTACGGCGGCAGAAGCCGCCTTGCGGCAGAGTCGCTCCCCGCCGTCAGTGATTGACAGCGGAGTGAGCGTCTCCTTCACTCCTCCCGGCGCCGACCTCCTCAGAACAGCTTGAGGCAGACGGCGGAGGCGACGTCAGCGCTTAGCACCGCCGGACGTCGCTCTCCTGACAGCGTGGCCGGACCAGGAGCAGGTAAGGCTTCCTAAGGAAGCACTAATCGCTGTCCTGCCGCGGTGCGCTGGGAGACGCCCGCGGTGGCTGGCGTGGGCACTCGCTTCGGCCAGGGATCCCACTAGACCACCGGGGACAGAGCAGCAGGCTGGGCCTGGGGGGGGACCCATTTTTAAGTAGCTCTTATGCTCCGGTGGGGGAAGTCCAGCAAGGGGAGGTGGCGTTTGGCCTGCAGCCCCTCCCCCAGCTTTGGCGCCAATCTCCTCGAGGTCTGCCGTCCATTAGCTGAAACTGTTTGTGCCCGCCCCCCCTCTCTTGGACCAGCGCCATTACAGCAGCACGCAGGTCTCCAGAGGTCGGGCACATCTCTCTCCCCTGTGAAACCGGCTACAGGCTAAGTAGTGCTTTTCACAGCCACCCTCATTCCCCCTTTGCTCTATAGAGTACTGAGGTTGATCTAGGGTGTGTTAGCTCATCTATATTGCCTAATATAGTGTGTATGTGACTTTGTGCTAGTACTTTCTTTTCCTCTGTCAGTTTTTTTCTCAAACTGTCCACTTTATTCTAAGTGAGGTTTTTACCTCAGAGGTCACATACTGTCAGTGGATCACTCTAGGTTCTCTTTCACTGAGTTACCTACTGTGCACTGTATCCCCCCTATTGGGAGTGTGTTCACTATGTCCAAACGGGGGCGCAGCCAGACAGAATCTCCCTTGCTCTTGTCTTGCAAGAGCTGCGCTGCAGGTCTGTCTGACATGGATGTCATCCAGGATGGGCTATGTGTCAATTGCTTTACTCCTCCTGACCATCCCCAGCCCTCAGGGGCACCCCAACCACCATGGGCAGCCTTTCAACAGCTGTTGGGCACCCTGGTGGATCGTCTCCCTAATGCTATAGCACCCCCTGTAGTACAGCCCCCCCCCTCCATGGGTGGATGCTTTGTCGACCACGGTGCAGACCTTGCAGCAGACTACGGCAGCTATGCAGAAGCTACTGCCACTCGCTGCACAACCCAGTAGATCATTGATAAATCCGTTGCTACCGGTAACCAGGGATGGGTCTGATGACACAGACGATGACGGGGATAACCCCGATAATGCAGACCCTGATAATGGGGAGGACATCATACCTGCTGACGATCAGGATGACCCTATGCCTACGGACCTTTCCGCTGCTCAGGCTGAAACCCCTGACATAGCAGGCCTTATTTATGCTATCCGGGAGGTTCTTCTGTCAGATGCAGACGAACCTGAACCCACTGCCAGGGACGTCTTCAAAAAGCAGAAGGTAGTCAAAGCCCAGTTCCCTCATTCTGATCATTTATCAGAAATCAGGAGAGATCAATGGGAGGCCTTAGGGAAGAGAGCTAACATATCTAAAAAGATGTTGGCTAGATACCCGCTACCTCCAGAGGATTGTACCCCTTGGGAAATCCCTCCCACAGTGGACGCGCACGTGTCCAGGCTGGTTAAACCATCCGTGCTCCCGGTAGCCTCAGGGTCAGCCCTGAAGGACCAGACAGACAGGCGTCTGGAAAACGCCCTCAAGGCAGCCTTTTCTTATGCAGGGGCAGTGCAGAGGCCTACAATTGCAGCTACGTGGGCGGCAAAGGCCATTTCTCCTTGGTTGCAAGTAATAGAGGATGAGTTGGCCCCAGTCGCATCTGAGGATGCAAGGCTGTGTATGCAACACATCAAACATGCAGCAACATATATTATGGATGCTATGTCGGACGCCGGCACTCTAGCTGCCAGAGCCTCCGCCAGTTCAGTGCTGGCACGCCGGATTATCTGGCTTCGGTCATGGAAAGCGGACCTAGAATCCAAAAGGACTCTGGAACTCTTACCCTTTAAACGGGAAAACCTGTTTGGGGAGGAGTTAAATAAAATTGTGGCCTCCTTGGCGTCAGCTAAGACAGCCTGCCTCCCTACGGCTCTACCTCAAAGGCCTAGAACCCAGTCCTTTCGGCCCTTTCGCCCTCAAGGCAAGGCCAGAGGCCAGTCCTATACCAGACCCTCGCCCGCTCATAAAACTGGCAAACCCAAACCCAAGCAGCCTTGGGCCGCCAGACAGGCTCCCCCCAAGGCCGACAAGCCTTCAGCATGACGGGGCCAGCCTCCCACAGACGGACCCCCAAGTGGGAGGCAGACTCCTGTACTTCGCTCACCAGTGGCTGTCCACCACAAAGGATGCCTGGGTGAGGGAGGTAGTGTCGCAGGGGTACGCCATATCTTTCTCAAAGCCTCCCCCAAGAAGGTTCTTTTGCACAGGTCTCCCAAGAGACCCATGCAAGGCGGAACACTTGAGGATCATCCTACAGACCTTACTTCGGTCGCGGGTCATTGTTCCAGTGCCAGGGCACCAGAGAGGCCTCGGCTTCTACTCAACCCTGTTTCTGGTGCCAAAAACAAATGGAACATTCCGTCCCATTTTAAACCTCAAAGCTCTGAACAAGGTGGTAAAAGTCACAAAGTTCAGGATGGAGACCTTGAGGTCCATTATCCTGGCCCTAGAGGAGGGGGACTTCATGGTCTCTCTAGATATCAGAGACGCATACCTCCACATCCCCATCCTACCGGCCCACCAGAAGTATTTGCGCTTCGCTATTCTGAAGAGTCACTACCAGTTTCAGGCCCTCCCATTCGGCCTTGCAACAGCGCCAAGGATCTTTACAAAAGTGATGGCTATAATGGCAGAAATCCTGCACAAGCAGGGGATCAGGGTCTTCCCCTACTTGGACGACCTGTTGATTGTAGCCAAGTCACCAGAGGTCCTAACATCCCACTTGCAGATAACAGTCTCCACATTACAGGATCACGGGTGGCTCCTCAACTGGGAGAAATCTTCCACGATCCCCTCCCAGAGAATGTTGCATCTGGGTGCTTTACTGGACACCAGAGCCCTGCGTCTGTTTCTTCCAAACGACAAGGCCAGGGACTTAATACAGAGAATCCAGATCTTTGCTCAGAAACCAAGAGTCTCGGTTCACTGGGCCATGAAAATATTGGGGAGGATGGTGTCCACATTCGACATGGTCGAGTGGGCCCAGTTCCACTCCCGTCCGCTCCAGGGCCTGGTCCTGGCGAAATGGGATGGCCTACCACAACACGTCAAGTCGACGTTTCTCACTCTAACACAGGAGGTCAAAGACTCGCTCCTGTGGTGGGAACAGATGGACCACCTAAACCAGGGGAGACTATTCTGGTTCAGAGAATGGATAGTACTAACCTCAGACGCCAGCCTGCGAGGCTGGGGGGCAGTAGTAGGATCCCGGTCCTTGCAAGGCGTCTGGACCGAACCAGAATCTCGATTATCCATCAATGTCTTAGAGATTCGAGCAGCCTACAATGCCCTTCTTCTGTCTCAGGATCTGTTGCAGGGAAAACCTGTTCAGATCAGGTCGGACAACGCCACGGCGGTGGCATACATAAACCGCCAGGGAGGAACACAAAGTGTTGCCGCCCTCCGGGAGGTCTCCAGGATTCTCACCTGGGGGGAAGAACATCTCCTAGCCCTGTCGGCAGTCTTCATTCCAGGAGTCCTGAACTGGGAGGCGGACTTTCTGAGCCGACAGGATATCCACCCGGGGGAGTGGTCTCTACACCCGGAAGTGTTTGTCAGTCTGACGCAAGTCTGGGGCACCCCAGATGTAGACCTCATGGCGTCCAGACACAATTTCAAAGTCCCATGCTTCGGAGCAAGGACCAGGGACCCGCAGGCCTACTTCACGGATGCCCTGTCCGTACCGTGGAAGTTTCATCTCCCATACGCGTTCCCTCCGATAAACATGATCCCCAGGGTGATCAGAAAGTTCAGGCAGGAAGGAGGAACCCTTCTTCTCATCGCGCCAGACTGGCCACGCCGACACTGGTACGTGGACCTACAACAATTGTCACACCAGTCCCCCTGGCCATTGCCTCTTCGTCAAGATCTGTTGAGCCAGGGGCCGTGTCTTCATCCAGACCCTCAGCGCCTGTCTTTGACGGCGTGGCTCTTGAAATTGCCTTATTAAAGGGCAAGGGTTTTTCTGACAAGGTGGCTAGGACGATGATCCAGGCTCGCAAGCCAGCATCTTCAAAGATATACTACCGGACTTGGCATTCCTATTTTTCTTGGTGCAATTCTAATAAATATGATCCCAAGATTTTCAAAACAGCCAGGATATTGGCCTTCCTTCAAAATGGATTGGATTTAGGACTAAGATTGGCTTCTCTGAAGGTCCAGATCTCAGCCCTTTCAGTATGGTTTCAGAGAAAGATTGCATTCTTACCTGACATTCGCACATTTCTACAGGGAGTAGTACGCATACAGCCTCCCTTTGTCCCTCCCACGAATCCTTGGGACTTATCTTTAGTGCTTCAAGCTTTAACCAAACCACCGTTTGAACCACTATCATCAGTGGAACTTAAATGGCTGACAGTCAAAACCGTCTTCCTCCTGGCCATTGCCTCCGCACGCAGGGTGTCGGATCTTTCCGCACTGTCGTGTAAATCACCCTTCCTGGTGTTCCACAGTGACAGGGCAGTGTTACGGACAAGGTCTTCTCACCTGCCCAAGGTGGTGACAAAATTCCATGTCAACCAGGAAATCGTGGTACCTGCATTCACCTCAGATGACCTTTCACCTGATGAAAAATTGCTTGATGTGGTCAGAGCTTTGACCGTCTATATCGACCGCACTAAATCGGTCAGGAAATCAGATTCCCTCTTTGTGTTATATGGCTTTCACAAGAAGGGTTGGCCAGCGGGTAAACAAACTATTGCCCGCTGGATCCGCATGGCTATACAACAGGCATATCTTCTGTCTAACAGGCCCATTCCGGTTGCTATCAGAGCACACTCTACTAGAGCGGTTGGGCCTTCATGGGCAGCGAGCAGGGGTGCTTCTGCCGAACAGCTGTGCAAGGCTGCAACGTGGTCATCCGTCCAGACATTCATTAAGTTCTACGCCTTTGACACGTTCGCCTCCCAGGATGCCTCCTTCGGTCGTCGGGTTCTGCTGACACCTCAGACAAATTCCCTCCCTTAATTACGGCTTGTGACATCCCCGATGTCCCCTGTGGGACCCATGGACCCTGACAAGGAAAAGGAGAGTTATGGTAGACCTACCTTTGTTAACTCCCTTTCCTTGAAGTCCATGGGAACCACAGGGCGCCCACCCTTTAAATTTGCCACTGAGGTTCACCTTTATGTGATGTTCTGATACTGTGACCTGTTCTGACCAGTCCAGAAGTATGTATGAGTTCTGGGCATATGTGTTCTCTGTCCTCTTCTCTTCTCCGCTTCCTGCTCTCGGCTTGTTACCAAAAACTGGCGGCAGTAGCCTGGAGGCGGGGCTGTAGGGGAGAGGGCCCGGGCATGCTGGGTAAAACCTTTAAGAGCTTCGCTGATTGGTGCCTCGGACCCCCTGGATACAACCCCGATGTCCCCTGTGGTTCCCATGGACTTCAAGGAAAGGGAGTTAACAAAGGTAGGTCTACCATAACTCTCCTTATATTCTGCCAGCGGTTCTATAGCAAGAACGAATATTAATGGGGAAAGGGGACAGCCTTGTCTACTTCCATTGGTTATGTCAAAATTTGTGGATTGGCAGCCATTGGCGAACACTTTGGCCGATGGACATGAGTATAGAGCTAGAATGGCATCAAGAAAGGTGCCTGTGATTCCAAACTTCTGTAATGTTTGTTGCACATAGTTCCAGTGTAGCCTGTCAAATGCTTTCTCAGCATCAAGCGAGAGCAAAAGGGGCTGACCAGAACCGCGGCAATGTTCAATAATATTTATAACTCTTCGTGTATTGTCTTACGCTTGTCTACCAATCACAAATCCCACTTGATCTGGGTTAATGATGGTGGGTAACAAGGGAGAGCGTCTGTTTGCTATTATTTTTGCAAACCGTTTGACGTCTACATTCAGTAGAGCGATGGGACGATAATTTTGTACTGCTGTGGGGGGTTTTCCTGGTTTCGGAATTGTTACAATACGAGATTCTAACATCTCTTTGGAGAATGAAGAGAGGGTGGTAGCTTCCTGAAAGAGGTTCAAAAGAACTGGGGCGAGGTTTTTTTTAAAATGCTTGTAAAAATTGGGAGTGAAGCCATCAGGGCCAGGGGCCTTGTTGGATGGAAGTGAGGCAATGGCTGACTCCACCTCTTGAAGAGTCCAGGGGGAGTTCAAAAATTCAATATCTTGGGGTGATATAGACTTCAAGGGAAGGTTTTTAAGAAAATCTGAAATCTCTTCGGGGTTCGGTTGGGGAGTGTCAGGGTCGTTTTTTAGGTTATATAGGCGTTTTTTAGGTTATATAGGCGTGCATAGTAGTCTGCAAATGTATCGGCTATGCCGAAGGGATCTACTATTTCTTCTACGATCCCCATGGCAGCCATAACACTGGGATGTATCCCTTTCCCCATAGATCAGACAGGAGTTTTTTCTCTAGGACCGCCCACCTTGGGTATAACAGCCTCCTCCTCCTTAGCCTCGGTGTCTTTTTTTTTCCTGTCTCCGTTTAGAGAGGACAGAGTAAGAGTACTTATTTTTATTTCAAGCAGGGTTACCTCTTATACTATGGAGTGGCTTCCGGGGAAGGAGAAGATGTGAGGGGGATTGGATTTATCTATACCCCTACACATACGCCCGCTTATGTCTGCGTGGAGGAGAAACAAGGTACTATGTACATACGTTTGTGGAGCTCGAAATCCGGCATGATACAGCTGGAGCCGGGAGCTGAAGGCAGTGTGGGCTGAGACAGGTGGCAGTCCGGGCTGTAAGCCGCGACTGCACGCTGCGGGGCTAAGGCACTGGAGGGCGGAAGTACGCGGCGGCGTCTAACTTCCGCCCAGAGCTCCCTTGTGTGCGCACTAAAAGTGTCCCCGGGAAACTAGGAAGACTAGTTTTGTTCCGCTCGGCCATCCTGAATATTGCTTGGACGGCATGGAAGGGGTTATGGCGCCCTATTTAAACTCAGTAGTAACGCTGCTCAGAGCATCACGCTGTGCTGGAGTTATGCTTGCTGAGATGGAAGTGCCTTCTTCCCCTAAGCTGGATAATGCCCCTGTGAGGTAAGCCCTTTGGTTTTGGGCATTAGATTATTTTTATTTCTAGTTACTTAGTATACTTATTATCTTTTATAGTGTGCCTACAGAAGGTACTCCTGTACCGAAGAAGAGGCTTTCTAAGAAGAAGTACATTGAGTCAAATTGCATGTCATGTGACAAAGTGTTTTCTGCGAGTCAAAATAAATCACTATGTGAAGATTGTGAAGTAAGACATAAGGAGCCCATAAAATCAGGGGAAATTGAGGAAGATAGAACCTTCAACCTTGATATCGTGGAAAATGTATTAAAGAACATATACAAGGCAATGAACTACCA
This sequence comes from Crinia signifera, assembly GCF_055691185.1. NCBI lineage: Eukaryota > Metazoa > Chordata > Amphibia > Anura > Myobatrachidae > Crinia > Crinia signifera. The sequence continues at coordinate 11,186,207 of NC_139217.1, read as the reverse complement.
AGAAGCTACAGGTACTTCAGCTGAAAAGGACCCACTGTTTGAAGACAGGTCCAAAAATGGGAGGTCCTTCCCAGTTAATAAAGTAGTAAGAGAAATAATTGCTAAGGAGTGGATAAATGTGGACAAGAAGCTCACACTTAGTAATAGAATGGATAAAATGTATCCATATAAGGATGAAGAATTTATGGCATGGTGCAAAATTCCAAAGGTGGATGCAGCGGTGGCAGAGCTCACGTCAAGATCAACAATACCTGTGGAAGATGCAGCAGCCTTCAAGGATTCCATGGATAAGAAGGTAGAAACCTCCTTACGGAAGGTACATACGGCATCCTCAGGTGCACTCAGGTCATCAGTGGCTATTGCATCTGTATCCCTTGCTCTCAGGCTTTGGGCAGCCAATCTGCATACTGATGTAGAAGACAAGATATCTAAGGCATATATATTACGCAGCTTAGAGATTATGCAAAAATCCATTGACTATTTGTTTGAAGCATCCCTCGATTCTGTATCCTTTGCATCAAAATCCATGGCAGCCGGAGTAACAGCAAGACGGGCGCTGTGGCTAAAGCCATGAGCGCCGACGCAAACTCTAAAAATAAATTGACAGCATTACCCTTTGAGGGAAATTATTTGTTTGGGTCCAAACTTGACGCCATGATCCAGAAACTGTCAGGAGGTAAATCTGTCAGGCTTCCGCAGGATAGAAGGAATCGGTTTCCTTATCCAGGAACACCTAAACCATCCTTTAAAGAAGCAAGAAGTTATAGGCCTGGAAAGCCATATTATAGAAGAGGGAACCCAAACCTATCTCGTCAGTCCTTTCGGAAGATTTCAGTCCGACAGAGGTGGAAGACTATGACTATCCACAAAGCATCAAGATAGGAGCAAGACTATTGAATTTCCCAGAGGTCTGGAAAAGGACGATTGGGGACAGATGGGTCCTGAATATAATTCAGAGGGGTTATTCAATAGAATTTGTAAATTACCCGAGACAAGATCGTTTTTTAAGGTCCAGAACACCAATATAGAGGGAAGAAAGGAGAGAGTTGTCACTGAAGATAGAACAACTACTAGAAATAAACGCCATAGAAGTAGTTCCCAGGCAACAACACAAGAAAGGGTTCTACTCGAACTTATTTCTAGTGAAGAAAACCAATGGAGAATACAGGACAATCCTGGATCTAAGGGATCTGAACCAGAATATAAAGAAGATAAAATTCAGGACGGAAAGTTTGACATCCATTATAGCTGGAATAAAGAAGGGGGCGTTCCTAGCGTCAATAGACTTAAAGGACGCCTATTATCACATTCCAGTAAACACTTATCACAGAAGATTCCTCAGGTTCTCGGTGTCAAACAAGCACTTCCAGTTTGCCTGCCTACCCTTTGGGCTAAGAACATCTCCGAGGGTTTTCACAAAGGTCCTGGTCACCTTGATTGCAGAGTTAAGAAAACTGGGAGTTCTGATATGGCCATATCTGGACGATCTGCTAATCGTGGGGGATTCAGAAGAAGAAGTCCTACAAAATTTAGAGCTGACGTTATCAACCCTACAGAAGCACGGTTGGGTAATAAACGAAGCCAAGAGCCATCTTTTACCAAGTCAAAATATTCAGTTCCTGGGCGTCCTAATAGACACTGTAAATTTCAACATTGCCCTTTCACCGGAGAGGTGTCTGAGAATTCAGGAAATGATAGAGAAGGTTCTGTATTCAAAGAGGGTGACTCTTATGATGGCAGTACAATTGTTGGGCATGATGACGTCCTGCATAAGAATTATACCATGGGCCCAGGCAAATATGAGAGGTCTACAAGGGTGCCTGTTACCTCTGATTCGAAGAGGATACAGGGACCATCATCTTATACTACTGAACGACTCAGTAAGAAGAGCCATATTATGGTGGACAAGAGATCTGGAGAAAAGGAGATCCAGTCTAGAGAGTCCGAGATACGTGGTAGTAACCACAGATGCCAGTCTAACTGGTTGGGGAGCACATATGACGAATGCATCAGTGCAAGGAATATGGTCCCTGGAAGAAGCAATGAATTCCTCGAATGTAAGAGAACTTCAAGCAGTCTGGGAAGCGGTAAGACTACTGAAGAATTACACAGAGGGGAATCATGTCAGAATTATGTCAGACAACGTGACGGTGGTCTCACATATAAATCATCAGGGAGGCACCAGAAGCAGGAAACTGATGAGAATATCACAGGATATTATGACATGGGCGGAGAAATATCTTCTCTCGATCTCGGCAGTATACATACCAGGAAGGAGGAACATAGTCGCAGACTTCCTGAGTCGAAAGTTACTGGATCCGGGAGAATGGGAACTGAACGAAGATGTATTCAGAGAGATTGTACAGAAATTCGGAGTTCCAGAGATAGACCTGATGGCTACTCATTCCAACAAGAAGGTGAGGACATTCTGCTCAAAATACTATCATGCCCAAGCAGCGACGTTGGATGCCTTTACAATCAAATGGCAGTTCAAACTAGGGTACATATTTCCACCTTTTCCCCTGATACACAGGGTGATAAAGAAAGTACAAGAGGACAAGGCAGACCTAGTGGCAATCCTACCATATTGGCCACGGAGGGGCTGGTTCTCGAATGCCCTAAGGTTATCGGTGCAGAAACCATGGGAGCTTCCCGACAGACCGGATCTGCTGAAACAAGGTCCAGTACTACACTCAGAACCCGCGACATTATGTCTAAGGGTGTGGAGATTGAGCGGCAAATACTAAGGAAACATAATCTTTCTTTACAGGTCACTGATATGATGCTGAAAGCCAGAAAAGATGTCTCTTCATTAGCATATTACAGGACATGGATAAAATTCATCGAATGGGGTCAATTCCCAGGTGAATATTCCAAGGTTTCCACTGGAGAAGTACTGCAGTTCCTATTTGATGGATTTCTATTAGGTTTAGCAACGGCCACCATCAAGGCACAGGTTTCAGCCTTAAGTGTTCTGTTAGACAGACCATTGGCGGAAGAGAAGATGGTAAAGAGGTTCAGCAGGGCCATGAAGAGAGTTAGGCCTCCAATTAAATCTATTGTGGCCCCGTGGGACTTGAACTTACTACTGACAGTACTAACCAAGCATCCATTCGAACCACTTATGGACATTCCGCTCAAATTACTTACCTGGAAAGTGGTCTTTCTCGTAGCAGTCACCTCTGCTAGGAGAGTGAGTGAGCTACAGGCGCTGTGGATTGAGGAACCCTATCTTGTGGTGTTTCCGGACAGGGTTGTGTTGAGAACACACCCACAATTTTTACCTAAGGTCATCTCTAGATTTCACCTCAATCAAGAGATAACACTTCCCGAGTTCTATCCAAATCCTCAGAATGAAGAGGAAGAAATGTGGCATAAATTAGATGTGGTGAGGGCCATATCTGTATACTTGGAAAGAACCAAGACATTTAGAACCACCAAACCTTTATTTGTAATTCCAGAAGGAATAAAGAAAGGAGGAGCACCAGTTAAACAAACTATATCTAGGTGGATAAGAGAAGTTATCTTATTTGCCTACAAGAAAGAAAACAAGGTGGCACCTCCTATTGTCCAGGCACATTCCACTCGGGCAGTCTCCACTTCATGGGCGAATAAGGCGAAGGCATCGGTTACAGAGATCTGTAGGGCTGCTACCTGGTCGTCGGTCCATACGTTCTCCAACCATTATGCACATAATGTATCTACTGCCCTCTTTGGGAACCATGTTCTGCAAGGAGCTATGTCAGCTGGACTGGCTTCGCCATAAGTAAATATTTATACAGCTATCCCTCCCGTGTGTTTTTACTTGGGTATGTCCCAGTGTTATGGCTGCCATGGGGATCGTAGAAGAAAGAGTCGAATTATACTCACCGATAATTCCTTTTTCTTCCTAGAGATCCCATGGCAGCCACTTGTTACCCTCCCGTGTTATTACTGTGTTTTTTCTCCAGGATTACGGAGACACTCAAAAGACACTGAGGCTAAGGAGGAGGAGGCTGTTATACCCAAGGTGGGCCGTCCTAGAGAAAAAACTCCTGTCTGATCTATGGGGAAAGGGATACATCCCAGTGTTATCGCTGCCATGGGATCTCTAGGAAGAAAAAGGAATTATCGGTGAGTATAATTCGACTCTTTTGTTGCCAGAGGCGTTGTAAATAGCCTGAATACGATCTTTAGCTCTTTGGCCTCGAAGTTTACGTGCCAACAGGCGTCCAGTCTTGTTATCTAAGGTATAATACCTTTGGTTGAGTCGTTGAATGTTTCGATGTATTTCTGCTAATGTATAGGAATTAAGATTATCCCTCGCACTCTTAAGACGTTTGTAGATGTCTTTGTTTGAGGGATTTTGCTTATGTTCTTTCTCTAAGTTGGCGACTTCTGATTCTGCTACATCTCTTAGTTTCGTAAAGTCTCTTTTAAGTTTCGAGGCTATTTGTATGGCAGCCCCTCGGACAACTGCCTTTAAAGAACACCAGTGAGTCGGGGGTGTGGTATGTGAAGGGAGATTGGTCTCGAGGTATAAGTCAAGGGAATTCTGCAGTGATTGAGTACCTTCTGGGTTTTGGAGTAAATGGGGGCTCAATCTCCAGGGGCCTGGAGCTCTCCTATAAGAAGAAGCAAGCCAAGTAATAAAGAGAGGGGAGTGATCCGACCAGGACATTGGTTGAATAAGGATTTTGCTTATCAAAGCCAAGGTCCATTTATCTATGATCGCTAAATCTATTCGTGAATACGTGTTGTGGACATGGGAGTAAAAGGTGTAATCGCGTGTGGAGGGATGTTTTGTGCGCCATGCGTCGTACAGGTTATATTCAGCTAGGAGGTGGAAGAGGTGTTGGTCTTAGGTCTGTAAGGGGGGGGGGGGTGGGAGGATTAGATTTGTCAATAGTTGGATCTGGGGGGAGGTTGAAGTCCCCGAGTATCATGATGGCTCCCTTCGCCTTATCTTGTAGGATACGGAGTACTTTCCTTATGAAGGGCAACTGTTTAGTGTTGGGCGCATAGCAGCAAGCCAAGGTAACCTCGACATCCTCCAAGACTCCCACCAAGATCAAGTACCTACCCTCTGGGTCAGCATATTGGGATGATAATATAAATGGGCAGCTTTGGGCAAAAAGGATAGCGACACCAGCCTTTTTAGTAGGACCGTTAGCCATAAAGCATTGGGGGTATCTGGAATTGAAGAAGCAAGGGGGGCTCTGTTTTTGAAAATGAGTTTCCTGTATCGTTACAACCTGTGCTTTTTGTTTGTGGAAGTGGTTTAAGGCTAGCCTTCTCTTATTAGGGGAGTTTAACCCTTTGGCATTAATTGAAAAAAATGTTAACCATAGTCTGAAGGTAGGGGGAAATGCCTAAATCTACCTGTATAACTTTTGTCTTTATCAGTAACTAGGTTTAGTGAGATTATCTCAGGAAGAAAAGAGGGTACCATATAGTAAGAGGTACCGAAGGAGGAGAGTGCAAATTTCCTACTGCGGGTGTGGAAAAGGGGGGAGAGAAGGAGAAAAAAAAAAAAAAAAGAGTAAAGGAGGGGGATTCGAACATGGAAAGGAAAGGGTAGTAAAAGACAAAACAGTAACTTAACTAGTCTCTCTTGAGACTACAACTAGACGTCAAGAAAAAAAGGAGAGGTCTGTAGGAGCTTACGGGGGGGTAGAGGCCATTCCTCCGCCCCGACAACAGAGCTAGATAAGAAAACAATCCGGCCCATCCCGTCCGCCAAGCCCAGCGCCCCCCGGATCACACTAAAGAGTGAGGGATCGAGGAAACCAGTATGTGACCCGCGGGGAGGCCAGGCCGGCAGACACAGCTGAGCCCGACTATCAAATATAAACATAGCACCACACAAATAGTAATGGATAGGGTCTGGAGGTTATGGGATCCTTATTGCTAAAGACAAAGTCTGAGGGTTGAGAGAGTAGTGAACAAGACAGTGCACTTTTGAGGTTGCAAAACCGTAACGGTTAACGTGACAACAATATAAAATTATAACTATATGATATAGAGAGTAATATACCCAGTGAACACTTGTAATGAGATGAGCAAATTACCCCACTTATGACCAGTCCTGTTAGTTGGCGCGTGGGAAGAAAGCCCTCCCAAGAAAAAACAATGTTCCAGGATATAAGGAGTTCGGGTCTCTCTTCCACCGTGGTAGCTATAGTGGTGAAACCCTCATGAACAAACAAAAAGAACAAATATAAACATAGCACTGAACCTGTATCGATGTGCAGGTTTTATGAGAAACTTGTTACCAAGGACAATATCCGAAGACTGAGAGAGTCAATAAGTGAAATGTTGTCTTAGTAAAGTTTCGATACATCGACTTTTAGCATGAGGGTTGAGAGAAATGGATTTGTGTCTAACAGAAAGCAACACACCTAGAATACACTTATTCTGATACATTCAAGTTACCCCACTGTCGACCAGTCCTGCTGGAGTCGGCGTGTGGGGAGGGAGGTCTCGGGAGGGTGTGCAATATTCCAAGACACAAGGAGTTTGGATCCTTCTTCAACAGTGTTAATTAGGATAGTGGAACCTTCACGGACAATCAGGAGTTTGGTTGGGAACCCCCAACGATAGGGAATATTGGCCTTTCTCAAAGCAGAGGTAATCTGGGAAAAGGAACGTCGTTTGCCGAGTGTCGCAGGGGAAAGATCACCAAAGAGTTGTAGATCTTTCAAAATTTCCGTAGACTCCGGGGATGGTCTAGCAGCTTTCAAAATTGCTTCCTTTATATGGTAGTAGTGCATTTTCATGAGGATGTCCCGGGGGGCCTGTGCCGGGGCCGCCTTAGCTTTGGGAAGTCTGTGGATTCTATCGATGAGGAGGTCTGCCAAGGAAGCTTGTGGGAGAAGTTTCCGAAATAGCGCTATGGTAAAGTCATGTAAGCTGCTGTTTGATATATTCTCCGGGACTCCTCAGCGTTTTATGTTGCATCTGCGTGACCTGTCCTCTAGATCTGTGACTTTGTCTCTCAGTTTAATTTCTTCAGCTTCTAGTAGGTCATGAGAGTCGATTTAGGTTATTATGTGACCCTACTACCTCTTCCATTTTTGTTTCCAAGTGATTGGTGCGTTCGCCTACTTCTTCTATGGCCTGTTGACATGTTTGAAGAGCGGAACGGAATTCATTGACTATGTCTGATTTAAATTGAGACATCAGCGTCTTCATTGTGCCAACTGTCAGGGCATCAGAATCTTGAATCATCTCAACGGCGAGTGATGGGGAGGATGGAGGTTTTGAGGCAGATGGAGATGCTATAACCTGTCGGTCATTGGACTGCTTTGGTGAATTGGCCTCCATGCTTTTGGACTGTTGTGTAGGTGATTTGAAGAATGAGATCTGAGGAATTGGTTTAGAGTATTTTGAGCGCTTAGAGGGCATGACTAGAGTCACTTTTCCAAAAAGAAAAAAATTTAGAATTGAGAAGGCATCAACGATTAATCGCTTCAGTTGGGGGGTTTCAAGTACTAGTGGGCACTAGAGCATCACTCCCGTCAGGGTGGGGGTCGGAGGAAAATCTTTTTTTTTAAAAAAGGAAAGATCATTTCCAGGAGGAGGTTTATGTATCAAGGACTGAAAGCATCACATGTAGCTTAAGGAGCTGTAGCACATGTATAAATTACGAATATATTGTTAAGACACAAGGGGGAACTCCAACCTTAAGTGTAGTGAAGCTTATACTGATACAGCAAAAAGTGTCCAGGGCTTTTCAAGCTGCTGGGACCGGATAGGTAGTTTCTGAGGGCTCACAAAAATAAAAATAAAAACTCTGAGCAGTGGGTCTTCGCAGGTTGTTACTCACTATCCAGTGGGTGCCTATCAGGAGTTGCTCACTTACTTATTCAGGGCGCTGGGCGGTCAGTGCAGTTTCCAACTGGTGCCTCACCCATGATGGCCGCCGTTTTCCTATATTGGAAGCGGGGCTTGGTGGGGAAGTTAGCGCTGAGAGCACCCACCGCACAGAGGGGTGCCTGGGTGTGTGCTGAGCGGGCTGGGGGTGATGTTGGCTGACCTCCTGGAGCGCCCGTCCCAGAGCCCCACCTGCAGTTACACACTGTGAGGTGGCCGGAGGTCTTTCAAGATGGCCGCCGTCTGCAGCTCCCTGCGAGGGAGACAGAAGATCTCTGTGTCCCCTGGAGCCCCAGCGTCTCCGCCGCTGAGGAGAGGCAGATGCAGGTGCTAGGAGGGCTGGACAGTGTCTGCTGTGAAGCTCCAGATGATCTGGCGGGACCCGGCGCCGCTGCCGTCCGCGGGCCGTAGCGTGGAGCTCAGCTGCGGGTGTAGCTCCAACTCGAGGCCGTGGAATGAGGGGGGTGAAGGCCGCAACCTACAGAGAGGGATTTCTTCCTCCCCCGGCTCTGCAGCGCAACTCACCGCCGTGCAGGTAGGTCACGCTAGGTCTGGGGACCGCTGGTGTCAGTTTCTGGGGGTCTGGAAGCGGGCTTATTATCTTTATTATTTGAAGACGGCCCAGGAGCTCCTCAAACTGCGTCCTTCTCCAGGTCCGTCCAGGCCACGCCCCCACTCTTTTTTTTTTTTTAACAATATGTTTATTGAATTTTTCATTAAACGGGGGGGATACAGAAAGGAAAAAGGAGGGGATATGATAGTCATACTAAAAAGATAACCTAGAAAACCATGGGTGTACACAATCAGTGCATAAACAACTTGTTCTAGGCGCATCAGTGAATTTAGAGTCCACTTACTCTAAAGGACTTTTAGCAAGGTGGATTACATCGGGCACACAGGACATTGGGCCTTATTCTGATCGGTGCGGCCGGATCCGAATATGTGGCCAGGACCGTGCGTCCTAAACTCCGCCTTCCATACGGATCGCCAACTCCGTCCGAACGCGGTAAGAAGCTGTCCGAACGGACCGCACGTGTATTTCTCATGAATACACCTCCTCCATCTCAGGGAACCTCCCCCATAATTCGATGGTCGGACCGAGTGGTCCGTCTGCTCCCGCAACCTCAGACCACACGGTCATTTCTCCATGCAAAAGCAGGGATCTGGGCGGGCAGCTGACATCCGGCAATGGCATATGTCCGCCCCCTACACGTGCGCCACGGCCGCATTACCATACGTACGCCCAGCGTTTGCATGGGAACGCCCATGAAACGCGGGGCGTATGCATATGGTAATGAGCCCAAACAGCCCTTCACGCCTCTCTCCACCCCCTGTTCGGAGTGTTCACATATCATGCGGGATTTGGCCATACGCCCCGCTCGCACATGCGCAGACACAAAACATCGGCGGCACGAACGTACGCGGAAATTACCGCACCAACCAGAATAAGGGCCATTAATACTCCGAGCTCGGAGAGTTTAAAAGATTGATGTCTACAGCGGTGTTAGTCATTGTTGTTGTATGGCCCATGTCTTCTCTATATGCAGTCCACCCCATCCACTTCATATGTATAGAATTAGAGGAGGAGGAATACTGAGCTCCGGCCGTCTCAAAGTCGTAGTGCCTCTGAACTTTATCGCATATCATGTCTATACTAGGAATCCCCGCCGACCTCCATAATTGGGCAATAGCTGCTTTTGTAGAAATCAGAATGTGCCCAAGGACATATGCTTCACCTGTGGACAGGTGGCCTCCATATAGGTGTAGAAGGGCTGTTTCAGGGTTGGCTTCAATCGACTCACCAATTACTTTACTAATCATACAGAATACTGACTTCCAAAGTGGCTTTAGTGTGGGGCACTCCCAGAATATATGGAAGATAGTACCTATTCTTCCGCAATTTCTCCAGCATGATTTAGAAATATTAGGCCATATTTTACGTTGGCGGTCCGGTGTATAATACACCCTGTGGATTAGTTTAACCCCTTCCCGACATTTGACGTACATTTACGTCATGGCCGGGATGTACTTCCCGACGCATGGCATAAATGTACGTCATGGCTTTAAACGCGGTGACAGTTTGGAGATGTCTGCTGTCCCTGACAGCAGACATGTCCCAGCATGTCCAGGGGGGGCGGCGATGCCTCCCCCCCGTCGGCGATCGCTGTGATTGGCTGTTCAAATGTGAACAGCCAATTACAGCGTTTTCTGTGTACCGGCGAATAACGTTCGCCGGTGACACAGGGATCGGTGGTGATTGGTGCTGTAAAGTACAGCACCAATCACCACGGGGTGTAAGGGTGACACTGGTGTCACCCCACCCGCCCCCAAAGGCCGTGATTGGTCCGTCGGACCAATCACAGCCATGGAGGGTGATTTAAACAAACGGTGACTGCACTGCAGACGCCATTCCGGTCTGGAATTGCTGCAGTGCGGTCACCGTGCCTATCTGCCGTGATATACTGACCTGATCCTTGCAAATACTTACCTGATCACTGCTTGTAGCGTGCTGGATGCTTCCTGGATCTTGTGACTTCTTGTGACTTCCTGTGTTGTGCTGCTGCAGTGTGATAGATAGAGAGATAGAGAGAGATAGTGACAGAGAGTGCTATATTTTGTGTCTGCTGCCCCCCCCCTGTTGTGCTGATCAGTATATCTGTGCTGATCAGCAACTTTTTGGGGGTGCTGGGTTTTTTTTTTATATATATACAGCTGTGCTGCGTGTGCAACTGACTGCTGCCCCCCCTTTTGTGCTGATCAGTATAAATTAACTGATCAGCAACTTTTTGGGGGTGCAGAGTTTTTTATATATATATATATATATATATATATATATATATATATATATATATATATATATATATATATATATATATATATATATATATACCTGTCAGTGCTGCTGCTGCAGTGTCATAGAGTGATAGATAGTGAGAGATAGAGAGATAGTGACAGAGAGTGCTATATTTTGTGTCTGCTGCCCCCCCCTTTTGTGCTGATCAGTATATCTGTGCTGATCAGCAACTTTTTGGGGGTGCAGAGTTTTTTTTTTATATATATACCTGTCAGTGCTGCTGCTGCAGTGTCATAGAGTGATAGATAGTGAGAGATAGAGAGATAGTGACAGAGAGTGCTATATTTTGTGTCTGCTGCCCCCCCCCCCCCCCCTTTGTGCTAATCAGTATATCTGTGCTGATCAGCAACTTTTTGGGGGTGCAGAGTTTTTTTTTTTATATATATACCTGTCAGTGCTGCTGCTGCAGTGTCATAGAGTGAGCGATAGTGACAGAGAGTGATAGAGAGTGCTATATTTTGTGTCTGCTGCCCCCCCCTTTTGTGCTTATCAGTATATCTGTGCTGATCAGCAACTTTTTGGGGGTGCAGAGTTTTTTTTATATATATATATATATACCTGTCAGTTGCTGCCAGTTGCACTGTCAGTTGCACCAAAGGTTGTGCACCTGCTGCCCCTCACTGGTAATCAGTGTCGCATCAGTGATCACCTTTTTTTTTTTGAGGGTGCTGTGGGGTCTTTTTTTTATTTTTTTTTACACACACTGTGATTTTGTGGGTGTCCTGTGGCCACTGTGCGCTGATCAGTGACGTACATCACTGATCAGCTTTTTCGGCACAGGGTTGATCTATTTTTTTTTTTTTTTTTATCAAATTCCTGTTGCCTTTGAGCGCTGTTCAGTGACGGACGTTACTGACCAACATCTGTGCTCAATTTTTGGCGCAGGACCTTTTTTTTTTTTTTTTTCTGCACTACATACACACTACACACTACATACCCCCCCGGGTTGAAATAAAGTTTGTACCCCCCCTACACTATACACGTGTTGAAACATTTCACTACCAGAAACACAAAAATAAAAATGGCATCCCAAATGTCATCCCAAATGTCATCCCAGTCATCCAGAAGAATGTATTCAGCGGAGGAGGCATATGCCATGCTTGCCTCTGACTCTGACACAGCCAGTGATGCAAGCGGGGAATTTGAAGGATTCATCTTAAGCTCCTCTTCCTCCTCTAGTGATGAGGGACCCCCTCAAAGACGCCCCCGTAGAGCAGCTGAGACCCCCCCCCCAATAATTGATCTCGTATGGACCCCACCACCAGACAATTTTGAGCCCCAGGTTCCTAAGTTTTTGGCCATCCCAGGAATCCAATTTGATTCCACAGGTCTCAGAGAAATTGACTTTTTCAAATTATTTTTCTCTGATGATTTTATAAATTTAGTGGTGGACCAAACTAATTTATATGCCCAGCAGTTTATTGCTCAAAACCCCACGTCATCATTTGCTAGGTGGACCCCTGTAGATGCAGTAGAGATGATGACGTTTTGGGGTCTGGTGTTTCATATAGGCATAGTAAAAAAGCCAGAAATTAGGCAATATTGGAGTACAGATGTTCTGTACAGCACCCCACTTTACCGTATGGCCATGACCCGGACTCGTTTTGAGATAATCCTTAAATTTTTGCATTACAACGATAATGCACAGTGCCCACCCAGAGATGATCCCACCTTTGACTGGCTATTCAAAGTCAGGCCGGTCATTGATCATTTCAGTGCCAAATTTGCAGAGATGTACATCCCAGATAAATTTATTTGTATCGACGAGTCCCTTATACATTTTAAAGGAAGGGTTAAATTCCGCCAGTACCTTCCCAATAAGAGGGCAAGGTATGGCATAAAAATGTATAAGCTGTGTGAAAGCACCTCAGGGTACACTCACAGGTTTAGGGTATATGAAGGGAAGGATTCAAGAATTGAACCGCCAGAATGCCCCCCCTCCCTCGTAGGTGTTAGTTGAAAAATTGTCTGGGATTTAGTGCACCCCTTCCTGGATAAAGGTTATCACCTCTATGTGGATAACTTTTACACTAGCATCCCCCTGTTTAAGGCCCTTGGTTCAAGAGGTACAGCAGCTTGCGGTACTGTGCGCAAGAACCAAAGAGGCCTCCCAAAAACGCACATTGCCCAAGTAATGAGAAGGGGTGAAAGCAGGGCACAATCCACCAAAAATATGTTGTTGGTCAAATATAAGGACAAGAGGGATGTCCTTATACTGACAACAATTCATGGAGACAGTACCACCTCCATCCCTGTACGAGGTACCAGTACCCACACCTCAAAACCTAATTGTATCCTGGATTACAATAAGTACATGGGCGGAGTGGATCTTTCAGATCAGGTACTGAAGCCGTACAGTGCCCTGCAGAAAACAAAAATATGGTATAAGAAGCTGGCCGTGTATATCATCCAGATGGCACTGTATAACGCTTACGTGCTATTCCGTTCTACCAGCCAGAGGGGGACATTTATGCACTTTCATGAGGAAGTCATAAAGGGCCTAATATTTGGGAACCAGCAGGCAGAGGGCCCCAGTACTTCTAGTACTGGCCCCCGTATTGTACCAGGGCAGCATTTTCCTGATGAAATCCCCTCCACTGGAAAAAAGGGCAGGACACAAAAAAGGTGCAAAGTTTGCTATAAAAAGGGAATAAGAAAGCAAACTATTTTCCAGTGTGACACTTGCCCCGACAAACCCGGCCTATGTATAAAGGAGTGTTTTAAAATATACCACACATCTATGGATTATTAGGTTCATCATTTCACCGTGCTTCGGGGGTCTTGCTAATGCCACATAGCACCCACCATTCATTCCACCAGAATCTGAGCCGCAAAATCCAAAAATCACTCCTTCCCTTCTGAGTCCTGCCATGCACCCAACTGGTATTTTTTGGTCACATGTGAGGTATTGCCGTACTCGGGAGAAATTGGGGCACAGATTTTGGGGTGGGGTCACTTGGGGGGGGGGGGTTCCACTGTATTGGTGCTTTGGGGGTCTTGCTAATGCGACATAGCACCCACCAACATCTGTGCTGCAAAATCCAAATATCACTCCTTCCCTTCTGAGTCCTGCCATTTTTTGGTCACACATGAAGCATTGCCGTACTCGGGAGAAATTGGGGCACAGATTTTGGGGTGCTTTGTCTCCTTCATTCCTTGTGAAAATGAAAAATTTTGAGCCAGAACTGCATTTTTGTGTAAAAAATTTAATTTTTCATTTTCACTGCCCAGTTGTATCAAAATTGGTGAAACCCCTGGGGGTTTGAAATGTACAGTATACCCCTAGATGAATTCCCTGAGGGGTGTAGTTTGCAAAATGGGGTCACTTGTGGCGGGCTTCCACTGTATTGGTGCTTTGGGGGTCTTGCTAATGCGACATAGCACCCACCAACATTCCACCAGAATCTGAGCTGCAAAATACAAAAATCACTCCTTCCCTTCTGAGTCCTGCCATGAACCCAAATGGTATTTTTTGGTCACATGTGAGGCATTGCCGTACTCGGGAGAAACTGGGGCACAGATTTTGGGGTGCTTTGTCTCCTTCATTCCTTGTGAAAATGAAAAATTTTGAGCCAGAACTGCATTTTTGTGTAAAAAATTTAATTTTTCATTTTCACTGCCCAGTTGTACCACAATTGGTGAAACCCCGGGGGGTTTGAAATGTACATTATACCCCTAGATGAATTCCCTGAGGGGTGTAGTTTGCAAAATGGGGTCACTTGTGGGGGGCTTCCACTGTATTGGTGCTTCGGGGGTCTTGCTAATGCGACATAGCACCCACCAAAATTCCACCAGAATCTGAGCTGCAAAATCCAAAAATCACTCCTTCCCTTCTGAGTCCTGCCATGCACCCAACTGGTATTTTTTGGTCACATGTGAGGCATTGCCGTACTCGGGAGAAATTGGGGCACAGATTTTGGGGTGCTTTTTCTCCTTCATACCTTATGAAAATGAAAAATTTTGAGCCAGAACTGCATTTTTGTGTAAAAAAATGTAATTTTTCATTTGCACAGCCCAGTTGTATCAAAATTGGTGAAACCCCTGGGGGTTTGAAATGTACACTATACCACTAGATGAATTCCCTGAGGGGTGTAGTTTGCAAAATGGGGTCACTTGTGGGGGGGTTCCACTGTATTGGTGCTTTGGGGGTCTTGCTAATGCGACATAGCACCCACCAACATTCCACCAGAATCTGAGCTGCAAAATCCAAAAATCACTCCTTCCCTTCTGAGTCCTGCCATGCACCCAAATGGTATTTTTTGGTCACATGTGAGGCATTGCCGTACTCGGGAGAAATTGGGGCACAGATTTTGGGGTGCTTTGTCTCCTTCATTCCTTGTGAAAATGACAAATTTGGAGCCAGAACTGCATTTTTGTGTAAAAAATTTAATTTTTCATTTGCACAGCCCAGTTGTATCAAAATTGGTGAAACCCCTGGGGGTTTAAAATGTACACTATACCCCTAGATGAATTCCCTGAGGGGTGTAGTTTGCAAAATGGGGTCACTTGTGGGGGGGTTCCACTGTATTGGTGCTTTGGGGGTCTTGCTAATGCGACATAGCACCCACCAACATTCCACCAGAATCTGAGCTGCAAAATCCAAAAATCACTCCTTCCCTTCTGAGTCCTGCCATGCACCCAAATGGTATTTTTTGGTCACATGTTTGGCATTGCCGTACTCGGGAGAAATTGGGGCACAGATTTTGGGGTGCTTTGTCGCCTTCATTCCTTGTGAAAATGACAAATTTGGAGCCAGAACTGCATTTTTGTGTAAAAAATGTAATTTTTCATTTGCACAGCCCAGTTGTATCAAAATTGGTGAAACCCCTGGGGGTTTGAAATGTACACTATACCCCTAGATGAATTCCCTGAGGGGTGTAGTTTGCAAAATGGGGTCACTTGTGGGGGGGTTCCTAACTTTTAGCAACTTATGGTGCCTAGAAACCTACATGGTGCCTAAAAAATAATCTCATAAAAAGGAGGCTCCAAAATCAAGTAGGTGCTCCTTCTATTATGAAGCCTGTGGTTTGGTCAACGTGCACACTAGGGCCACATATAGGATATTTATGAAAACAAACGAATTGGGGGAATCAATTTTTAGTCACATTTCTCTAGTAAAATCTACTGTGTTCCTTAGAAAAATGTATTAAAATTGCAAATCTGCAAAAAAAATGAAATTTTGAAATTTCACCTACACTTTGTTTTAATTCCTGTGAAACACCTAAAGGGTTAACAAACTTCCAAAATGCTGTTTTGAAAACTGTGAGGGGTGCAGTTTTTGAAATGGCATCATTTATGGGGGTGTCTCACATACAAGTCCCTCAAAGTCACATCAGAACTGAACTGGTCCCTAAAAAAATCAGTGTTTGAAAATTTTCTTGAAAATTTGAGAATTTGCTATTCATATTTTAAGCCTCCTAGTGTCCAAAAAAATTAAAAGGATGTTGAAATAATGATGGAAATATAAAGTAGACATATGGTCTATGTTAGTTATTAACTATTTTGAGTGGTATGATTATTTGTCTCACAAGCAGAAAATTTAACATTTTGAAAATTGCTAAATTTTTCATTTTTTTGCGACATTTTGGTATTTTTCACAAAAAAACACAGACTGTATCGACCCAAATTTACCACTAACTTGAAGTACAATGTGTCACGAGAAAACAATCTCAAAATCACTGGGATAAGTAAAAGCAAAAAAAAGTTATCCCCACTTAAGTGATACCTGTCAGATTTGAAAAAAAGGGCTCTGTCAGGAAGGCAAAAACAGGCTGCGGCGGGAAGGGGTTAAAGAACATCTCAGAGTGGTTGATACACCTGGACACTCTGTAGTCTCTCTTTTTTTGCTTCAAATTATAATTTTGGATGGAAGGTTTGGTTAACCGGTTTGCCAGAGAATACCTTCCCCTAGGGGTAGCTTTTGACTGTCCCATGGTCCGGTATTTCCTTGTTTGAAGAAAGAGATTCCACGTGTCCTACCTTGTGTTCCCACCCTTCCTCTCCATTTTTGTTTAGCGGGTTTATTATATATTGGTCACCTTTTTGGTTTAGGGTGTTTTTGAAGTTGTACTTAAGACCAGGACCTGCAGAGGGTTGAAGTTACTCTTTTTTTTTTTTTTTTTTCAAACACATTTTATTGAAATGGTCACAAAGTTCAATAACACATATCAAGGCGACAATTCTTTCCTTGTTTGACAAACTGCACCGCGCAGGGTGACCAAATTTTTCATTTTTCCAATAGTAACATAAAACATTAAACATTATGGAATACGGGGGCGTGGCCTAGCGGCAGATGGAGTAGGACGTGTGCCTGCACTGCTCCTGACCCAATAATCCTGCTATTATCCTGTGTCGGGTGGGGAAGGGTCTCCCAGAGGTGGGCATAGCTGGTGCCTGTCCCCCTGAACGCACTGACCTCGAGAAGGGACCCCTGTGCTGTCGGAACTGCCCTGCGCCCGACTCCGGAGAGATCCCCCTGAGAGTGTCACGCTGCCGGCGCCATCTTGGAAGCGCGGGGAGACGAGCGCTGACCAGCCGTCTGCCGTCTGCTGTGCGGCACTGCCCGGAGGAAGAAGCCCAGAGACCCCGCTGTGCCCGCTGACGCCGGACCCCCCTCGCTGGCGAGGGCGCGGGGACAGACGACTCCTGAGTCGGTCAGAAGCCTGCAGCCTTCGCGTGTGCCTGGGCTGGCACCCCCGTGCTGTGAGACGCCGGAGCTGACGGGCTCCCTCACGACCCAAGCCTTTCCCCTGCAAGAGCATCTGCACCTGTGGAGCGGAGCGGAGAGGGGGCGCCGACTGCTACGCCTGACGCTTGTGATCCCCTGGCCGGTTTCCATGTAACAGCGAGCCTGCCAAATTGTGAGTATCTGCCGCCATCTTGGAGGCGCCCCCCCCTGCAGCCACTGTGATATTCAGAGACCTGAGACCCTTCTGAGATAAGCCCCCTAAGTAAGGGGAACAGAGAGAGGGGTGCAGTACAGTATTGGATCCCCCTGCCCTGGATTTCCCTGCCTAACTACTGATACATACAGGAGGAAAGCTCCTGCCAAATAGTGAGCTGCCCCCCACCACCTTGGGACAGAAACGCTGCAGTACCCCTGTTCTGCCTGTGCTACCTGCTGGTGCACAAGATAATGCTGACATTCTCCCCATATAAATAGCTGCCAGCTTGGGGCTGAAGGTGGAATGTGCTGCCTTACCTCACAGAGCTGACTGAACCCAACATCCTACCCTATTACTGTGTTCCGCTCATGTGACGGCTTATTATAACTGCCATTGAGGAGCGTGTGCAATACCTTATACTCCTCTAAAGTGGGCTTATACCTGTGCATCCTATGCTGTGACTCTGACTGCGGTGCGACCCCAAGCCCTGATATTCTGGACACCTGATAAAAAAAACCCTTCCTGCTGACAAACTCTCTAGTGGCGATAAGAAACAGCTGTAACTATCCCTATCTGGGAGTCCTCCTATTGTTCTATGGGCCGAAAGACCGGCTCTACTGCTGCGGCACGGCTGGCCAAGTTTGCTAGAGAAGAGCGAGCACCAACCCCCCCGCCCTCTATAGCGCCCCCTCCGCCTAGTGTACCGGACTCTCCTGGGCCCTCCTCCCCTGAAACCAGGATGGCGGAGCCCGCTGAAGTGACTCTGGCACAACTCCTGCAGGCCATCACTGATTCTGAGAAACGCCTGACTGGTATGGTAGCGGAGGTAAAAATCGACATATCCTTTATACGTCAGGACATGCAGAAATTGAGGGACCGTGTAGAGGAGACTGAGACCCGGATCTCTACGCTAGAGGATACCACTGCACCTATCCCTAACCGCCTCTCCGCACTGGAATCACAAATGTCTACATGTCAGCAGAAGTTGACTGATATGGAGGGGAGGCTCAGGAGGAATAATGTGCGCTTTGTGGGGCTTCCTGAGAAGGCGGAGGGCGCAAACCCAGAATCCTTCCTCGAATCCTGGATGGTGTCCCTGTTTGGGAAGGATGCATTCACCCCCCAGTTTGCAGTGGAAAGAGCGCACAGGGTTCCCACGCGCCCACTACCCCCTGGCGCACCACCGCGTACGTTTATTGCGAAGTTCCTTCACTATAAAGATCGGGACACTGTTCTCAGATTGGCAAGGGTGAAGGGACCCCTTGAATATGACGGCCAACGGGTGGCAGCTTTCCAGGACTTTTCAGTTGAGGTCCAGAAGTCCCGGTCACAGTTTACAGGTGTTAAGCAGCGGTTACGTTCCCTACAGCTGAAGTACTCCATGCTCTACCCTGCACGACTGCGAGTGGTTGCTGGCACTCGGACCCATTTCTTTGACTCTCCACAGGCAGCCTCGACGTGGATGGACACACAACCGGCCCCCCGGGAACTCCCTCCCTAAACTACTTGAGTCTCTTGCTGTGCGGGGAAGTAACTAACCTGTGTGGGATAAGTCGTTATGTTATAATGCCTTCACCTTTAATGCTATGCGGGGGACATGCTCTTACGGATGTGTTTCCTTTATGGGGGGTCTACTCCCCTCCCTGACCAAATATCTTGTGGTCAGGACCACCATGTTCTATAGGCCATAATAATAGCTGCCCCTTAGGGGTTCATTGTTCTTGTTTTTTCTCTAGTAGAACGACTCCTTAGAGGGGTCATACAGGGTTTATTGTTAGGGGAAAAGTATACCTATGTTCGGGTGGGTATGCCGGGAGGGGGTGGGGTGTTGTTGTTTTTTTTATGTTATGTTAGATTTTTTTATTTTTATTGAAATGTGTGCGCTACTCCTATATATGTTCTTTTGGGCGGCATGCGGGTCGGGAGGAACTGCTCATTCCAGGCCAATAATATGTTGTTTGCTCCTGCCTTTTCATTCCCCCCCTGACATAAAATGGTGAATGTCATAGGCTGGAACGTCAGGGGTCTTAATGACCGAGTCAAACGCACATTGGTATTGAATCAACTTAAGGCCCATTCCCCTGGTATTGTATGTCTTTTTGAAACTCACCTTGTGGGCAGTCGTGTATTAGCTCTTAAAAAACCCTGGGTGGGGTGGACCTTCCACTCCGTCTTTCACCCTAACTCTAGAGGTGTCTCAGTTCTAATACATAAGAATATGGGCTTCAGATGCCAAAAGGTCCAAATAGACCCCAGGGGCTGTTATGTTTTCCTGGCGGGTACCCTGCATGATTCCCCTGTCGTATTGTTAGCTATATATAACCCTCCTCCCTATCAACCCACAATAATTAATAAAGCGTGTACTTTTATGCAGGACTTTCCCTCACACCCAGTTATTTGCATTGGAGACTTCAACGCTGTTATGGATGAGTCTCTGGATAGATGGAGGCCTGCCCCCGGCGATGGACGGAGTGGGGCTACGCCCTTCGCTCGTCTTATTGCTGAGGTGGGTCTGGTGGATGTTTGGAGGCTTAGGTTCCCATCGGCCAACTGCTACTCCTGCTTCTCGAGCACACATAGAGTCTTCTCTCGTATTGATATGGCCCTGATTTCTAGACGGCTGATCCCATCTGTGGCCGCCACTGAGTATTTGCCCCGGGGCATTTCGGACCATTCCCCTGTATATCTGTCGGTAGAGTTAGAATGCCCTAGGGGAGCGAAATTTTGGCGCTTTAACCCTTTTTGGCTGACGCAGATGGGGGCAGCTTCCGAATTGCTGGCGATGTGGGAGGAGTTTTTTGCTAATAACCCTATGGAGGAGAACACCTCGCTAGTGTGGGATACATTTAAGGCGTTTCTTCGAGGGTCACTGATTACCCGTGTTGCACAGCTGAAAGTTTTCAGCCGCAGGGCTGAGGTGGAATTGGAGAGGCAGAGTGCGGGGCTGGAACAGAGATACCTGGCCTCCGGGCTTGAGGTAGACCGTGTGGAATGGCTCGTGGTCCATAAACAATGGAATGAGCCGTTACTAGACAAATCTAAAAGGCGCCTACTGTTTCAGTCCCATGATTACTATACTCAGGGTGATAGATCTGGTAAATTTTACCAGGCTAGGGAGAACCTTCCCCCTACCATTGTGCACAGCGTGCGGCAAGAGAATGGCGTGTTAAGCACTGGGACCCTACCAGTTGCAAACTCCTTTTATAATCATTTTAAGGAAGTATATAGATCACGGGTAGCTTACACCTCTGTAGAGTTGACCGAATACCTGAATAATATCACCATCCCTAGTTTAAGTGCTGACTCTAGAAGTTTCCTGGATGCTCCCTTTACGCTAGAGGAGGTGGAGGGGGCAATTAAAGCCTTCCCCAACTCTAAGGCCCCAGGAGTGGATGGACTCCCTATTGAAGTTTACAAAACCCATATAACCTTCTTTGCCCCCAGACTACTGTCCCTTTATAATAGATTGCTGGAGCAGGACTCGCTGCCTCCCTCTATGGCGGAAGCACTGATAGTCCTTATCCCGAAGCCCGGTAAAGACCCACTGTCCCTCGACGCGTACCGACCCATATCCTTATTATCCACCGATATTAAAATATTGGCTAAACTACTGGCTGTACGTTTAAACGCGGTTGTATTGGAATTGGTACATCCCGACCAAACTGGCTTTATGCCTGGTAGATCAACGACCCTCAATCTGCGACGCCTCTTCACCTACATACAGTGGGCTAGAGAAGGCATGGACGACGCGGTCATAGTCTCACTAGACGCGGCCCGTGCATTTGATTCCGTAGAGTGGGCCTATTTATGGGATGTCCTGGTTAAGTTTGGAGTTGGACCGAGCTACTTGGCGTGGATTAAGCTATTGTATTCTGGCCCGGCCGCCCGGATAGTGGTTAATGGTTTCACCACAGCCTCCTTTGACCTGGGAAGGGGGACCAGACAGGGGTGCCCTCTGTCCCCCCTACTATTTGCTCTTGCGGTGGAACCATTGGCCTGCTATATAAGAGCCTCCCCACAGATCAGGGGCTTTGAGATCGGGAACAGTGAGGAAAAAATTGGGCTATATGCTGATGATATGATTCTGTACCTAACTAACATGTCCTCCTCCCTCCCAGCACTCCTTGCTTTAATGAAAGAATACGCCCGGTTCTCCGGGGTAGGGATAAACTGGGATAAATCCGTAGTGTTCCCTTTGCTCCCTACCACACAACAGCCTGAGTCATATAACTATCCCCTTCGTTGGTGTACACAGTTTAAATATTTGGGAATACAGGTCACCCACTCCTCCTCTGATTTCATAGCTTTGAATTTATCCCTGCAGATTGCTTCGTTGCGCCAAAGAGCTCGGGTCTGGCAAACACTTCCGCTATCGGTCACTGGCAGAGTGAACCTCATAAAAATGACTGTTCAACCCAAATTCCTATATATCCTTCAAAATTCCCCAACATATATTCCAATCTCCCAGTTCAAACTTATCCTACAACATATTGTCTCCTTTATATGGGGTGGCAAACGTTCAAGGATAGCAGCCAAAACTCTGTGTAGGTCTCGTTATGATGGAGGCCTGGCACTTCCAGATTTGAGATTGTACTATCTGGCGGCCCAGCTGGCTCAACTGGTAGAGTGGGTTATACCTGCGCACTATGGGAACTTACCTATTGCCCTGCTGAATAGGGTGGGATTAACTTTTTCACCCTTGCAATTCTTATTAGCAAAGACCCCCTTGGCGACGCTCCCCCCTCTCCTGCAACAGGCTCGTAGAGTGTGGATGGCAGTGGGGGCCATCAGAGGTAACCCAGTGGTAGACTCCTGCTCCCCCATATGGAGGAATAGGGACTTCCCTGAACTCTATAAACTAAAGGCTGGGGCGGAGTGGGTGCCTTTCGGGGTCTCCGAGCTCGGACACCTTTTCCAGGATGGGATACTGTATTCTTTTGAACAAATGATGTCTAAATACGAAATACCACGCCAACACTTTTATAAATATCTCCAGCTCAGACACGCAATAAGTGCGCAGTGGAGGGGGAATGTACCTGAACTTGTGGAAAGCCCAGTCCATGGAATGATTCGTAAGCTCCCGGATCGGAGCAGGGTCTCAGCTCTGTACTCTCCTCTCCTCACCTTCTCCGGCACGGATCAGCTGAACGCCCTTAGAGCTAGGTGGGTGGTGGACATAGGACCTATTGAGGATGAGGATTGGTCCCATATGTTGAGCTCCCCTAGGGATGCCACAGCGTCTGCCAGGTTCCAACAGATCCAGCTGTATATCCTGCACCGAGTCTACTGGACCCCCCGTCGGCTAATGCAGATGGGTGGCACTGGGTCGGACGCCTGTCCTAAATGTCTGGAGCCTGGCGCAGACTTCTGGCATCTGCTGTGGCGCTGCCCGCGGGTGCATTCCTTTTGGGAAACTGTCCTGGCTAATATTCGGGATACAGGTATGCAGACCCCACTCAATGACCCCCGCATTTGTATCTTTGGCCTGGAGTTAGAGGAGCTACTTTCTAGGCACCAGAGGATATATGTAAATAACCTTCTCACCCTGGCCCGTGTCTGCATTGCTAGAGCCTGGATGAGCCCCGCATCCCCATCCTCCAATATGTGGGTTGCACTTGTGAATACCACTATATCGCATGAGCGATTTATGTACACTAAACGGAACTGCCTGGGGAAATTTGGCAAGGTATGGGGCCAGTGGCAGGCCTCTACACTGTATTTACAAAACCCCAACACGTAATTCGTTAGCGGTACCTGTTTGTGTAATAAATATAGCCTGGAGTCTATGACCAGAACCGGCCCGCATGCCCCCAGGAGCACACCCCCTAATCTATCTATACCCTGTGATCGCAAATGTCTATGAACCTGCTAATTAATACTAGATCGTAAATGTATATAAGCGATTATAATACGATACAATATCTCTTGAATGATACAGCACACATATAATGATAATATTTAATTGTCTTTATTGTTAATTATTTAGCATAATTTCAATTCTCTCTTCTTTCTTCTTTCTCTCTCATCTATCTCTCTTTTATATGTTAGTAAAGTTAATATATAAATTGTATGTGTAAATTTGAAAATTCAATAAAAACACATGATTCAAAAAAAAAAAACATTATGGAATACATTCAAGTAGTGGCTTCAATTCAATCCGTACAGGTTTTACTCTGTCAACAACCTGTTATAGGCTATGATCAGATGTCATTTTGACTTTGAAACATAGAGATCACCTCTATAACTTCCACCACTTAAACAACATTCTAAAAACAGATATAAATCAAATCAGACCAGACAAGACAAAGGGAAGGTATGGGGAGGGAAGGGTGATGAGATAACTACAGTATGTCTAGATTCCAGGTGAAGATCCAATAATGGTTTCACACACTACAAGTGGGTCGCAGGTGTTCCATTTACAGTCTGGTGACTTCTTAAGAATTCTTATGTAGTTCCCAATTGCTGTATCAAAGGTTGAAGTTACTCTTAATCCGTCCATTTGTATAATAAGTGCCAGTTCATTTGTTTCCCTTGAGTAACCCACCTGTAGCTCTAGTGCTCCCCCCATATGAGATCTGAGAATGCCGTCCTCTTCTCTCCCTCCTACAGAACGTGGTACGGGCAACACTTCCCAGAGCTTAAAAATATTGTGTCCGACAACTACATGTACAGCCGGATGGTGAAGTTCATCGGAAACCGCAAGGAGCTGTCTGAGAAGAAGCTGGGAGACATGGAGAAGATTGTCTTGGATCGTGCCAAGGTCCAGGCAATCCTGGACGCCTCTCGAGCGTCTCGTGGTATGTACATCTTCAGTGATGAGAGCTGTCTCTGCTTATACGGCATTGGCCTCTTACTGGCTGTTCCCCTTCTTGTCCAGGCATTAACTTAAGGCCCAATGACCTCCACAAAACTAAGAGCTGCGCCGGGCAAATCATGTCATCGTACAAGAAGCGGAAGAGTGTGCAGGAAGATCTGCACTCACAGATGAGCCAAGTGGCCCCCTGCCTGACTGCACTCATTGGAGAAGTGGTATGTTCCTCCGCCCCCCCGATGGGTGTGGATCGTATTGTCGACCTAAGTGTGGTCGACAATACCACCGTTTCCCACCCCTGATCTACTGTATGTTGTAAATGGAGAGAATCTGTGATCTGCTGATTTGCTCTGTGTTTACATTGCTGGAGCGTCACCTTGTGGCCCCTCACAGACATGATGGGGGAAATTTACTAAAGGAAATTTGTAAAAATAGGTGTAAAAATAGGTGTATTTGTATCCAGAAATACACTTATTTTTTACATTTACTATCCCGAAAATACGGCAATTCGTATTCTTATTGATAGCACATCAATACGACTACGAATTGCCGTATTTTTTGGGATAGTAAATGTCAAAAATAAGTGTATTTCTGGATACAAATACACCTATTTTTACACCTATTTTTACAAATTTCCTTTAGTAAATTTCCCCCGATGTATCGGTAAATCTGTCAATCCTCTGAGACAGCTGCTGAGAGCCTTCCACTGCTGATCTGTGCCATCTGCGTGGCCCATCCAGGTGTACTTGTCCCACTGATCACTGTCCTTCCATCCACAGATTGGTGCCCGTCTTATTTGTAATGCAGGAAGCTTGAGAGAACTCGCAACGATGCCGGCTGCTACCATCCAGATCTTCGGAGCAAGGAAGTCCCTCGTCAGGTACACTGGCTGGGTATTTGTAGTGATAGCAGGTGACTGGGTGCTGGTCTTCTGCAAGTGGCATCTCCTGGCTATTTCATGAGTCTGAACAACCCTCTGCTAATTACCACCCTCCATTCAGGTCAGATTTCACTGCTGTGGCCATAGTGTGGCTCGGCAGCAATGTGAGGCTATGGGGCATGTTCAGTTAGTGATTGGATAGTGAGAAATAGAGGTGTCCGGTTGTTAGGGAGAGATCAGTACAGTAATAGCGCAGTGATGGGGAGGCGTAGAAGGCAGGCCTATAATAGGCTAGTGGGGAGGCAGGACTGTAATAGGTGGGGTGGGGGCAGGACGGAAATAGGCTAGTTGGGGGCATAATAGACTAATGAAAGAGGTATCAGGACAATTATAGGGTAGTATGAGAAAATGGGGAGGCATAGAGGGCGGGTCATTAATAGAGGGGGGGGGGGGGGCGGACTCGACTAGGCTATTAGGGGGGTTAATAGACTAGTGTGTGTGGTGGGCAGGACAGTAATAGAATGGTGAAGGGCAGGGCAGTAACAGGCCAGTTGGGGGGCAGGTCATTAACAGGCCAGTTAGGGTGGGGGGAGGTCAGTAACAGGCTAGTGGGGGAGCAGAGAAAAAGGGTCTTCACCAGGTGGGGGATGTAGGTGTTAAGCAGCTCACACAAAGGAATAGTCAATTCCTCAAATAATATATAGGTAGAGGGATTGGTTGGGTCAATCGCACAAGATATTAAATTCCAGAATGGCGGACCCCTAATGCGGATGATCTGTCGTAGTATATATCAGACCATAGGGGTGTGCTACCTTTGGACACAAGAATTTAGG
The DNA here is from genome assembly GCF_055691185.1 of Crinia signifera. Taxonomy (NCBI): domain Eukaryota; kingdom Metazoa; phylum Chordata; class Amphibia; order Anura; family Myobatrachidae; genus Crinia; species Crinia signifera. Next base: position 11,160,091 of record NC_139217.1, on the reverse strand, counting down.
ATCATATTTGCAAAGAGAGAAAGAATGTCCTTTTTAAGGTGCACCTCAAAGAAAATTATTAAAAATTAACTTTTATTGTTCCAAACTTAAAAAGCTGCGAAAATGTATTAAAATGTAAACATTTAACATACAAGGGTGGGGTACACACAATTTAAAAAACTATGGTGACAGGCAGAATTGGCTATATGACCTAGTTGTGTCACTGATTATGTGTAGGCTACCAAGATCATGCAGTCCTTGCGAATTGGAGAAAGTCACAGTGGCTGCTAATTGATCTATATATAAGGTGCCAGGTAGGAGTGGGTTAAATAACCTCTACAACTCCAATATACAAGTATGGTGTGTGGGCTAACCCATTCTATACAATTAGCTACGGATCTCTGGTGTTATGTCCGAGTAACTGTTAGATTCTCTAGATTGTCTCAAGTAGAGCTGGGTATAGTATACCTCTGATGATCCCTAAGTCACCCCAAGGCTAGTAATACACCTGTGTCTGTGTCAGGGTCTTATCTGTGATAAGCCGGTAAGAGACTTGTCAGTGGATATGTCCTCCTACATAATTGTGGGTGTCCTTCTGTTTTAATACACCAGGGGATCTCAACCCAAGTAGGGACTGGTCTCCTTAGAATTTGACAACCAGTATGTCTCACTATCAGTCGACACACCGACACAGTGAGGGCTATGGCGGTTTATGAGATATTTTACACCAAACTAAATATAATCATTGATGTGAATGTTTCACCTGATTGTATAGTGTGTGGGCTATCTCAATCTACGCAGACCTTGCGAGAAAAAGTAAATCGCAATGGCTGCACGCAGATATGAGATGCCAAATAGGAGTGGGTTAGGTTACCTCTACAACTCCAATATACAGATTTGGTGTTTGTGTTAGCCCGTTCTAACAGTAGGTTGCGGGTCTCTGAACTTATGCCCGGCTCACTGTTGAATCACAGGTTACCTCATTAAGAGTGGGTATAATATACCTCTAGTAACTCTTTTATATTCCCATAGCCAAGTCATACGTCTGTACCCATGCCAAGATCTATTAATTGGCTGGTGAAAGACTAGTGAGAAACTCTTATAGAGTATCAGTGCCTCCTATGTATTGCAGGGCCCTGAGGAAGCTAATCTGCGAAGCGCGTGCCGGCTAGCGGTGCGCAGGCAGATGGCTTGACATTTATTATTTTTCTTATCATGTATTTTGATTGATTGTGTGTTCAGTTTGGTGTCATTATCCCTTTAACCGCCACCAGGGCTCCTATATGCCTGGGTCCTGTGTCAGTGTGTCTACAGAGAGTGAGACACATTGGTCCTTTAACTCTAAGGAGACCAGTCCCTCCCTGGGTTGAGATCCTTTGGTGTATTAACACAGTAGGGATACCCAGCAATACGTAGGAGGCACTGATACTCTATAAGAGTTTCTCACTAGTCTTTCACCAGCCAATTAATAGATCTTGGCATGGGTACAGACGCATGACTTGGCTATGGGAATATAAAAGAGTTACTAGAGGTATATTATATACCCACTCTTAATGAGGTAACCTGTGATTCAACAGTGTTTGGTGTAAAATATCTCAGAAACCGCCATAGGCCTCACTGTGTCGGTGTGTCGACTGATAGTGAGACATACTGGTTGTCAAATTCTAAGGACACCAGTCCCTACTTGGGTTGAGATCCCCTGGTGTATTAAAACAGAAGGACACCCACAATTATGTAGGAGGACATACCCACTGACAAGTCTCTTACCGGCTTATCACAGATAAGACCCTGACACAGACACAGGTGTATTACTAGCCTTGGGGTGACTTAGGGATCATCAGAGGTATACTATACCCAGCTCTACTTGAGACAATCTAGACGAGAATCTAACAGTTACTCGGACATAACACCAGAGATCCGTAGCTAATTGTATAGAACGGGTTAGCCCACACACCATACTTGTATATTGGAGTTGTAGAGGTTATGTAACCCACTCCTACCTGGCACCTTATATATAGATCAATTAGCAGCCACTGCGACTTTCTCCAATTCGCAAGGACTGCATGATCTTGGTAGCCTACACATAATCAGTGACACAACTAGGTCATATAGCCAATTCTGCCTGCCACCATAGTTTGTTAAATTGTGTGTACCCCACCCTTGTATGTTAAATGTTTACATTTTAATACATTTTCGCAGCTTTTTAAGTTTGGAACAATAAAAGTTAATTTTTAATAATTTTCTTTGAGGTGCACCTTAACAAGGACATTCTTTCTCTCTTTGCAAATATTGTCAAATAATATATATACAAGAAAAAAGAAAAAGTGGAGCGCTATCACTAAAAATTATTAACCAGTTTGTTAAAATATTGGGTACTTGTGCAGTTTCACGGCGGCAGCCTAAGCTACGTTATTAGCGTAGGCTGCCGCCGTGAAACTACACACTGCATCTCTGTCCCCGGCAAGGCTACTCAGCGCCTCTCACACCGCTGGCACCAGCATGATCCCCTCTCTTTGGCAGAGAGGGGATCATGCTGGCGCCGGCGGAGAGGCGCTCCATCTGTTTGAGCCGCAGGAGGCTCCAGCAATGAGACACTCCTGCATCTGAGTAGCTATTGCAGCAGGGTACAGCAACCCTGCCAACAGTATTAGGGGTCCTGTAGCGCGTGCGTCTCCTATACGAAGAAGGGGTGCGGACGCAAGTGCGTCCCATTCACAATGAAGGAGGCATTTGCCAGTGCTCCATGTTACATACTGGCAAATGCCTCCTTTTAAAAAGCCCACTATCCACGGCAGCCTGGAGCGTGGCGAGGGGACGCGTTACATGTCCTCCCAACCTTTTCATACCCCCACTATCCACGTTGGCGTTGAGTAGATTTTTATATAGTGTGGCAAGCGCATCGAGTCACGAGCCCTGCGAGGGGACATGGGTTACGGTACTTGTGTATTATCTGGGCGCCCGATTTTTTTCATCGTACACCCAAAAATCGGTCGCATCGCATGCCATCATATCACATGCGATCATATTGCATGCGATGCGACGCGATTGGACCTGTTTTTTCATTGTACAGGCACCCAGATGCCTGATTCCTATGGTAAATGCCCACCCAGACCCGATTTTTTTGGTTGTACACCCATCCTGATGGGTAATGACTATGTTAAATGGACCCCCATTGTTCACGCCACCCCACTATCAACGCCAGTGGTATGCGACCTCTGACCATTTCATACCCCCACTATCCACGTCGGCGTGGAGTTGATTTTATATAGTGTGGCGAGCCATATGCTTATGCGGCCTGGAGGGATAATATATTAGCCTGACGAGCGTAACGAGGCACCGGGCCCGCTGCGTGGCAAGCGCAGCGAGCCCGCAAGGTGGGGCGATCCGCGTCCCCCCCTTCTCGGGATTTCGGCGGTCAGGATTCCGGTGTCGGGATTTTGAACGCCAGGATCCCGACCGCCGGGATTTCATACTGAATCCACGCTAACTATGCTGGAACACTACGCTACTTCTGACTGACTACGCTATCTACGCTGGCCGCGGGAACAATACGCTACTTCTTACTGAATACGCTATCTACGCTGGCCGCCGGAGCACTACACTACTTCTGACTGAATACGCTATCTACGCTGGCCGCGGGAACATTATGATACTTCTGATTACGCTGTCTACACTGGCTGTGGGAACACTACGCTGATTCTGACTGACTACACGATCTACGCTGGCCGCGCGAGCAAACACTATGCTTTTTCTGACTGACTACGCTATCTATGCTGGCCGCGGGAACACTACGCTATTCTGACTAATTACGCTACTCTGGCTGACTACGCTATCTACGCTGGCCACGGCAACACTACGCTACTTCTGACTACGCTATATATGCTGGCCGTGGGAACACTACGCTACTCCTGACTGACTATGCTATCTACGCTAGCCGCGGGAACACTACGCTACTTCTGACTGACTACGCTATCTACGCTGGTTGCGGGAACACTACGCTACTTCTGACTGACTACGCTATCTACACTGGCCGCAGGAACACTACGCTGATTCTGACTGACTACGCTATCTATGCTGGCCGCAGGAACACTATGCTGATTCTGACTGACTATGCTATCTACGCTGGCCGTGGGACCACTACGCTGATTCTGACTGACTACGTTATCTACGCTGGCTGCGGGAATACTACGCTACTTCTGACTGACTATGCTATCTACGCTGGCTGCGGGAACACTACGCTGATTCTGACACTGATGCTACGCTAGCCGCGGGAACACTACGCTACTTCTGACTGACTACGTTATCTACGCTGGCCGCGGGAACAATACGCTACTTCTGACTGACTACGATATCTATGCTGGCCGCGGGAACACTACGCTGATTCTGACTGACTACGCTATCTACGCCGGCTGCGGGAACACTACGCTGATTCTGACTGACTACGTTATCTACGCTGGCTGTGGGAATACTACGCTACTTCTGACTGACTACGCTATCTACGCTGGCTGCAGGAACACTACGCTGATTCTGACAGGGATGCTACGCTGACTGCGGGAACACTATGCTGATTCTGACTGACTATGCTATCTACACTGGCTGCGGGAACACTACGCTGATTCTGACAGGGATGCTACGCTAGCCGCAGGAACACTGCGCTACTTCTGACTGACTACGCTATCTCCGCTGGCCATGGGAACACTACGCTATTCTGACTGACTACGCTATCTATGCTGGCCGCAGGAACACTACGCTGATTCTGACTGACTACGCTATCTACGCTGGCCACGCGAACACTACGCTACTTCTGACTGACTACGCTATCTATGCTGGCCACGCGAACACTACGCTACTTCTGACTGACTACGCTATCTATGCTGGCCGCAGGAACACTACGCTGATTCTGACTGACTACGCTATCTATGCTGGCCGCAGGAACACTACGCTGATTCTGAATGACTACGCTACCTACACTGGTTGCGGGAACACTACGCTACTCCTGACTGACTACGCTACTCCTGACTGACTACGCTATCTACGCTAGCCGCGGGAACACTACGCTACTCCTGACTGACTACGCTGGCTGTGGGAACACTACGCCACTTCTGACTGACTACGCTATCTACGCTGGCTGCGGGAACACTACGTCACTTCTGACTGACTACGCTATCTACGCTGGCTGCGGGAACACTACGCTACTTCTGACTGACTACGCTATCTACGCTTGCTGCTGGAACACTACGCTGATACTGACCGGATGCTACGCTGGCCGCGGGAACACTACGCTACTTCTGACTGACTACGCTGGCCGCGCAAACACTACGCTACTCTGACTGACTACGCTGGCTGCGGGAACACTACGCTGATGCTCACAGGGATGCTACTATGGCCTCAGGAACAGTACGCTACTTCTGACTGACTACGCTCTCTACACTAACCGCGGGAACACTACGCTACTCTGACTGACTACGCTATCTACGCTGGCCGCGGGAACACTACGCTACTTCTGACTGACTACGCAAATTACGCTGGCTGCGGGAATGCTACGCAGATGCTAACAGGGACGCTACGCTGTCCTAAGGAACAGCACGCTACTTCTGACTGACTACGCTATCTCCGCTGGCCATGGGAACACTACACTATTCTGACTAACTACGCTACTCTGGCTGACTACGCTGGCCACGGGAACACTACGCTACTTCTGACTGACTACGCTATCTATGGCTGGCCGCAGGAACACTACGCTGATTCTGACTGACTACGCTATCTATGCTGGCCGCAGGAACACTACGCTGATTCTGACTGACTACGCTATCTATGCTGGCCGCAGGAACACTACGCTGATTCTGACTGACTATGCTATCTACGCTGGCCACGCGAACACTACGCTACTTCTGACTGACTACGCTATCTATGCTGGCCACGCGAACACTACGCTACTTCTGACTGACTACGCTATCTATGCTGGCCGCAGGAACACTACGCTGATTCTGACTGACTACGCTATCTATGCTGGCCGCAGGTACACTACGCTGATTCTGACTGACTACGCTATCTATGCTGGCCGCAGGAACACTACGCTGATTCTGACTACGCTATCTACGCTGGCCACGCGAACACTACGCTACTTCTGACTGACTACGCTATCTATGCTGGCCGCAGGAACACTATGCTGATTCTGACTGACTATGCTATCTATGCTGGTTGCGGGAACACTACGCTACTCCTGACTGACTACGCTATCTACGCTAGCCGCGGGAACACTACGCTACTCCTGACTGACTACGCTGGCTGCGGGAATACTACGCTACTTCTGACTGACTACGCTGGCTGCGGGAATACTACGCTACTTCTGACTGACTACGCTGGCTGCTGGAACACTACGCTGATACTGACAGGGATGCTACGCTGGCCGCGGGAACATTACGCTACTTCTGACTGACTACGCTATCTACGCTGGCCGCTTGAACACTACGCTTCTCCTGACTGACTACGCTATCTATGCTGGCTGTGGGAACACTACACTACTTCTGACTGACTACGCTATCTACGCTAGCTGCAGGAACACTACGCTACTCCTGACTGACTACGCTATCTATGCTGGCTGCGGGAACACTACACTACTTCTGACTGACTACGCTATCTACGCTGGCTGCTGGAACACTACGCTACTTCTGACTGACTACGCTAGCCGCGGGAACACTACGCTACTTCTGACTGACTACGCTATCTACGCTGGCTGTGGGAAAACTACACTACTTCTGACTGACTATGCTATCTACGCTGGCCACGCGAACACTACGCTACTTCTGACTGACTATGCTATCTACGCTGGCTGCGGGAACACTACGCTGATTCTGACAGGGATGCTACGCTGGCCGCGGGAACACTACGCTGATTCTGACAGGGATGCTACGCTGGCCGCGGGAACACTACGCTGATTCTGACTGACTACGCTATCTACGCTGGCCGCAGGAACACTATGCTACTCCTGACTGACTACGCTATCTACGCTGGCCGCGGGAACACTACGCTACTCCTGACTGACTACGCTATCTATGCTGGCCGCGGGAACACTACGCTACTTCTGACTGACTACGCTATCTAGGGGGAGGGGCCCTAAACTGCACACCCTGGACATATGAGGTGCTACCTGCTGAGACCTGTAGTGCAGCAAGCAGGAGGAGGAGTTTGCAGGTGCACACTAAATATAAATGCTAGACCTTTTAATATCATTGCTATGTTGCATTTTTGAGGTTCTTAGCATAATGATGGCCATTATTATGGGCTTGTCCACCGCGTCCAGGTTACCTCAATAGGACAAGTCCCTAACACTACTCTGAGACAGGTCCAGGGCACAGGACCCCCCAGGCCAGCCCAGCAGAACCACCCCACAGCATCACATTGGTGTTAAATTAAAGTGACAGTAAAAGGGATAGGGGAAATTATATGTGATAAGACTTACCTAATTCATACACACTGGAAGGAACTAGACGCCTTCCTCCTTAACTAGCACCCCAGGCCGCGGGAACACTACGCTGATTCTGACTGACTACGCTATCTACGCTGGCCGCGGGAACACTATGCTACTTCTGACTGACTACGCTATCTACGCTGGCCGCGGGAACACTACGCTACTTCTGACTGACTACGCTGGCCGCGGGAACACTACGCTACTTCTGACTGACTACGCTATCTACGCTGGCCGCGGGAACACTACGCTGATTCTCACTGACTACGCTATCTATGCTGGCCGCGGGAACACTACGCTATCTACGCTGGGTGCGGGAATACTACGCTACTTCTGACTGACTACGCTATCTACGCTGGCCGCGGGAACACTACGCTACTTCTGACTGACTACGCTGGCCGCGGGAACACTACGCTACTTCTGACTGACTACGCTGGCAGCGGGAACACTACGCTACTTCTGACTGACTACGCTATCTACGCTGGCCGCGGGAACACTACGCTGATTCTGACTGACTACGCTATCTATGCTGGCCGCGGGAACACTACGCTACCGCTACTTCTGACTGACTACGCTATCTATGCTGGCCGCGGGAACACTACGCTACTTCTGACTGACTACGCTGACCGCGGGAACACTACGCTACTTCTGACTGACTACGCTATCTACGCTGGCCGAGGGAACACTATGCTGATTCTGACTGACTACGCTATCTATGCTGGCCGCGGGAACACTACGCTATCTACGCTGGCTTCGGGAATACTACGCTACTTCTGACAGGGACACTATGCTGATGGCGTAAGCTGCCGCCGCAAAACTGCACAAGTACCAAATATTGAAAAAATAGATCAATTGGTTATCACATAATTATAAGAAGTGTATTAAACATTAAAAAATTATAATTGAAATTGTTAATTATTGACCAAAACTGTTCGCTTGAAAGAATATGATGAGTAATAGAATTGGACTGAGCAATATATACTTATGGCGGTCTCCTGCTTATCTGTTAATAGCTTCTGAGGTTTACTTGATCCTCCTCGTTCTCTTATTAGCACTGGAAATTTTAATGGTGGGTGTCCACAGCACCTGACTGGGTTATTGCTGCTGTGTTATGATGTCACTGCCCACGTTGATGGGGCAGGATCACAGGCCAGTTGATAAGGCAACCCAATATTGAGCAGGTGGTGGTGTCCCAAATGCAATTTTCCAGTGGAGGAAAGACCCTCAGGCAAGATCTGTAGTAAATTTCAAGGAATTTACAGCTGGGTGTCCAAAGTGCTTCAAATTGCACAAGAAATAAAGGTGCCCACAGACGCATCAATTATCGAATGCGTTTTGTACTTTTTAAGCACAAATTGCATCTGATGTACAATTATTGGATGGTGTTTATGGGCTTGTGCGATGCTGTATGTCTAAAATTGTATGTCTAAAAAAGTACGTGCTGCACATATCTTTTCTGCTCATATTCAGAACCATTGTACAGACAAAAACGCATAGCACAGTACAATTGTAGCGTCTGTGGGCACCTTAAGACAATTGTCTGTAATACTGACGCGTTTCTACGACTTAGTTGACAACTTTTTCAAAGCAATCTTAAGGTCATTAATAAACATCGAGACATGGAATGTGACGGCATATAAGAACCACTTGGCCCATCTAGTGTGCCCCTTTATTAAACATGTTACCTCAAACCATGTTTGATCCTTATTTCTTTGTAAGGATATCAATATGCCTATCCCAAGCATGTTTTCATTGCTCTACTGTATCTGCCTCTACCACCTCAGATGGGAGGTTATACCACTTATCTACTACTCTTTCTGTGAAGTAATTCTTCCTCAGATTTCCCCTGAATCTTCCTCCCTCTAGTGTCAGTGCATGTCCTCGTGTTCTGCTGATCCTCTTCCTGTGACTAATGTCTCCCACCTGTACCTTCCTCCCCCTAGTGTCAGTGCATGTCCTCGTGTTCTGCTGCTCCTCTTCCTGTGAAGAATGTCTCCCACCTGTACCTTCCTCCCTCTAGTGTCAGTGCGTGTCCTCGTGTTCTGCTGATCCTCTTCCTGTGACTAATGTCTCCCACCTGTACCTTCCTCCCCCTAGTGTCAGTGCATGTCCTCGTGTTCTGCTGCTCCTCTTCCTGTGAAGAATGTCTCCCACCTGTACCTTCCTCCCTCTAGTGTCAGTGCGTGTCCTCGTGTTCTGCTGCTCCTCTTCCTGTGACTAATGTCTCCCACCTGTACCTTCCTCCCTCTAGTGTCAGTGCGTGTCCTCGTGTTCTGCTGCTCCTCTTCCTGTGAAGAATGTCTCCCACCTGTACCTTCCTCCCTCTAGTGTCAGTGCGTGTCCTCGTGTTCTGCTGCTCCTCTTCCTGTGACTAATGTCTCCCACCTGTACCTTCCTCCCTAGTGTCAGTGCATGTCCTCGTGTTCTGCTGCTCCTCTTCCTTTGACTAATGTCTCCCACCTGTACGTTCCTCCCTCTAGTGTCAGTGCGTGTCCTCGTGTTCTGCTGCTCCTCTTCCTGTGAAGAATGTCTCCCACCTGTACCTTCCTCCCTCTAGTGTCAGTACCTGTCCTCGTGTTCTGCTGCTCCTCTTTCTGAGACTAATGTCTCCCACCTGTACCTTCCTCCCTCTAGTGTCAGTACCTGTCCTCGTGTTCTGCTGCTCCTCTTCTTGTGAAGAATGTCTCCCACCTGTACCTTCCTCCCTCTAGTGTCAGTGCGTGTCCTCGTGTTCTGCTGCTCCTCTTCCTGTGACTGTCTCCCACCTGTACCTTCCTCCCTCTAGTGACAGTGCGTGTTCTGCTGCTCCTCTTCCTGTGAAGAATGTCTCCCACCTGTACCTTCCTCCCTCTAGTGTCAGTGCGTGTCCTCGTGTTCTGCTGCTCCTCTTCCTGTGACTAATGTCTCCCACCTGTACCTTCCTCCCTAGTGTCAGTGCGTGTCCTCGTGTTCTGCTGCTCCTCTTCCTTTGACTAATGTCTCCCACCTGTACCTTCCTCCCCCTAGTGTCAGTGCATGTCCCTGTGTTCTGCTGCTCCTCTTCCTGTGAAGAATGTCTCCCACCTGTACCTTCCTCCCTCTAGTGTCAGTACCTGTCCTCGTGTTCTGCTGCTCCTCTTCCTGTGAAGAATGTCTCCCACCTGTACCTTCCTCCCCCTAGTGTCAGTGCATGTCCTCGTGTTCTGCTGCTCCTCTTCCTGTGAAGAATGTCTCCCACCTGTACCTTCCTCCCTCTAGTGTCAGTGCTTGTCCTCGTGTTCTGCTGCTCCTCTTCCTGTGAAGAATGTCTCCCACCTGTACCTTCCTCACTCTAGTGCCAGTGCATGTCCTCGTGTTCTGCTGCTCCTCTTCCTGTGACTAATGTCTCCCACCTGTACCTTCCTCCCTCTAGTGTCAGTGCGTGTCCTCGTGTTCTGCTGCTCCTCTTCCTGTGACTGTCTCCCACCTGTACCTTCCTCCCTCTAGTGTCAGTGCGTGTTCTGCTGCTCCTCTTCCTGTGAAGAATGTCTCCCACCTGTACCTTCCTCCCTCTAGTGTCAGTGTGTGTCCTCGTGTTCTGCTGCTCCTCTTCCTGTGACTAATGTCTCCCACCTGTACCTTCCTCCCTAGTGTCAGTGCGTGTCCTCGTGTTCTGCTGCTCCTCTTCCTTTGACTAATGTCTCCCACCTGTACGTTCCTCCCTCTAGTGTCAGTGCGTGTCCTCGTGTTCTGCTGCTCCTCTTCCTGTGAAGAATGTCTCCCACCTGTACCTTCCTCCCTCTAGTGTCAGTACCTGTCCTCGTGTTCTGCTGCTCCTCTTCTTGTGACTGTCTCCCACCTGTACCTTCCTCCCCCTAGTGTCAGTGCATGTCCCTGTGTTCTGCTGCTCCTCTTCCTGTGAAGAATGTCTCCCACCTGTATCTTCCTCCCCCTAGTGTCAGTGCATGTCCTCGTGTTCTGCTGCTCCTCTTCCTGTGAAGAATGTCTCCCACCTGTACCTTCCTCCCTCTAGTGTCAGTGCTTGTCCTCGTGTTCTGCTGCTCCTCTTCCTGTGAAGAATGTCTCCCACCTGTACCTTCCTCACTCTAGTGCCAGTGCATGTCCTCGTGTTCTGCTGCTCCTCTTCCTGTGACTAATGTCTCCCACCTGTACCTTCCTCCCTCTAGTGTCAGTGCGTGTCCTCGTGTTCTGCTGCTCCTCTTCCTGTGACTGTCTCCCACCTGTACCTTCCTCCCTCTAGTGTCAGTGCGTGTTCTGCTGCTCCTCTTCCTGTGAAGAATGTCTCCCACCTGTACCTTCCTCCCTCTAGTGTCAGTGTGTGTCCTCGTGTTCTGCTGCTCCTCTTCCTGTGACTAATGTCTCCCACCTGTACCTTCCTCCCTAGTGTCAGTGCGTGTCCTCGTGTTCTGCTGCTCCTCTTCCTTTGACTAATGTCTCCCACCTGTACGTTCCTCCCTCTAGTGTCAGTGCGTGTCCTCGTGTTCTGCTGCTCCTCTTCCTGTGAAGAATGTCTCCCACCTGTACCTTCCTCCCTCTAGTGTCAGTACCTGTCCTCGTGTTCTGCTGCTCCTCTTCTTGTGACTGTCTCCCACCTGTACCTTCCTCCCCCTAGTGTCAGTGCATGTCCCTGTGTTCTGCTGCTCCTCTTCCTGTGAAGAATGTCTCCCACCTGTACCTTCCTCCCTCTAGTGTCAGTACCTGTCCTCGTGTTCTGCTGCTCCTCTTCCTGTGACTGTCTCCCACCTGTACCTTCCTCCCTCTAGTGTCAGTGCATGTCCTCGTGTTCTGCTGCTCCTCTTCCTGTGAAGAATGTCTCCCACCTGTACCTTCCTCCCTCTAGTGCCAGTGCATGTCCTCGTGTTCTGCTGCTCCTCTTCCTGTGACTAATGTCTCCCACCTGTACCTTCCTCCCTCTAGTGTCAGTGCGAGTCCTCGTGTTCTGCTGCTCCTCTTCCTGTGACTAATGTTTCCCACCTGTACCTTCCTCCCTAGTGTCAGTGCATGTCCTCGTGTTCTGCTGCTCCTCTTCCTTTGACTAATGTCTCCCACCTGTACGTTCCTCCCTCTAGTGTCAGTGCGTGTCCTCGTGTTCTGCTGCTCCTCTTCCTGTGATGAATGTCTCCCACCTGTCCCTTCCTCCCTCTAGTGTCAGTACCTGTCCTCGTGTTCTGCTGCTCCTCTTTCTGAGACTAATGTCTCCCACCTGTACCTTCCTCCCTCTACTGTCAGTACCTGTCCTCGTGTTCTGCTGCTCCTCTTCCTGTGAAGAATGTCTCCCACCTGTACCTTCCTCCCTCTAGTGCAGGGGTTCTCAAACTATTGTGCTCTGGGACCCCATCAGACAATAAAAATAATGATGGGACCCCATCAGACAATAAAAATTAATTACGGGACCCCAGCAAGTTACTGCAGAAGGTCATCACATCACATGTGTAGTCAGCAGACAGCACAAACATGGCAGCATTGTGGGGGCACAGAGTGATGGGAGGAGTCTAATATATCAGACTCCTTGAATCACTGACTGAGATGAAAAAAGTCATCAACCTGATGGTCAGCAAAATGGATTCGCGACCCCACAATGAGAAGGTCGGGACCCACTTTGGGGTCAGGACCCACAGTTTGAGAACCACTGCTCTAGTGTCAGTACCTGTCCTCGTGTTCTGCTGCTCCTCTTCCTGTGAAGAATGTCTCCCACCTGTACCTTCCTCCCTCTAGTGTCAGTGCATGTCCTCGTGTTCTGCTGCTCCTCTTCCTGTGAAGAATGTCTCCCACCTGTACCTTCCTACCTCTAGTGTCAGTGCATGTCCTCGTGTTCTGCTGCTCCTCTTCCTGTGAAGAATGTCTCCCACCTGTACCTTCCTCCCTCTAGTGCCAGTGCATGTCCTCGTGTTCTGCTGCTCCTCTTCCTTTGACTAATGTCTCCCACCTGTACGTTCCTCCCCCTAGTGTCAGTGCATTTCCTCGTGTTCTGCTGCTCCTCTTCCTGTGACTAATGTCTCCCACCTGGACCTTGTTATAACCCTTGATATATGTGAAAGTTTCTATCATGTCCCCCCTTTCCCTTCTCTGCTCTAAAGTATACATATTAAGATCTTTTAGTCTTTCCTGGTACGTTTTGTGATGTAGGCCATGCACCATTTTAGTTGCCCGTCTTTGTACAGTCTCTAATGTATTTATATCCTTCTGGAGATATGGCCTCCAGAACTGAACACAATACTCTAGGTGAGGTCGTACCAATGACCTATACAGTGGCATTATTACTTCTTTCTTTCTACTGCTGATTCCTCTCCCTATGCAACCAAAACTTTGTGCTAACGTTTCGGTGTTTGACCCCCTTTATCAATCCAAAAATCAAATAGTCAATTTAATAGGCTAGTGAGGGGGAGAATCAGAGGGCAGTATTCAATGAGAAATATTCTCCGTGCATGGCGAGAGATTTTTTTCTCTCGCCATGCACTCACCCTGTTACGGAGGGCTCGCTGCCACTCCTGCTCCCACTATTCAATGTGGTTAAGACTCGTCGCCACTCATGGCGAGTCTTAACCCCTGCAGCGGAGCCGGGGGACGGAGGCAGCCAGGGAGATTAAAGTCTCCCTGGCTGCCCCAGAACATATGTGGAGGGGAGGAGGGCTCCCCGGGACCCAGGCAGCACAAGCTGCCCCCCCCCCCCCTATAGCCAGCGGGGGACCCAGTATTCACTGCACCCGATCGCATATGTAATGATCGGGTGCAGTGAATATATGAATATCTAATAAGCGGCTCGAGAGCTCCGGCCCCCTGCTGGCTGCTCTGTGTAATAAAAAATATATATATATATTTTTTTTTTTTTATTAAATATGTATTCATGTGCTATAAGCACATGAATAAAAATAACATGCCCCTTCACAGAAAAAAAATCCTGATTTTTTTGACACCAAAATAATAAAAAAAAAACTTAGTTTTAAAAGTTCACATTCCAGTTCTCCATGAAAAGATGGAGAATTGCTACACGGAGAGAGACGGTGAAAATCACTTAGAAAAGACGGCGAATATTTCACATTGAATAGGGTGGTTCACTTTTTGAGACCAAAATTCTCCGTCCAAGGCGAAAAAAGCACAAATTCGCCATAAAACACGGAGAATTTTTCTCATTGAATACTGCCCAGAGAAGTTTTAGTGAGGGGCAGGTACTAGAGGGGAGAGGGGTAAATTCAGTGAGCATCAGGCTATTGCTATAACAGGTAAGTGTTAGTCGGGGTTAGGGAAGCCAATCCCGGAGCATTTTTTCAATCTCGGATTTCGGGATTAAAAAATGCCCAATCCCGGGATTCCCGGGATCCCGGGATTGGCTTCCCTAATTTAAAAACCGCACCCCGGCCGCCCCGCATATTTACTTACATGTGGGGTGCGGTGCGGCCGGGTGTCTGTGGAGCCAGGCAGCCGGCCGGGTTGGCAGGCGGGTAGCAGCGAGCCGGGGGTGGGGAGCCAGCCGGGTTGGTGGGCGGGGGCGAACGCATGCTGCACAGAGCCACACTGGCTCTGTGCAGCTGCTTGGCCTGCGCAGCGTGATCTCTGTACTCGTCATGCTGCGCAGGGATGTACTTCCGGGGAAGGGAGAAGCTGGGCAGCGTCTGAGCACACGCTCAGATGCTGACCGGCATTAGACTGCGCATGCACAGTCTAATCCCAAAATCCCGGGATTGAAATCCCGGCGTTTTAGGGGCCAAATCCCGGGATCCCGCCGATCCCGGGATTGGCCACCCTACTCGGGGTAATTTATTGGAGGGTGAGTTATCCGTCAGATCGCCCTTATCTTATGTAACGCCCATAGTGAATAATCTCTGTGGCCGATATCACAGGTCTCTAATTACAGTCTCGGTAATTACTTCACAGTGACGAGAAGGCCGATGGAAAGAAGAAGCACAAGGGCCTGATCTTCCACTCGCCTCTTCTGAAAGGGGCGCTGCAAAGTGCGTGCTCCAGCTCTCCCGCTTCCTGGCCACGCAGTGCATGATGGCTGCCCGGATGGACTTCTCCTCAGGTGAGCATCCCGGGGCCAGTGGCTAGTTTGGGCCGCGGCACCTTGGACTAAATGAAACTCGAGATGGGTAGCTTTGTAGCAACGTTTCAACGTGTCACATAGGCAAATCAATCACACTAATTTCCAGATGGGCGGATCCTGGAGAGATGACATCATAGCATAGCCCAAATATAATTATTTGTCAAATAATACACCAATTGCCACAAAATAGCAATATGTATACATATATACAGTAATACAAACATAACATGTAGACGGGGACTAATACATTATATCAATACAATGTTACATATAGGTTATCCATAATAAACCTGCTCATATACGCATACCGCTTTCAGACTGCAAATGCAGGGTCGCACTGGGACTTGGAAATGGTTCAGTCCCGGTGCATGTGCAGACTGTTCAGATTGTCATGTGGGGGTGGGGGAGGAGGCAGCGCTTAGAGGTGGCGCTGCTCCGAGCGCTGCCTCCTCCATAGTGTGAACGGGAAACTGGTAGCTCGACCCGATTAACTAGTTCACACTGCACAGCAACACCGCGATGAACCGGTAAGAACCCTTCTTATTACCTGGTTCGTATTGCCGTGTTCGTACCAGTTAGCTGTAACCAGTAATCACATCGCACAAATAACCGTGTCAAACCGGAATTTTGTGCTATTTGACGGGTATAAGCTGGGTCGGCACTACCACTAGGCAGCTGCCTATGGGCACCAGCCACTGGAGGGCGCCGTTACATATGTTATACTAAAAATGAAGGATGTATCTAAAAAGCATCCTTCGTGTAAATTGCGCTAGCCAGTGGTAGCGGGTCTGTCACCTCACCAGCAGCCTGTTCCTGTGGTAGAGTCGTGAACGAGAACTGAAGGGGAACTAGCGAGTGGTAGCGGGTCTGACACCTCACCAGCAGCCTGTTCCTGTGGTAGAGTCGTGAACGAGAACTGAAGGGGAACTAGCCAGCGGTAGCGGGTCTGTCACCTCACCAGCAGCCTGTTCCTGTGGTAGAGTCGTGAACGAGAACTGAAGGGGAACTAGCCAGCGGTAGTGGGTCTGTCACCTCACCAGCAGCCTGTTCCTGGGGTAGAGTCGTGAACGAAAACTGAAGGGGAACTAGCCAGCGGTTGCAGGTCTGACACCTCACCAGCAGCCTGTTCCTGTGGTAGAGTCGTGAACGAGAACTGAAGGGGAACTAGAGAGCGGTAGCGGGTCTGACACCTCACCAGCAGCCTGTTCCTGTGGTAGAGTCGTGAACGAGAATTGAAGGGGAACTAGCCAGCGGTAGCGGGTCTGTCACCTCTCCAGCAGCCTGTTCCTATGGTAGTTGTGAACGAGAACTGCAGGGGAACTAGCCAGCGGTAGCGGGTCTGTCACCTCTCCAGCAGCCTGTTCCTGTTGTAGAGTCGTGGACGAGAATTGAAGGGGAACTAGCCAGCGGTAGCGGGTCTGTCACCTCTCCAGCAGCCTGTTCCTGTGGTAGAGTCGTGAACGAGAACTGAAGGGGAACTAGCCAGCGGTTGCAGGTCTGTCACCTCTCCAGCAGCCTGTTCCTGTGGTAGTCGTGAAGGAGAACTGAAGGGGAACTAGCGAGCGGTTGCAGGTCTGTCACCTCTCCAGCAGCCTGTTCCTGTGGTAGTCGTGAAGGAGAACTGAAGGGGAACTAGCGAGCGGTAGCGGGTCTGTCACCTCTCCAGCAGCCTGTTCCTGTGGTAGTCGTGAAGGAGAACTGAAGGGGAACTAGCCAGCGGTAGCGGGTCTGTCACCTCACCAGCAGCCTGTTCCTGTGGTAGAGTCGTGAAGGAGAACTGAAGGGGAACTAGCGAGCGGTAGCGGGTCTGACCCCTCACCAGCAGCCTGTTCCTGTGGTAGAGTCGTGAACGAGAACTGAAGGGGAACTAGCCAGCGGTAGCGGGTCTGTCACCTCACCAGCAGCCTGTTCCTGTGGTAGAGTCGTGAAGGGGAACTAGCGAGCGGTAGCGGGTCTGTCACCTCACCAGCAGCCTGTTCCTGTGGTAGTCGTGAACGAGAACTGAAGGGGAACTAGCGAGCGGTAGCGGGTCTGACACCTCACCAGCAGCTTGTTCCTGTGGTAGAGTCGTGAACGAGAACTGAAGGGGAACTAGCCTAATATTCTTGGAGACGGGGGGTGGCATCGGCGGCTGCATACAGATCTAGCAGTCACTGTGCTGACTGCTGAGGATAGAAGAGGCTAAAAGGGAGCTGTGGCTGTATACACATCTAGCAGGCACTGTGCTGACTGCTGAGGATAGAAGAGGCTGAGAGGGTGCTGTGCTGTATACACATCTAGCAGGCACTGTGCTGACTCTGCTGAGGCTGAGCGGGAGCTGTCCGTGTATACACCCCTAGCAGGCACTGTGCTGACTGCTGAGTCTGAGAGGGAGCTGTACTGTATACACCACTAGCAGGCACTGTGCTGACTCTGCTGAGGCTGAGAGGGAGCTGTGCTGCATACACATCTAGCAGGCACTGTGTTGACTCTGCTGAGGATAGAAGAGGCTGAGAGGGAGCTGCGCTGTATACACATCTAGCAGGCACTGTGCTGACTGCTGAGGCTGAGAGGGAGCTGTGCTGCATAAACATCTAGCAGGCACTATGCTGACTTTGCTGAGGATAGAAGAGGCTGAGAGGGAGCTGTGCTGTATACACATCTAGCAGGCACTCTGCTGAGGACAGTAGAGGCTGAGAGGGAGCTGTGCTGTATACACATCTAGCAGGCACTGCGCTGACTCTGCTGAGGATAGAAGAGGCTGAGAGGGAGCTGTGCTGTATACACATCTAGCAGGCACTGTGCTGACTCTGCTGAGGATAGAAGAGGCTGTGAGGGAGCTGTGCTGTATACACATTGTAACGATCAGATCAGGTGATCGATCAAATTAACGTATGCCTCCTGTTATGATTATCTGTCCGGTCAATGTATGTCTGATATTGGTGTAATAGTTATGTCTCCTGTGAGTATTGGAATCAGGACATGTCTTGTATGTAAACTGTAGGTGACCCTGGTTTGAGTTTGAGGCCTGTATTTCCTCAGTGTGACATCTGTGGACTCCTCCGGAGTTAGGATGTAAGATAAGATCTGAGCCCCTCATAAACCATGGTCCAGGAGAAGAGGTTAGAGTTTGTCCCCTTCCTTCACATCTCTTATCAGTGGGTCTGCTATGCAAGGAAGGAGGATCAATCACTTTGAAAAGACTAGAAAATACATTGCCAGGGACCTTCCACACTTCTTCAGCATGGAAAGAGTGGAATCCCAAGGGTGGGAGGGATGAGGGAGTCTGCAAGGTATAACTAAGACCTT
Organism: Crinia signifera; assembly: GCF_055691185.1. Classification (NCBI taxonomy): domain Eukaryota; kingdom Metazoa; phylum Chordata; class Amphibia; order Anura; family Myobatrachidae; genus Crinia; species Crinia signifera. The sequence goes on along the minus strand of NC_139217.1, from coordinate 11,141,336 downwards.
TCTCCCTATAGTCAGTGTCACTACCTGGGGGTCTAGCAAAACAGGCTGTAGGCGACGAGAGATTTCTTGTGGAGGACCCCCCCACGTCAGGATCTGTATTTAAGTGTAAGATAGGTTCTGTCTTTTTTCCCTTTTTATTTTTGAAATTGCATTTAAAAATCGTTGTGTGTACTTTTAAAATCATTGTAATGTCTTGTAACCATTTTGTTTAAAGCTCTTTAGTATTGCTAGGAATAAATAATACATATTCTCAGTCCTGGTTCTGTGTTCTTAAGACTCATTAGCCTCAGGAGAGAGAGGCTGGAAAACGTTACCATTGTTATCTTGTATTGTGTGGTCAGGGGCGAGCCAAGCCGCCCCTTGCGCAGTTTCAGGCGCTAAAATCAGGTTTTGGCTGGTGGCAGTGTACCTCAAGGAAAGGACCCGAGTGTCCTGAGTGAACCCCAGTCACGGCCGGCGCTGCTCAGATTGACGTATCGGAGCAGGCGACCGGTGGGTCCGTGACATTTGGTGGCAAGCGGTGGGGTGGAGAATTTATTTTTCTCTTTAAGAACTTAAGTGAGTGTGGGTAGAATTTTGTGTGAGATACCCACATCACCAGAATCAGAACTCAGAGCTTTACTATAGTTTTAAAAGTCACACAGTGGATGCAATTTCTGTTCCCTCCCTTCTCTTGTTTTTCTTTCCTATCATTTTATTTGACAAGTGTGAGACTCCGGATGGCTGATTACCAGCAGATGAGGAGAGATGACCTGGCGGTCGTGTGTGTGCGGAGGAATATCCCTTGGTCTGGCCAGAGTAGAAAACGTATGATTCAGGCACTAGTGGATGCCGATCGGACTCTAGCTGCTGGAGGAAACCAGTCCATGGACAATCCTACCCCAGGGGCTCAGTCAGCACTGGACAGTACAAACGATTCCGCGCCAGGGTCAAACACTTCTGCTGGACCCAGCAAGTCTACACTGCCGAGCGACCTTCTAGCTGCTAGCAGGCAATTGAAGGATGTGAACCCCGTATTCGCTTTGCAGCTGGTGCAGTTCTGCCAAGGCATTGTCGACAGAGAGGCTGCGGAGCGCAAAGCCATTGTCGACAGAGAGGCTGCGGAGTGCAAAGCCAGACGAGAGGCTGAGGAGCGCAAAGCCGTACGTGAGGCTGAGAAGCGCAAAGCCGTACGAGAGGCTGAGGAGCGCAAAGCCGTACGTGAGGCTGCAGAGCGTCAGGCTGAGCATGAGCACCAGTTGGTGCTGGGGAGGCTCAGAGGCCTGATCGCTGTTGGTGAACCAGTGGAGAATGATACAGGGCATCATGATGGCGAACCTTTACGTGAGACTTTATCTGCCGTGGCTACTGAGTTAGCAGGAGATGGGCTTCGTACTGAACTTTTACTGTCTGCGGAAGTAAATAATGTGTTGGATCATGGTGTGGACTCTGTTATCAATCATGGGGAGCCTAACAAGGGACAGAGGTCCCAAATGACCGCTGACGCGAATTTCACCGGACCGCGTCATGCACAGTTCCCTGTCTTGGAAGCAGACAGAGGAAGCCAAGTGAGTGTCAGCTTGGTTGTGAGTAATGAGCTGGCCCTGGACACTACAGCCGATGCTCAGAGAGCTGACATCTCTGCTAGCACCAGGGAGACTGTAGGATGTGTGGCAGTCAGGGAGACTGCAGAGTACCAATCCCCTACAGCACCAGAAGAGCCCAGTGGGTATATTGACCCAGTGGAGGATGATGATATGTTTACCCTACTGAGCACAGAGGAACTAACGGAAGAATGCCAGCTGCAAGGTATCTCCTGCCACAACCATACTCGTGGGGAGATGATCATGCAGCTCATCCAGGCCAGTTATGATGAGTGCAATGCCTTCAGCCAGTATCGTGCAGCATTTCGTTTCTGGGGTCCATCCGCGTCTCCTTGGGTGCTGCTGAGAGAACTGGGACAATGTTACAAATTTGCGCAGCAGGAGGTCGATGCTTGGAGAAAGCTGGATACCCCATTTTGGGGGGATCAGTGCCGCCGGATAGGTGTGGAGTGGCGTCGCCTAGAACAGCTGTTGCTACCAGCTCTGGAAGCAGAGTTCCAGTTTAAACGGTTGGGAGAAGCAGAATCTGAGGATGTCAGCAGCTTGCTCTCACCAGGGGTGCCCCACCAGGGCAAGGTGCCTCTGCCTACTACAGCAGTCATGGAACCTGCTCAGGAGACCTCACATCACAAGGCCCAGTTTAAACTGCTGGAAGATGTGAGCAGCATGTTCCCACCCGTTGCTCCAGATTTGTTGCCGGAAGAGGCTGGCTGCATAGTGAAAGTATGCAGGGGAGAGACTATGTCGGAAATAGGAATGGGACTTTCTGACTGTATGCACACAAGTATGTGTGGGACTACTGATGTGGGACTTTTATTAACTCCACACATATCTGTCACTAACCCTTCTGAACCATATGATGCATCTCAGGTAGTATGCAATTTTGTGTGAAGCCCCTGGGATGATCTGTGATAGTGCCGTACCTTCGGTAGAGGTGGAGGATGAGTTAGAGACAGGTATAGTGGGTAATCCTTGCCAGTTTGTGGGGTTAAATGAATGCCCTAATCTAGTTGGGAATGAGACACCCTCACTCACCAGTGGTAGGAGTGCTGCTGGTGATGTCATTAAGGTTGCTGTGCTAGACGTTAACCCTGTTCCTCCAGTGATGTCTGGTTGTGACATGGTGCCCGGGGACGCTAACTACACAAATGGGACCGATCTGAGTTGGTTGCAGGCAGCGCATGTACCTGCCAATAAGTTAATGGTGACAACATGCTCAGATAACCCCATTCCTGCTCAGAGACAATGGGATCCAGATATAGCGGGTTTGCCATGGTGCAATTGTAAGCCAGCAGGATGGGCCCCATGTGTTGTGGAAGATGCACAGGCTAATTTGCAGGTATTGCAGGATGTCTCCCCAGGTTATGATAGTGATGTTACTGTTGATAATGTGATGTCTTGCGCTACTGTGGGAAATGTGGTACCAGGTATAATAAGTGTCCTGGTGGGTCCTGTGTGCACTGTAGACCTGTCAGATAGGGAGAGAGTGTCCCTTACTGCAGCTTTCCCCCCAAACCCCCCTCCTTACTGTTGCCACACAAGAACAGATACAGGAACACAGCAGGGGTTCCCTCCAGACACTGAGAATCCTCCAGAGAGTGCATTTTTCCAGCATCACTGGATAACGGATGCCTCTCCTGAGAACCTCAGTGGCACCACCCCAGGCACAGAACCTGCGGGTCTGGGAGGGAAGGTCAGGCTCAGGAAGGTGTCCTGGACTGCCATGGAAAGCTTGGCTTTCCACGCAGAACTGAGAATCAACCCGGCACAGGCTGCCCCATACCTGGGAAGTGGGAAAGATACACCTGGGTGCAGTGAGAGGGTGGTTTCAGGAATAGAGCCAGTGGCTAGTAGGGAAGCTGCTGTGTGTAACCAGAAGGGTGGGTGGGCCCGCGAAGCACAGGTAAACTCAGCTATATTAACCTCAGGAAAGCTGAGCTGGGATGTTCCCAAGACAGGGGACAATGACCTGCTGGTATTCCCCCTTGCAGAAACGTGCCCCCCTTCACAATTCACACACACAGACAAAGAGGGAGCATCTCCTCACAAAAGGATGAGGTGTGAGGTGTTGAGTGAGTGGACCTTCCCCCCAGTGAAGGGGAGGGGGGGTCAGTCAGCTCAGGAGAGGTGCTGGGAAGTCATGTTTAAGTCTGTATATAGTGCTGGGAGAATGCCCCACACCTGTGGTATAGTTAAACGTGCCGAGTTACGAGTCCCAGGGGGATGGCCGTTTGGGGTGTGGCGGAATGGTCTGGTACTGATCTCAGTGAGTAAGGCCAAACTGCCAGCTGCAGGGGAGAATCCGTGCCCAGGAGTCCGACGCACAGCTGTGGTGGGCTGTGTCAATATCAGCCGGGATGGACACAGCTCCCACTATATCAGTGTGCTCACAGACTATGGGTTTGAGGACACCTGTGTGCTTTTAGTTTGCAATCTCCTGCGAGAGGGACAGGGACTATGCCCATTGCCCACCCTAGCCACGGCTATGGCGTCAGGTGGTGCCATGACAGACGTCAAGTATAGTGAAGTGTTAGTACAGATCCCGCAGAATCAGTGGCAGTCTGTCTCAGCACAGAGACCACTGCTACCTGTCCAGGTGATGTAGTTAATAGCGCACTGATGAGACGGTGACGTGGGTCACCGCCTCTGTGCGCCATTTTAAAAGGGGGAGGTGTAACGATCAGATCAGGTGATCGATCAAATTAACGTATGCCTCCTGTTATGATTATCTGTCCGGTCAATGTATGTCTGATATTGGTGTAATAGTTATGTCTCCTGTGAGTATTGGAATCAGGACATGTCTTGTATGTAAACTGTAGGTGACCCTGGTTTGAGTTTGAGGCCTGTATTTCCTCAGTGTGACATCTGTGGACTCCTCCGGAGTTAGGATGTAAGATAAGATCTGAGCCCCTCATAAACCATGGTCCAGGAGAAGAGGTTAGAGTTTGTCCCCTTCCTTCACATCTCTTATCAGTGGGTCTGCTATGCAAGGAAGGAGGATCAATCACTTTGAAAAGACTAGAAAATACATTGCCAGGGACCTTCCACACTTCTTCAGCATGGAAAGAGTGGAATCCCAAGGGTGGGAGGGATGAGGGAGTCTGCAAGGTATAACTAAGACCTTTCTCCCTATAGTCAGTGTCACTACCTGGGGGTCTAGCAAAACAGGCTGTAGGCGACGAGAGATTTCTTGTGGAGGACCCCCCACGTCAGGATCTGTATTTAAGTGTAAGATAGGTTCTGTCTTTTTTCCCTTTTTATTTTTGAAATTGCATTTAAAAATCGTTGTGTGTACTTTTAAAATCATTGTAATGTCTTGTAACCATTTTGTTTAAAGCTCTGTAGTATTGCTAGGAATAAATAATACATATTCTCAGTCCTGGTTCTGTGTTCTTAAGACTCATTAGCCTCAGGAGAGAAAGGCTGGAAAACGTTACCATTGTTATCTTGTATTGTGTGGTCAGGGGCGAGCCAAGCCGCCCCTTGCGCAGTTTCAGGCGCTAAAATCAGGTTTTGGCTGGTGGCAGTGTACCTCAAGGAAAGGACCCGAGTGTCCTGAGTGAACCCCAGTCACGGCCGGCGCTGCTCAGATTGACGTATCGGAGCAGGCGACCGGTGGGTCCGTGACACACATCTAGCAGTCACTTTGGTGAATATGCTGAGGATTGAAGAGGCTGAGAGGGAGCTGCGCTGTATACACATCTAGCAGGCGCTGTGCTGACTCTGCTGAGGATAGAAGAGGCTGAGAGGGAGCTGTGCTGCATACACATCTAGCAGGCACTGCGCTGACTCTGCTGAGGATAGAAGAGGCTGAGAGGGAGCTGTGCTGTATACACATCTAGCAGGCGCTGTGCTGACTCTGCTGAGGATAGAAGAGGCTGAGAGGGAGCTGCGCTGTATACACATCTAGCAGTCACTGTGCTGACTCTGTTGAGGAAAGAAGAGGCTGAGAGGGAGCTGTGGCTGTATACACATCTAGCAGGCACTGTGCTGACTCTGCTGAGGCTGAAAGGGAGCTGTCCTGTATACACCTCTAGCAGGCTCTGTGCTGACTTTGCTGAGGATAGAAGAGGCTGAGAGGGAGCTGAGCTGTATACACATCTAGCAGTCACTGTGCTGACTCTGTTGAGGAAAGAAGAGGCTGAGAGGGAGCTGTGGCTGTATACACATCTAGCAGGCACTGTGCTGACTCTGCTGAGGCTGAAAGGGAGCTGTCCTGTATACACCTCTAGCAGGCTCTGTGCTGACTTTGCTGAGGATAGAAGAGGCTGAGAGGGAGCTGAGCTGTATACACATCTAGCAGTCACTGTGCTGACTCTGCTGAGGATAGAAAAGGCTGAGAGGGAGCTGCACTGTATACACATCTAGCAGGCGCTGTGCTGACTGCTGAGGATAGAAGAGGCTGAGAGGGAGCTGCACTGTATACACATCTAGCAGGCGATGTGCTGACTGCTGAGGATAGAAGAGGCTGAGAGGGAGCTGCACTGTATACACATCTAGCAGGCGCTGTGCTGACTGCTGAGGATAGAAGAGGCTGAGAGGGAGCTGAGCTGTATACACATCTAGCAGTCACTGTGCTGACTCTGCTGAGGATAGAAGAGGCTGAGAGGGAGCTGCACTGTATACACATCTAGCAGGCGCTGTGCTGACTCTGCTGAGGATAGAAGAGGCTGAGAGGGAGCTGCACTGTATACACATCTAGCAGGCGCTGTGCTGACTGCTGAGGATAGAAGAGGCTGAGAGGGAGCTGCACTGTATACATATCTAGCAGGCGCTGTGCTGACTGCTGAGGATAGAAGAGGCTGAGAGGGAGCTGCACTGTATACACATCTAGCAGGCACTGTGCTGACTGCTGAGGATAGAAGAGGCTGAGAGGGATCTGTGCTGTATACACATCTAGCAGTCACTGTGCTGACTGCTGAGGATAGAAGAGGCTGAGGGATGGGAGGTGGGATGCACAGTGTGGGGGAAGGGAGGTGGGATGCACAGTGTGGGGGAAGGGAGGTGGGATGCACAGTGTGGTGAATGGAAGGTGGGATGCACAGTGTGGGGGATGGGAGGTGGGATGCACAGTGTGGTGGATGGGATGCACAGTGTGGGGGATGGGAGTTGGGATGCACAGTGTGGGGGATGGGAGGTGGGAAGCACAGTGTGGTGGATGGGAGGTGGGATGCACAGTGTGGGGGATGGGAGGTGGGATGCACAGTGTGGTGGATGGGAGGTGGGATGCACAGTGTGGTGGATGGGAGATGGGATGCACAGTGTGGGGGATGGGAGGTGGGATTCACAGTGTGGGGGATGGGAGGTGGGATGCACAGTGTGGGGGATGGGAGGTGGGATGCACAGTGTGGGGGATGGGAGGTGGGATGCACAGTGTGGGGGATGGGAGGTGGGATGCACAGTGTGGGGGATGGGAGGTGGGATGCACAGTGTGGAGGATGGGAGGTGGGATGCACAGTGTGGGGGATGGGAGGTGGGATGCACAGTGTGGGGGATGGGAGGTGGGATGCACAGTGTGGGGGATGGGAGGTGGGATGCACAGTGTGGGGGATGGGAGGTGGGATGCACAGTGTGGGGGATGGGAGGTGGGAAGCACAGTGTGGGGGATGGGGGTGGGATGCACAGTGTGGGGGATGGGAGGTGGGATGCACAGTGTGGGGGATGGGAGGTGGGATGCACAGTTTGGGGGATGGGAGGTGGGATGCACAGTTTGGGGGATGGGAGGTGGGATGCACAGTGTGGGGGATGGGAGGTGGGATGCACAGTGTGGGGGATGGGATGCACAGTGTGGGGGGATGGGAGGTGGGATGCACAGTGTGGGGGATGGGATGCACAGTGTGGGGGGATGGGAGGTGGGATGCACAGTGTGGGGGATGGGATGCACAGTGTGGGGGGATGGGAGGTGGGATGCACAGTGTGGTTGCTGGGAGGTGGGATGCACAGTGTGGTTGCTGGGAGGTGGGATGCACAGTGTGGGGGATGGGAGGTGGGATGCACAGTGTGGGGGATGGGATGCACAGTGTGGGGGGATGGGAGGTGGGATGCACAGTGTGGTTGCTGGGAGGTGGGATGCACAGTGTGGGGGATGGGAGGTGGGATGCACAGTTTGGGGGATGGGAGGTGGGATGCACAGTGTGCTTGCTGGGAGGTGGGATGCACAGTTTGGGGGATGGGAGGTGGGATGCACAGTGTGGGGGATGGGAGGTGGGATGCACAGTTTGGGGGATGGGAGGTGGGATGCACAGTGTGGGGGATGGGATGCACAGTGTGGGGGGATGGGATGCACAGTGTGGTTGCTGGGAGGTGGGATGCACGGTGTGGTTGCTGGGAGGTGGGATGCACAGTTTGGGGGATGGGAGGTGGGATGCACAGTGTGGGGGATGGGGGATGGGATGCACAGTGTGGGGGGATGGGAGGTGGGATGCACAGTGTGGGGGATGGGAGGTGGGATGCACAGTGTGGTTGCTGGGAGGTGGGATGCACAGTGTGGGGGGATGGGAGGTGGGATGCACAGTGTGGGGGATGGGATGCACAGTGTGGGGGGATGGGAGGTGGGATGCACAGTGTGGTTGCTGGGAGGTGGGATGCACAGTGTGGGGGATGGGAGGTGGTATGCACTGTGTGGGGGATGGGATGCACAGTGTGGGGGGGTGGGAGGTGGGATGCACAGTGTGGGGGATGGGAGGTGGGATGCACAGTGTGGGGGATGGGAGGTGGGATGCACAGTGTGGGGGATGGGAGGTGGGATGCACAGTGTGGGGGATGGGAGGTGGGATGCACAGTGTGGGGGATGGGAGGTGGGATGCACAGTGTGGTCGCTGGGAGGTGGGATGCACAGTGTGGGGGATGGGAGGTGGGATGCACAGTGTGGGGGATGGGAGGTGGGATGCACAGTGTGGGGGATGGGAGGTGGGATGTGGTTGCTGGGAGGTGGGATGCACAGTTTGGGGGATGGGAGGTGGGATGCACAGTGTGGGGGATGGGAGGTGGGATGCACAGTGTGGGGATTGGGAGATGGGATGCACAGTGTGGGGGATGGGATGCACAGCATGGTGGATGGGAGTTGGGATGCCCAGTATGGGGGATGGGGTGCACAGTATGGGGCGTTGGAGGCACAGTAGGTGAGATAAGGGATGGAACACACAGTGTGGGGGATGGGGGGCACAGTAGGTGAGATAAGGGATGGAATACACAGTGTGGGGGATGGGGTGCACAGTACGGGGCGTTGGAGGCACAGTAGGTGAGATAAGGGATGGAACACACAGTGTGGGGGATGGGGGGCACAGTAGGTGAGATAAGGGATGGAATACACAGTGTGGGGGATGGGGTGCACAGTACGGGGCATTGGAGGCACAGTAGGTGAGATAAGGGATGGAATACACAGTGTGGGGGATGGGGTGCACAGTACGGGGCGTTGGAGGCACAGTAGGTGAGATAAGGGATGGGATACACAGTGTGGGGGATGGGGTGCACAGTACGGGGCGTTGGAGGCACAGTAGGTGAGATAAGGGATGGAATACACAGTGTGGGGGATGGGGTGCACAGTACGGGGCGTTGGAGGCACAGTAGGTGAGATAAGGGATGGGATACACAGTGTGGGGGATGGGGTGCACAGTACGGGGCATTGGAGGCACAGTAGGTGAGATAAGGGATGGAATACACAGTGTGGGGGATGGGGTGCACAGTACGGGGCGTTGGAGGCACAGTAGGTGAGATAAGGGATGGAATACACAGTGTGGGGGATGGGGTGCACAGTACGGGGCGTTGGAGGCACAGTAGGTGAGATAAGGGATGCAATACACAGTATGGGGGATGGGGTGCACCGTACAGGGCGTTGGAGGCACAGTAGGTGAGATAAGGGATGGAATACACAGTGTGGGGGATGGGGTGCACAGTACGGGGCGTTGGAGGCACAGTAGGTGAGATAAGGGATGGAATACACAGTATGGGGGATGGGGTGCACAGTACGGGGCGTTGGAGGCACAGTAGGTGAGATAAGGGATGGAATGCACAGTGTGGGGGATGTGTTCAGGTGCACAGTACGGGGCGTTGGAGGCACAATAGGTGAGATAAGGGATGGGATGCACAGTGTGGGGGATGTGTTCAGGTGCACAGTGTGTGCAATAGGGTGGTGTAGCGCACAATGGAGGATGGGGTGCAATAGGCTGAAGTTCTGCCTACAGTGCCACTAAACCTTGCACCGGCCCTGGGTATAAGACATAACCTGATATACCTGTATACAAGCCTATATAAAGTAATGCACAGGGAATACAGCGCATGTCCGTGTAGTGAGCGCAGATAGTACTGTACTAATAGTACTACTACTACAGGTTGAGTATCTCGGGACCGCAAGCATTTCGGATAAGGGATTTTTCCGGTTTTTGGTATATATTTTTTTAAACTTACTTACCTGGTCCCACGACGGCCGTCAGGATCTTCTTCAGCGGACCCAGGGGCGCATTGTGCGAGTTTGCAGGCGCGCCGGTGACGTCACTGGTGCGCTTGCGCAGTGCACTCCTGGGACCGCTGAAGAAGATCCTGAAGGACACCGGGGGACTTGGTGAGTATGAAAAAAGGGGTGGGTGGGGTGGGGGGTTTGGAATATTTCGGATACGGGAGACTCGGCCTGTATTCATTTTGCCTGAACTTTTGTGACTGTATTACCACAGGGAAGTCTGACCATGCCTATGGGGCTGTCTCTAAACTAGAATGCTGTTCGTACTCCTGCTCCCCCTGCCACGTCTGGTACCTCTCTGATGGTTCCGTCACCGCCTACTCACTCTGAGCTGACCCCCACAGGTGATCCCCATTCCTCCTTTTTGATCAGATCCTTCAGGCCATTGTTACTTTGGAAAGACAGCATGGTGGGGTGCAGCTGGATGTTTGGTTGATTTGAAGATGAAGGAGCGAGTTGGGTCGGCTGATTGTCGGATCTCTGCCATGGTGGACCACACTGCGTCTGTGCCAGGGCAAATTGCAGCACTCTCTGCTGAAATGGCCATATGTTATTCAAAATGATCTGGCCTAGAGGGAGGGCTTAGGAAAAACAACCTGTGCGTTTCAAAATCGAATCACATTCTAATGGTGTTAAGCTGCATTCGGTCCCGAATTGTACAGAAAAATAGACTTTGCAGACAAGACTACATAGTACGGATCTGTACTATATAGTCAGAATCAATCTCGATCGATTCGCAAGGCAGTCGCACCGGGTGTACGCCCCTTAAGATGTTCCTTAGAAAATGCCTGGTGGAGCTGTTTGGCAAATCTCCTTTCCTCTATTCCACCACTTTCCGTGGCAGAGCCCCAGGCGTTTATTTCCTACACACTGCTGTGACATTAGGCCATCTGCATGGTCCCCTCAAGTTGGACAGCCATTTGGTGACCGTCTGTTCTGATTTTGCCTTGGATGTGCAGAAGAGCCCCTCTAGATTTCTTCCAGTTGAACACAAGCTTCGCGACCAACAACTTCTGCAATACCTCTCATATTCATGTGGCGGTGGATGGTAGTGGCCTCCTCCTCTTCAATACTCCTGCTGAGGCCGGATCATGGCTGGAATGGTGTCTGCATCATGGATGTACCTTTGTGGGCGTTTCTGATCTCGTTTTAGCCCGGGGGACTCTCACAATATGTTTTGTTTTGTTTTTTTTTTCTTGTTTTTTTAACTCTTGTTATAATATTATACTGTTTTTTTTTTTTTTCTCATGTTAAGCTATTATCTTTGGAAAAGTGGAGAGTGAATGAGTACAGGTTGAGTATCCCTTATCCAAAATGGACCAGGAGAATTTTGGATAACGGATTATTCCGTATTTAGGAATATTTTAATATTTCAATGATGTATTTTGAAGTATCTTGCATTTATGCTGTATAAACACATAAAATACACACAAATATATTTTATTTGTTCAAAAAACAAGGTTTCAAAACATGAAACAAAATGTGTGTACTATCTCAGCACTGAATTTGAATGCCAAGCAATCATTGTCTTGTACATATATAGTGCCAGTTACATATCATGTCCCCAGTGATGCTGTTACAAATGTCCCCAGTGAGTTTTTATAAAAAAAATAAAAAAAAATTCACTTTCTGGAATGTCTGGTTTTCGGAATAATTCGGATAACGGATATTCGGATACGGGATACTCAACCTGTAATTATGAATTTTTGGGAGTTAACGGCTCATTAAATTCATAGGATGGCCATGCTAGTGATGGCTTAGTTTACGTGCCCTTTCTTCTATCCTTTGGTCCGGGTTTGTTGCTGCCTTTCCTCAAGTGGCATTGCTGCTCATTGATGTAAAGATTTTGGCAAATCTGTTGACTTGACTGGCTTAATTCTATCCCTGATACTGTTGTACACCCTGATCAAGGCGGTTTATGCCTGGTAACACCATTACCCCAAATCATAGGTGATCTCTTCTGTCATATGCCAATTGATGTCCCTGAGATGGTGGCGGTCTCTCTCCTGCTCTTTCTCTCTCTCGCTCTCTATCTCTGTCTTGTCATATGTAAGTCATATCTATAGGATTCCCTTAGTGGCCAGTTTTGATGTAAATTCATGAACAGTAGTTGCTGTAATCACCCCACCGGCAATGAGTTCCAGAATGTTACTGCTCTAATGGTGAAGAATCCTCTTCTTAATTCAGTACAGTATTTCCTTTCTCCGCGCCTCAGTACATGCCCGCGTGTCCTAAGTATAGGCCTGTTAGTGACCAATCATCTCCCAGTACCATATGATTCCCAATCCTGTATATGTACATAGTAATCATATCCCCTCTCAACCTCCATTTCTCGAGTGATAACATATTCAGCCTGGTTAACCCATCTTTGTATTCTAGTGATTCCAGACCTGTTACTAGCTTAGTCGCCCTTCTCTGTACCTGTTCCAATTCATTTATGTCCTTTTTAAGGTGTGATGCCCAGAACTGAACACAATATTCCAAGTGTGGTCTCACCAATGCCTTGTAAAGAGCGACTATCATATTTGCATCCCTTGAATCCATTCTCTGTTTTTAATGCATGTCAGTGTCCAGTTTGCTTTTGCTATTGCACTTGAGCAGTTCGCACTATTACCCAATGTTTCATCTATGATGACCCCCAAGTCCTTCTGTACAGCAGAATTCCATATAATAACTCCATTTATCCTATAAGTAGCTTGTTCATTTTTGTTCCTATAATGAATTACTTTACATTTATCAACGTTAAATTGCATTTTCCACCTTTTTGCCCACCTTCCCATTTTAATTAAGTCACTTTGTAGTGTTTCCACATCCTCTTCTGAGTTAATTTCCTTACTCAATTTTGTGTTGTCGCAATTTTACTCACTATGTCACTTCCAATATCATTAACGAATGAATTAAACAAGGTGGGTCCCAATATTGAACCTTGTGGGACTCCACTTTGGACCTTACCCCAGCTGGAATGTATGCCATTTACCACCAATTGTTCCTGATTGTGCAACCAGTTTATAATCCAATTACAAATTGTATCTCCTAACCCTAAATTACCCAGTTTCATTAAAACCTTTTATGAGGCACCGTGTCAAAAGCTTTAGCGAAATCAAGCAGTATTACATCAACAGATTTCCCTAAGTCCAGCCCCCTACTGACTTCCTCATAGAAGCTAATTAAATTAGTCTGACATGATGTATTTTTGACAAACCCATGCTGAGCCTTACTTATCACCTTCTCCTGTTCTATAAATAGATTTTTATTTGATTTTCAATACATCAATACAAAAATACACATAGATAAAAAATAACATACATTATACATACAAACACTAAACATACATGGTCTGACTATATTGCACTCTTCTCTTAACATAGATATATCTAGATACCCGTCACTACATTCCGGCTTATAGTCCTATATCCAGGGTGATTCTACTTTCATGGTATATCTCTATCTATCATGGAAACGGAAAAATTCTCACACACTTTCCCCATTCACCTATAAACAATCATTATGTCTATTACACATGTAAACTTTTAACACTTTTAACTTTTCTTCTTCAATATCTATATATTTTAAAGTGATATTCTGTGCATACTATTTTTTATTTTTTATTTTTATTTTCTTTTTCCCCTTCAAATACGTTTTTATCCACCTCCAAATTATTTTTTAAGCTTATTCATATTAATCGTGCCAGCTATTTCTCTTACTCTTTTTTATCAAACAAAATACATTATCAATTCAATTCTTTACCCCCTAAAGCTTTATGTGTACAGAATGTGGAATATTGTGCATAGTCTTTTCACTGTTTTTCCACCACACTACTACTATTTCAAAATACTATACTATATTTACCATATATTCACCTTATATCTAATTTCCATAATATACAGATCTATACCAACATCCCCATATTTTATAGAACTTATCCATGCTATTTCTTACCAAATAGATCTCTCGCTCATTTTTAAATACCTCATTAACAAGGCGGATCCAGTCCTTCCCTGCCGGCACCGTATCGGCCATCCAGGTACGGGCCAGACATACCTTTGCCAATGAGGTTAAGACAATTGCAAACTTCATATCAACCAGCATCCCACCACCAGACCATACTCCCAGTACCAGGAAACGAGGGGAAAATGCCTGCTGGGGGAATCCCAGTTTAACCATATAGTCTTGTATCTTAGCCCAATATTTTTGAACTTCACCACACTTCCACATTAAATGCCAAAAGTTACCACCCATCTGTTTGCACTTAGGGCATGGGGAGGGTTCTTTACCTGAGAATTTACTTATTCTTTGTGGGGTTAAATATGTACGTTGCACAATATTATATTGTGTTTGCTGTATTCTTAATGAGTTAGTAGAAATTTTAATATTTGCAAGGGCTGTATCCCATTCTTCCTCGGTTAACTCAGGTATATCTATTTTCCATTTATCAAGGAGACTGTTGAGCCCGTCCTCATGAATTTTACCCATTATCTGTTTATACAATTTAGCGGTATTCTTTTTGTTATCGGTTTTCTTTATTAAGATCTTCACTGGGCTATCCTGAATCTCTTTTCCTAATTTTTTAACATAGTCCTCTAGGGCACTTTTTAGCTGTAAATACCCAAACAATTCCTTAGCTCCCCATCCTAAAGGCCCCCATACACTAGCAGATTTTGGTCAGATTTCAGCCAGATCAGTCGGATCTGGCCGAAATCGGACCAAAATCTGCTAGTTTTGATGTCCCCTCAGATCCGATGCGCGGTCCCGTGCGCATCGGATCTGCGTCGGGTGGTCGGACCTGCTGCACGTCCGACCACCCGACTTGGGACCTAGTGGGGCGGTGCGGCGGTGGAGGGAGCAGGGGGGGCTGGGGACGCTGCGGGGGACACAGGCGGCATAGAGCCGGCCGGGAGCTGTCAGTAATGAATAAAAAAAAAAAGCCCATACAATGAATGGGTGGCCTGTGATTGGCTGAGCGCTCTCTCAGCCAGTCAGCAATTGGCTGAGAGAGCGCTCAGCAGCCAATCACAGGCTGCCCATTCATTGTATGGGCTTTTTTTTTTATTCATTACTGACAGCTCCCGGCCGGCTCCCCCTGCCCGGCTCTATGCCGCCTGTGTCCCCCGCAGTGTCCCCAGCCCCCCCTGCTCCCTCTACCGCCTCAACGCTGTCCCCCGCAGCGTCCCTAGCAGCGGGGGACACAGACGTGTCCCCAGCAGCGGGGGACACAGACGTGTCACCAGCAGCGTCCCCAGCCCCCCCTGCTCCCTCTACCGCCTCGCACAGATGCTGTCCCCCGCAGCGTCCCCAGTAGCGGGGGACACAGACGATTTATCACATGTAAAAAATGGCACATCAAGTGCCAATCTAATCAAGCTCCCCCGGGGAGCAGCCGGGGAAGCTCAGGGGGAAGTCGGGGGCGACTTGTCCTAAGGACAAGTCGCTCTAGTGTATGGGGGCCTTAACTCCATTTGGAGCATATTAAAAGGTTTCATTCTATTTTGTTGTATGACTTGTCCGATAGAATTAATGTCAAGTTTAGACCTCAATTGTTGTAGTTCACTTTTTTGTAAAGTGTCTAATGAAAAAATGGCTGTATCTGGATCTAGTCCATTATATCCATATCTATCCGAGCTCCATTTCCATACTTTAATAGCTTGATTTTAATATATGAGGATGTTTTTTTCCGACATCGGGACATTAGGATAGCCTGGAGAGATGAACAGCCTGGCATAGCATGATCTATCATTTTCACTAGCTCTTTTGTTTTACCTTCATCTGTTAACCACTCCCACAAATGCCCCAACTGAGCCACTATATAATATATTCTAAAATCCGGCAGAGCCAATCAACCTTTATCCCGATCTCGGGTGAGTACGTCATATCCAATACTAGGAGTCTTATTCCTCCAAACAAATGAGGTTAATATCCCTTTTAATTTCCTAAAAATTGAGATTGGTATATAAACCGGGGAATGCTGTATAACATAATATTTTCGGAAGGATTATCATTTTTATTAAATTAACTCTACCTATATTGGTCAATGGTAATTTCATCCAGTTTTTACACTCTATCTTAACTTGCTCAATCAAGGGAAGGAGATTCAATGCGACGTACTCTCCCGAGTCAATCGAAATATTAATACCCAGATAACAGCAGCTATTTACTCTAGGAATGTTAGTATTTATCTCATAGGATTCCTCCCCATCCTCTACCTGAGCCATAAGGAGATGTGACTTCTCTCTGTTGATCAATAGACCAGAGTAAGTTCCAAACTCTTGCAAATAAGACAAAATTCGGGGGAGGTCCCGCTCATAGTCCGACATGCCTACCAGCAAATCGTCTGCATACAACGAGACAAGGCCCCCCACACCGGGCGAGTTAAAATATTCTCTGAGTCTACATGCCACTGGCTCAATAGCCACTGAGAAGAGGGAGGGGGAGAGTGGGCAGTCCTGTCTAGTTCCCCGCTTTAATGGAAATCTATCCGAAACATACCCATTGATAGAAACTCTAGCCATAGGCTTCCGATATATGGAAAATACTCTTTCTATAAAAATGGCTCCAAATCCAAACCCCTCCAGCACTGCTCTTAAATAGGACCACTCCAAGGAATCAAAGGCCTTATTAGTGTCAAAAGAGGCCACCACTATCTCAGTCCGTATCAATGAAGCCGTTTGCATATATGTAAACACTCTTCGAAGATTGATGGCTGTGGATTTACCAGCCCTAAATCCCGTCTGATCTATATGTATTATTTCATCCAGAACCAAATTCAATCTCTTCGCTAATATCGATGCATAAATCTTTGCGTCAACTGTCAGCAAAGAGATTGGACGATATGACTCTGGCTTTAATGGGTCTTTGCCCTTTTTAAGAATGACGCTAATTACGGCTTCTGACATCGACCGCGACAGGGTGGCCTCCTGCTCCATCTGCTCGTACAGATACAATAATCTAGGGGCCAAGGTGTTTCCAAACGCCCTATATATCTCTGCTGGAAGCCCATCTATTCCTGGGGCTTTTCCCCCTGCCAAACCAGCAACCGCAACCTCAATATCTTCCAGGCTAATAGGCCTTTCTAAAAGTTCCCTTGATTCTACTGTCAGTTGTGGTAGCTCCAGCTTATGTAGATAATTCCTACATTCTTCCCTACTAACCGTGACCTTAGATTTATATATCTCGGATAGATGGCTCACAAAGACCTCAGCTATTTTAAGGGTTTCTGTAACAATTTCCCCGGTTATAGTACCCATTTTTGAAATTATATTAGATGGTTTGTCCGAATTAGCCATGTATGCCATCAGCTTACCAGCTCTGTCCCTGTTTAAATAGGTTCTATGTGAAGCTTTTAAAAGCCGAAACTTTGCCATCTCCTGGAGATGAGTAGTCCAGGCCTTTTGGGCTATCAGCCACTCCTATTTACTGGGTTCCTCTCTATCTATCTGATATTTTTGTTCCAACCTTATCATGCTTTGTTCCAGGGACAGTTCTTTTTCCCGGATCTGAGTCTTGACATAGGCAGTCCTCTTAATTAAAATACCCCTCAAGTAAGCCTTGAAAGAATCCCACACAATCAAGGGGTTAGAGGTGGTGTTATTATTTCCAAAAAAAAACATCTATTTCAAGACTGATCTCTGTTAAATTACCCAGCCTAGTCAGCCATATTGATTGAAACCTCCAGTACTGGCAGCCCCGGCATGGTTGAGGATCCAACTGAAATATTAAAGGTGAATGGTCTGAGATGCCTCGACTACCATATTCTATCTCTGAGATCTTATTGAGGAGTACCCTAGAAGCAAATACCATATCAATCCTAGAGAAATTATAGTATGTTAACGAATAGCATGAATACTGAGTTTTTTCCGGGTATTTCTCCCTCCATTTCTCGTACCACCCTACTTCTGCTGCAAATTTAGCAAGGGAGGAAATCCCAGCTGGACTACTTTTTCTGGGGGTCCAGATATCTAGGCCATAGTTCAGCACCATATTGAAATCGCCCATACATAAAAAGGGATTTTCTGGTCTCGCTACAATAAAATTTAATGCACTGCGCACAACATCGAAACGAAATGGGGGTGGGACATATATCCCGAGTAGATTTAATCTGACTGAATTTACTATACCTTCAAGAAAAACAAACCTGCCATCCTGATCAATCTGGGCAGTAATGTGTTCATATGCCACAGATTTTTTAATCAGTATGGACACCCCACGAGAGGATGATGTGAACGGTGCATGGAAGGCAGCAGATATCCAAGGGCGCTTTAAAGATAACAATTTATCCCCACAAAGATGGGTCTCTTGGAGACAGATAATGTCTGCCTCAAGACTTTTACAGTGCTTAAGTACCAATGACCTCTTGATTGGATCATTAAGACCCCTAACGTTCCAAGTCATAATTTTCACCATAACTCTATTCTAATAAATCTTTCTTTAGTATATTTATCCAAACCAGACCCGAAACTGACAAGAGGCATCATAATTCATATAGTAATCGACAGGCAAATTCCTTTCTTGCGAGCAAGCTTGTATTCCCTGTCCCCTGTAATTAAAGGCATGAATATAGACCGGATAAAAGACATACAAACAGACCAGACCATTCAGACAAACCACAAATAACATAACCCCCACCCCCCACCCTGTATAACCTCCCCAGCAAGGCATACCTATAATTCCCCAAAAAAACACCCTAGCCTATCCCTGAGGGCTTTTACTTAATACCACGCTTAGCACGGCCAGAGCTCCGGGCTCTATAATTCACAACAGGATAGAAAAAAAAGAGGGAAATTATTTCCCCCCTTACAACAATTTTACAGCATCTTCCCCCCTCCACCTCCGCAATCAGAACCCCATCAATTTATGTTCGATTTCTGTTCCCCGGACATCTGTGTTTTTGCCGGATAAGACACATCCAACCAGCTGGCCGCATCCACCGCGGTGTTAAAGAATTTAAGCTTCCCTTTATCAATTACTCTGAGTCTCGACGGATACATCATGGAGTATTTAATGTCCAAGTCTCTTAATCTAGCTTTGATTTTCCAAAACTTAACTCTGTCTTTCTGGACAGCCTGAGGTAGATCTGGAAAGACTGCTATCTTATGACCATTATAGCCAAAATCCGGATTGTTCCTGGACAGTCTTATCACTTTATCCCTGTCCTTATAGTGTAAGAACTTCACAATTAGCATTCGGGGAGGAGCCCCTGGGATAGGAGCCCGGCCTGGGATGCGATGAGCTCTTTCAATAGAAAAAAAGGGAGAAAAGTTATCTTGACCCAATTCCTTTTTGAGCCATTCCTCTATGAATTTTTCCGGTTCACGGCCTTCTCCGGGCCTATAAAACGAACATTCTTCCGTCTCAGACGCCCCTCCATGTCAGTGAATTTTGATCTTAATTCAGAGAGTTGGTCAGTAATATTTGCCACTTGTACTTTTAAGGGAGCAATAATATCCTCAGTGTCCAAGATTCTCTGTTCTAGCTCAGTAACTCTGGTTGTTATTTTCTGAACATCGTCTCTCATAAGTATAACATCCGCCTGGAGTTTATTTATCTGGTCTGCCAGACGACCTTCAGAGTTATTCACTGCGACCAAAACCTGCTGGAGGGTTACCTCCGGGGCTTGGAGAGGATTTAGGGGTTTAGCAGGTGTTGTATGCAGTTTGGAAGGAGTAGTCTGTGGTGTAACCACTTGAGAGTTATTTACGGCCTGCGTTTGGGTACGGGCGAATTTTTCAAGACGGGCTGCCGCCGTATTTTGGCCGGTCTTTCCCATATTGCCTTTAGCTTAGCTGATGTTATCAGGCACTAGGTAACTCAGGTGAGCGGGAGCTCCGGGCGTTCCTGAGCTCTCCCAACCGACTCCGCTATAATGAACTAAATGAACCCCGGATAAAACAACCTTTCTCGGTCAGCTGGATGCAGAGCGAGCGGTGATGTGTGCCGGCTGGAAATTGTTGTTGAAAACCGGCTGACGATCTGTTTGGCGCTCCTGGAGCTGGCTGTGGCGGTGGAGGCGGGCGCAGAGTAATAGCGTCATCAGACGCCAGTATCCACGTGCTGAGAGCCAGCGTGAGGTATCGGGCGGCCGGCCCTGCAGTGGAGGTCGTGTACCGCTAGCCCGGAGAACAGGGGATTCCAGCTCAGTACCGGGTGAGAGACGGTGACTAGAGCTGGTTGTGTCCTGGAAACAAAGCTGACCACACGGCTGGAATATACACAAGAACCAATCCGGGTGAGAGCCGGTACGAGTGGCCCTGGGAGTGGCAGAAGACGCCAGTCAGGTTATTGAAAGCCAGTATCTATGCGCTGAGTGAGAGGCAGCGTGTGACATCTGGCTTTTTTTCCCGCCGCGGTGGAGGTGTACTGTCAGTTTGGAGAATAATTGGCGTAAGGACTCCAGCTTGGACCCGAGTGAGAGGCGGTGTTTAGAGCTGGAAGTGCCCTTGCAAAAAGGCTGAATACACGGCTGGCATATATACACAGAGACGGCACGTGTGGGCCTGGGAGAGACAGGGGACGCCAGAAGCTGATACATATGGCAGCGGATATTTTGCCAAGGCAAGAGAAGAGTCTGGTGGAGGTTTAATATCATTGGTCCTTGCTGTGTATCCTGCCATATACTCCAACAAAAACGTCTGATACGCTGACTCCTTGAAGACAAGGTAAAAGACTGAAAACCACTATATATATTTTTTTCAATTTTTTCTCATTTTTTTTTTTTTCTTCTTGATTTTTGGGCTCTCCTTGCCAAATGAAATTGTCTTAGTTTGGAACTTTAAAAATCGGGCAGCGGTCCCTCTGTTAATGCTTCAAATTGATCTAGTCTGCCCTATTGACATATTACGGCCAGATTGAGTTAAATAGCAAACAGAGGAGACCTTCTCCTGTTCTAAGACATTTTGGATACTATCTCTTATTATTCCTTCTAATATTTTCCCCACAATGGATGTAAGGCTGACCGGTCTATAATTTTCAGGGTCAGTTTTGCTACCTTTCTTCCATATTGGTACTATGTTAGCTATGCCCCAGTCCCTTGGTACCATCTCCGAGTTTATTGATTCCTTGAATATCAGGTATAACGGTAGTGCTATGACAGAACTAAATTCTTTTAGTATCCATGGGTGTATTTATCCGGGCCAGGAGATTTGTTACTATTTAGGTTCTGTAATCTATTTCCTCACTCAAACATACAGTTTGGGAGCAGTCAGGAGCCGAGCATTTAATCTGTGGGAGATCTTCTGAAGATTCTTCCTTTGTAAATACTGTAGCAAAAAATTCATTGAATAATTCCGCTTTCTCTTTTCCTTCTATTACCAGGGTACCTGCTTATTTTTTAGAGGCCCAATATTTTCCTTCCTTAACCGGTTCCCGTTTATATAACTATAGAATTTTTGGGGATTAGATTTGCTATCTGCGGCTATTTTACGTTCAGTCTCTAATTTAGCCATCTTGATTGTATTTTTACATTTCTTATTACATTCTTTATATGCGGCAAATGATTTTGGTGTCCCATCTTGTTTAAACGTTTTGAATGCCTCCTTTTTTAGCTACTTCACATTTGACTTTGCTGTTAAGACACATTAGTTTCCTTTTGACATTTGTTCTTTTATTTACCCTAGGAATAAATGTATCGGTGCCCTCCAGCAGTATTTCTTTAAGTTTGCCACCTTTCAGTAGTATCCATACCTCTAAATAATTCCATCCAGTTTATATACTTTAAGGACTCCTCAAGCTTACCAAAGTTTGCTTTTCTGAAATCTAAGGACCTAGTTGCTCCAATATAATTATATTTGTTAAATTTAAATAAAATGTGATCATATTGTGATCACTGTTCCCCAATGTCTCCCTTATGGTTATGTCCCGTTGTTGCTTAGCAAGAGATCCAGGATACTGGGGCAGATGTATGAACCAGCATTAAGTGCAAAAATGCACTTAACGCTGGTTAACTGGGGGGGATTACGATTACTCCAATGTATTACTAGTGCACTGAACGTGCGCTAGTGACAGCCCGCCGAGTTATGCTCGGCGGGGCTGTCCCCTGCAATCCCCCCCAGGGACTAACGGCCGGGGCAATGTATTAACAGCCTTCAAGGTGTTAATTCGCCCCGGCCGCTTCGCCAGCTCAGGGCTAGCGTTGTCCTATCCCCCACTGTGGGGACAACGCTAGCCCTGCTTCGGGCTGCGCAGGAGATCTAGCGGTTTTTGCGAGATCTCGCGCATGCCCAGAAAGCCGGTCAGGGGGGGGGACTGCGAGTGCGCATGTGCGGGGCGGCGAGGGAGACGATAAGAAGAGCCGTTCATGCTGGGGATAACGGCTCTCCTTGTCAGCTGGGATGGGGTTAATACATCTGCCTATAACGTTTGCCCGCTTCTCTGTTATGCTGGAGAAGCGGGACTCGTTATTCGCCAAACGTTATAGGCAGATTAATACATCTGCCCCATTGTTATTTCTGGTTGGACTTTCAATAAATTGATACAAATAGTGGTCATTTAGGGCATCCAATAAAACATTTCCCTTAGCGGTACTACCTGACCTATCTTTCCAATTTATTTCTGGGTAGTTGAAGTCACCCATAATGATAATGTCCCCTAAGCTGGCCGCTTTTCCCACCTGTAGCAAGAGGTCTTTTTCTCCTCCGTATTCATGTTGGGTGGTTTATAACATGTTCCTACTACAAGTTTTTAGCCCCCTACCTGTGATTTCTACCCATACCGATTCTACCAACTCCATCGTGCTCTCGTATATGTCTTCCCTTATGTATGTTTCTAAGGATGGTTTAACATATAAACCTACCCCCCCCCCCCCCCCCTCCTGTGGACCTAGTCTAGTTTTTAGGTTCTTGTAGGCTCAGATCTTGACTAATAACCTCTTCCTGAAAGGGACCATGGATGGAATTAATGACCAATGTGTTTTCTTATATTTAGAAACCCCAAACAGGGTGTATGGTGATCAGCTGCGGGAGCAGGTGGAGCAAAGTCTTCTAGCCTTTGAGACTGACGAGGCTTCTTGCAAAACAAAGCTTGTGATGAAGGAGACGCAGCTAGAGGTCAGTAAGTCTGCAGAAAGCTGGGTCGGACATGTGGCACCGTACCGCTGGAGTGGTTGGGAATGATGCACAGAATTCTCCCTGCCCACTGGAGGCAAACACTGGTTTAATGAGTCTGATCCAACAAGGACTCAGACTGCGGGATACGCGGGTAACATGGAAACTACCAGAATGAGACATATTTACTTCTGTTTCAGAAATTAGATGAGACCACACAGATGAAGATAATGGAAAAGGGAAAAAGTTGGAACAGGAGCCGAATGAAAAACAACCCGCAGGCGACGGTAACCTAAATATTCTCCCAATTAATGTCCTCAGTAAAATGCCCCAAGTGGAGTGTCCCAGAATCCTTTTCTTCCTCTCTCAGGGCTTAAATACGGTGGAGATACAGCAAAAGCCGAAGGAGTGTGAACAGACGAAAGAAGAACAAGAGGAGAGTAGATTACAGGAGATGTTAACGGAGGAGGACTGTGAGCCGTCGTCTGACAGAAGCAGAGATGAGGTGAGTCGGGCACTTGACAGGCTGCCACCTGCTGGCTGAATGTGTGAGGATAGGGCGGTGTGACGCTGGTCTGCGGTGTGACGAATAGACTAATACGGAGAAAGTGAAGATTCTGTACCACGTGCATTGTAAGCAGCTGGGATTCCTTTCAAAGGTTCATCTAGAACTTAGAATAATTTTTCTAAAAGTGCATTAAAATAGTCCAGTAAAAAGTCCAGTTTTGAGAGAGGATATCTGGGTATATGCAAAAAAGTGTTGCTCATCAGCCAAGCGGCCTGGGAGAATCGTCAGGAACGGACTGTACACTGCTTGTAAGATCTGCTCTCCGTGTGTCCGCAGGACTGGAGTTACCCCGTGACCTCCTTTTATTGTTGTAGACATCAGATGGCTCACAGAGCACCGCAGCGCTGGTGCCCTTATTGTAGTGCACTTTTATGATGAGTAGACTGTTCATCCATTATGTTTTACACTGAAATGCTAATGCCAGGTGGCGCTCTAGAGCTGACCTATCTCATCTCTCCTCAGAAGGAAGAGCCAAGCCAGGAGAAGGCTGAGGACTGTGTCTTTCAGATCGGGTTACAGGAAGAACCGATTCCGTCCAAAAAGAGGAAGAAATCTGCCTCTGTAGATTCTCCGGTAACAGAACCCAATAAATATAAGTAACGTGAAGTGCGACAATGGGAGGGCGAGGACGGCATAGAGACGGGTCACCGCTCAGTTGTGCAGTACATTATATAAGGGTCTTACATCTTATATAGAGTCTGTACAGGCTGAACCAGAGGCTCCTGGGTTAGAAGCGTCACTATGTCCATGCAAGGGAATGTGCAATACGCAGGGCCGGTGCAAGGCGGTTTGGCACCCTAGGCAAAACTTCTAATAATGCCGCCCCCCCCCCCCTCCCCCACCCAGTTTCGTTTTTCGTTAGGAATAAAGTGTATATATATATATATATATATATATATGTCTCTGTGCGGGCAACCGGTGCACAGCAATGTACTTCAAAGGAAGAGCCAGATCACTCAAGACTGTAATATATTATATATATTTCCTTCCCACACCTGTACTCCAGTATCCCTCACACACCTGTTCCCCGGTATCCCTCACACACCTGTTCCCCGGTATCCCTCACACACCTGTATCCCAGTATCCCTCACACACCTGTACCCCAGTATCCCTCACACACCTGTACCCCGGTATCCCTCACACACCTGTACCCCGGTATCCCTCACACACCTGTACCCCGGTATCCCTCACACACCTGTATTCCAATATCCCTCACACACCTGTACCCCGGTATCCCTCACACACCTGTACCCCGGTATCCCTCACACACCTGTACCCCGGTATCCCTCACACACCTGTACTCCGGTATCCCTCACACACCTGTATTCCAATATCCCTCACACACCTGTACCCCAGTATCCCTCACACACCTGTACCCCGGTATCCCTCACACACCTGTACCCCGGTCTCCCTCACACACCTGTACCCCGGTATCCCTCACACACCTGTACCCCGGTATCCCTCACACACCTGTACCCCGGTATCCCTCACACACCTGTACCCCGGTATCCCTCACACACCTGTACCCCGGTATCCCTCACACACCTGTACCCCGGTATCCCTCACACACCTGTACCCCGGTATCCCTCACACACCTGTACCCCGGTATCCCTCACACACCTGTACCCCGGTATCCCTCACACACCTGTACCCCGGTATCCCTCACACACCTGTACCCCGGTATCCCTCACACACCTGTACCCCGGTATCCCTCACACACCTGTACCCCGGTATCCCTCACACACCTGTACCCCGGTATCCCTCACACACCTGTACCCCGGTATCCCTCACACACCTGTACCCCGGTATCCCTCACACACCTGTACCCCGGTATCCCTCACACACCTGTACCCCGGTATCCCTCACACACCTGTACCCCGGTATCCCTCACACACCTGTACCCCGGTATCCCTCACACACCTGTACTCCAATATCCCTCACACACCTGTATCCCGGTATCCCTCACACACCTGTACCCCGGTATCCCTCACACACCTGTACCCCGGTATCCCTCACACACCTGTACCCCGGTATCCCTCACACACCTGTACCCCGGTATCCCTCACACACCTGTACCCCGGTATCCCTCACACACCTGTACCCCGGTATCCCTCACACACCTGTACCCCGGTATCCCTCACACACCTGTACCCCGGTATCCCTCACACACCTGTACCCCGGTATCCCTCACACACCTGTACCCCGGTATCCCTCACACACCTGTACCCCGGTATCCCTCACACACCTGTACCCCGGTATCCCTCACACACCTGTACCCCGGTATCCCTCACACACCTGTACCCCGGTATCCCTCACACACCGGTATCCCTCACACACCTGTACTCCAGTATCCCTCACACACCTGTACTCCAGTATCCCTCACACACCTGTACTCCAGTATCCCTCACACACCTGTACTCCAGTATCCCTCACACACCTGTACTCCAGTATCCCTCACACACCTGTACCCCAGTATCCCTCACACACCTGTACCCCAGTATCCCTCACACACCTGAAACCCAGTATCCCTCACACACCTGTACCCCGGTATCCCTCACACACCTGTACCCCGGTATCCCTCACACACCTGTACCCCGGTATCCCTCACACACCTGTACCCCGGTATCCCTCACACACCTGTACCCCGGTATCCCTCACACACCTGTACCCCGGTATCCCTCACACACCTGTACCCCGGTATCCCTCACACACCTGTACCCCGGTATCCCTCACACACCTGTACCCCGGTATCCCTCACACACCTGTACCCCGGTATCCCTCACACACCTGTACCCCGGTATCCCTCACACACCTGTACCCCGGTATCCCTCACACACCTGTACCCCGGTATCCCTCACACACCTGTACCCCGGTATCCCTCACACACCTGTACCCCGGTATCCCTCACACACCTGTACCCCGGTATCCCTCACACACCTGTACCCCGGTATCCCTCACACACCTGTACCCCGGTATCCCTCACACACCTGTACCCCGGTATCCCTCACACACCTGTACCCCGGTATCCCTCACACACCTGTACCCCGGTATCCCTCACACACCTGTACCCCGGTATCCCTCACACACCTGTACCCCGGTATCCCTCACACACCTGTACCCCGGTATCCCTCACACACCTGTACCCCGGTATCCCTCACACACCTGTACCCCGGTATCCCTCACACACCTGTACCCCGGTATCCCTCACACACCTGTACCCCGGTATCCCTCACACACCTGTACCCCGGTATCCCTCACACACCTGTACCCCGGTATCCCTCACACACCTGTACCCCGGTATCCCTCACACACCTGTACCCCGGTATCCCTCACACACCTGTACCCCGGTATCCCTCACACACCTGTACCCCGGTATCCCTCACACACCTGTACCCCGGTATCCCTCACACACCTGTACCCCGGTATCCCTCACACACCTGTACCCCGGTATCCCTCACACACCTGTACCCCGGTATCCCTCACACACCGGTATCCCTCACACACCAGTATCCCTCACACACCTGTACTCCAGTATCCCTCACACACCTGTAACCCAGTATCCCTCACACACCTGTACTCCAGTATCCCTCACACACCTGTATTCCAGTATCCCTCACACACCTGTACCCCAGTATCCCTCACACACCTGTACCCCAGTATCCCTCACACACCTGAAACCCAGTATCCCTCACACACCTGTACCCCAGTATCCCTCACACACCAGTATCCCTCACACACCTGTACTCCAGTATCCCTCACACACCTGTACTCCAGTATCCCTCACACACCTGTACTCCAGTATCCCTCACACACCAGTATCCCTCACACACCTGTACTCCGGTATCCCTCACACACCTGTACTCCGGTATCCCTCACACACCTGTACTCCGGTATCCCTCACACACCTGTACTCCGGTATCCCTCACACACCTGTACTCCGGTATCCCTCACACACCGGTATCCCTCACACACCTGTACTCCAGTATCCCTCACACACCTGTACTCCAGTATCCCTCACACACCTGTAACCCAGTATCCCTCACACACCTGTAACCCAGTATCCCTCACACACCTGTACTCCAGTATCCCTCACACACCTGTATTCCAGTATCCCTCACACACCTGTACCCCAGTATCCCTCACACACCTGTACCCCAGTATCCCTCACACACCTGTACCCCAGTATCCCTCACACACCTGTACCCCAGTATCCCTCACACACCAGTATCCCTCACACACCTGTACTCCAGTATCCCTCACACACCTGTACTCCAGTATCCCTCACACACCAGTATCCCTCACACACCTGTACTCCGGTATCCCTCACACACCTGTACTCCGGTATCCCTCACACACCTGTACTCCGGTATCCCTCACACACCTGTACCCCGGTATCCCTCACACACCTGTACCCCGGTATCCCTCACACACCTGTACCCCGGTATCCCTCACACATCTGTACCCCGGTATCCCTCACACACCTGTACCCCGGTATCCCTCACACACCTGTACTCCGGTATCCCTCACACACCTGTACCCCGGTATCCCTCACACACCTGTACCCCGGTATCCCTCACACACCTGTACCCCGGTATCCCTCACACATCTGTACCCCGGTATCCCTCACACACCTGTACCCCGGTATCCCTCACACACCTGTACCCCGGTATCCCTCACACACCTGTACCCCGGTATCCCTCACACACCTGTACCCCGGTATCCCTCACACACCTGTACCCCGGTATCCCTCACACACCTGTACCCCGGTATCCCTCACACACCTGTACCCCGGTATCCCTCACACACCTGTATTCCGGTATCCCTCACACACCTGTACCCCTGTCCTGCACGCTGCAGTTGCCCTTACTCACATGTAACCAGGCTCTCCACCCAGCCTCATCCCTAACACGTTTCCCAGCCCTGCACCTCTCTCAAAACACATGTCCCCCAGCCCTGCACTTTACCCAACACACATGTTCCCCAGCCCTGCACTTCACCCAACACACATGTCCCCCAGCCCTGCACCTCCCCCAACACACGTTACCCAGCCCTGCAACACACGTTACCCAGCCCTGCAACACACGTTACCCAGCCCTGCAACACACGTTACCCAGCCCTGCAACACACGTTACCCAGCCCTGCAACACACGTTACCCAGCCCTGCAACACACGTTACCCAGCCCTGCAACACACGTTACCCAGCCCTGCAACACACGTTACCCAGCCCTGCAACACACGTTACCCAGCCCTGCAACACACGTTACCCAGCCCTGCAACACACGTTACCCAGCCCTGCAACACACGTTACCCAGCCCTGCAACACACGTTACCCAGCCCTGCAACACACGTTACCCAGCCCTGCAACACACGTTACCCAGCCCTGCAACACACGTTACCCAGCCCTGCACTTTACCCAACACACATGTTCCCCAGCCCTGCACCTCCCCCAAAACACGTTACCCAGCCCTGCAACACACGTTACCCAGCCCTGCAACACACGTTACCCAGCCCTGCAACACACGTTACCCAGCCCTGCAACACACGTTACCCAGCCCTGCAACACACGTTACCCAGCCCTGCAACACACGTTACCCAGCCCTGCAACACACGTTACCCAGCCCTGCAACACACGTTACCCAGCCCTGCAACACACGTTACCCAGCCCTGCAACACACGTTACCCAGCCCTGCAACACACGTTACCCAGCCCTGCACTTTACCCAACACACATGTTCCCCAGCCCTGCACCTCACCCAAAACACGTTCCCCAGCCCTGCAACACACGTTACCCAGCCTTGCAACACACATTACCCAGCCTTGCACTTTACCCAACACACATGTTCTCCAGCCCTGCACCTCCCCCAAAACACATGTCCCCCAGCCCTGTACATTACCCAACACACATGTCCCCCAGCCCTGCACTTCACCCAACACACGTTTCCCAGCCCTGCACCTTCCCCAAAACACATGTTCCCCAGCGCTGCAACACACATGTCCCCACTCACATGTAAAACCATCCCTGCACCTCCCCTCCCCTCCCTCAGATACATAAAGTATGTGCTGCCAGTCACCTGTGCTGTATGTCTGGATGATCTGGCTGCTGGCAGGATCGGCTCTTGTGCTGGAGGGGGCGGAGCTACCAGACGATCTCTGTGAAGAGCAGGGACACAAGTCTCAGAACTGCCGGCTGCTGCTGGAAGCTGAGCCCAGCAATCACCCACAGAACGCAGTACCTGCTCCCAGGCCTGGGTACCAGCATTACAATGTGCAAAATGTGCTGGGGGAAGTGTCAGACTCCCCTACAACGCACCAAGTCCAGTAAAGTACTTAATTTACATGATCATGGTACTGGGGCGCCCTCTAGTGGCCAGCGCCCTAGGCAGCTGCCTAGTGGTAGCTCCGGCCCTGGCAATACGGAATAACCTTTTTCTATGACATGTCCCAGAATGCTTTTCTCTGTATATTAGGATTCAGGGTTGTTGGCGGAAATATTGATGGGACAGGAGAATAGAGACCGGCAGGAGACAGAAGAGGAGAGGAGATTACAGGTGATGGTAACGGAGGAGGAAGATGAGACGTCACCTGGCAGAGATAAGGTGAGTCAGATGCTGACCAGTGCGCCACCTGCTGGCTGTATGTGTGAGAAGCTTTTGTGGGGGTTCCACTGTACTTGGGACTTGCCCTGTCACCCTGTGATATAAATGCCTCCCGTATAAATCACCACGGGTGAACACTTGTAGTGGAGCCAATATCCTGATAAGTCAGGAATTATTAACAATTAGTTAGAGGTCAATGTTTGAGGCTGAACATGGAATAATGCAGTTATTGGATGCAGGGTGAACACTGTGCAATAAGAAAAGCCCCTTCAGTTGGCCGCATTAATGCAGCAAAGACATACCGGTTCTCCTGAGTTTTCAATTTCAAATTCAGCTCAATCAAGGAGACGGAAGCCCATTTCATTTTGAGAAATCATATTTTTTAGAGGGTTTAAAGAAATGGCAGCGACGTCAGGAAAAGTGTATTGGCGTGAAAGGAGATTTTATAATGAGCCGGGCTGTAGGTGCCACTATTGGCTAACAGACATCACATGACCGGAAAGTACTTAACTTGAAATAAAAACCCAGAGCAGAGAGCAGCGGTCATGAAAAAGGATATCCGGGTATATTCGAAACACGTGGATCATCAGCCAAGCAGCTCGGGGGAATCGGCAGGAATGGACTGTATCGCTATCTCCATGTATGTGCCGTGCCGGAGTTCCTGTACGCTAACGTCTGTACGTCCCTTTGAGCTGTATCACACTCCCGAAGCTTTGTCCTGGGACCCCCTTCTTTTTTTTCTTTTTTTATGAATCCTGCTGTATTGTGGACCTTCGTGACGTGTTTTCAACCGACCGCCTCCAGCTTTGTATAAAGAAACCATGGTACTTGTTTCCTAGCACGGCGCCACCGATTTTAATTGTAGCCATCGGGTCGGAAAAATCGATTTTTACATTGGACCCAATGTTAAATGCCCCCCAGACCCCAATTTTCATTGTATACCCACCCTGATGGGTCAAATGCCCCACCATTGTTAACGCCACCCCACGATGAATGCCAATCCGAAGCGTGGCGAGCGTCGGCGGTACGCGTCCTCCAACCTTTTCATACCCCCACTATCCACGTCGGCGTGGAGTTGATTTTATATAGTGTGGCAAGCCACAGAGCCCGGAGCGTGGCGAGCGGACGCGCATTACTTCACAGGTATTACACATCCCCTCGCGGCGCTCGCCACACTGTATAACATCAACTCCACGCCGGCGTTCATCAATGGGGGGCATTTCACATACAAATTACTTATCAGGGTGGGTATACAATCAAATATCGGGTATGTTGGGCCATTTAATATTGTTCCCTATGTAAAATCGGGTCCATCGCATTGGTCGCATTGTATGCGATTATAATGGCATACAATGGACCCGATTTTACAATTGTCGGGAAAGCAGTAAAAAAGCCCGAAATAGGGTTGGTCGGGTCTTAACTTAAGGTATGCGATGGGACCCGATGGGCGCCTTGCTAGGAAACAAGTACCGAAACCATACTACGCATGAAATACATTGGTAGTTCGGGATCCTACTTCTAAGTGATAGCCGACTGTATTAGGTACAGGAACATCCTTTTTCCAAAGATACTGTGTAATGGAAGTGTTTTATTACACCTCTAAAAAGATCGACTTTCAAATCCGCTGCTGACCCTGAAGGGTAAATCCACCTGCGTGAGATGGAATGGAAGTGCGATTAGATCGGCCTGACATCGCAGGACTCACCGAGAATAATGTGCGCGCTGTCACGCTGGTGCCCTTATTGCACTGCACTTTTATGATGAGTAGACTTTTACACTGAAAAGCCAATGCAAGGTGGCGCTCTAGAGATGACATATTTCCTCTTCCCTCAGAAGGAAGAGCCAAGCCAGGAGAAGGCTGAAGACCTTATCGTGGAGAAGGAGAAACAGGCTCCATCTAAGAAGAAGAAGAAGAAGAAGAAGAAGGAAAATAAATATCTGGTAACAGAACCCAATAAATATAAGTAACCCCTACGGGCACTCCTCACGCCGTCGTAAGGGGCTCCGCCCTCTTAACCTGTGAGAGGGCGTGGGGACAGGGGAAGAGAGGCGCTGGAGGCAGCGGGGACGGGGGAAGAGCGGCGCTGGAGGCAGCGGGGACGGGGAAGAGACGCACTGGAGGCAGCGGGGACGGGGAAGAGACACACTGGAGGCAGCGGGGACGGGGGAAGAGAGGCGCTGGAGGCAGCGGGGACGGGGGAAGGGAGGCGCTGGAGGCAGCGGGGATGGGGAAAAGACGCACTGGAGGCAGCTGTTGGCTATTTACAGGCATTGTCTGCCAGCATATGGGCCATCAGAGGGTGGCGCTGTCTACCACTGTGTTCTCTGTCACTGTGTGAGTGTGTGTGGGCGGAGTCAGAGGCTCTGACTCCGCCCAGCATTATACATACACTGACTGACTGTTCTGGCTAAATATATAAGAGATGTGAAGTGTGACAGTGGGAGGGTGACGATACATGGAGTCCGGTCACCGCCATCTTGTGCACTTCATTTTATCAGTGTCTTAGGTCTTACTGTATATAGATCCAGGACAGGCTGAACCGGAGGCTCCTGGGTTAGAAGCGTCACTATGTCCATGCAAGGGAATGTGCAATACGGAATAACCTTTTTCTATGACATGTCCCAGAATCCTTTCCTCTGTCCAATAGACCTCAAAGGGGACATCGGAGATATTAAGGAGTTTGGAGATGTGGAGATTACAGGTGATGGTAACGGAGGAGGACGATGAGACGTTACCTGGCAGAGATAAGGTGAGTCAGATGCTGACCAGTGCGCCACCTGCTGGCTGTATGTGTGAGAAGCTTTTGTGGGGGTTCCACTGTACTCAGACTCCTATAAAAATGCATGCGATGTTCTATTAAATGTTAGTCCTATGGCCGTGATGTTCAGAACCTCAGCGGGACTTGCCCTGTCACCCTGTGATATAAATGCCTCCCGTATAAATCACCACGAGTGAACACTTGTAGTGGAGCCAATATCCTGATAAGTCAGGATTTATTAACAATTAGTTAGAGGGTCAATGTTTGAGGCTGAGTATGGAATAATTCAGTTATTGGATGCAGGGTGAACACTGTGCAGCATTAATGCAGCATTGTATATCAGAAAGAGATACATTACTGGTTCTCCTGAGTTTTGTCAAGTAGCTGGTTACTGTATGGTAGTGTCTAGATACCCTTTTGACAATTTTCCCATCATGCTCTGGGTCCACATATACCTGGAGGGGGGGGGGGGATATATCTTTGGCGAGCGAAGCCAGCCCCCGTGCCCGAGCGTGCGAGCCCGCAAGGGTACAGTGCAGCTAAAATAAAACAGATTAACCTACACCAACGTGAATTACAGATAAAATAAAAAACTTTGTGAGGGCATCTAACAACTTCCACCCTCACCGAACCTCACATCCTCCTTATGTTCCTCCTGCAATGCTTCCTATCCTGCGGAGTAGAGGGGTATATGGAGATCAGTATGTGTATGAGCTGCTATGTTCCCCCTGCAATGCTTCCTATCCTGCGGAGGAGAGGGGTATATGGAGATCAGTATGTGTATGAGCTGCTATGTTCCTCCTGCAGTACTTCCTATCCTGCGGAGGAGAGAAGTATATGGAGATCAGTATGTGTATGAGCTGCTATGTTCCCCCTGCAATGCTTCCTATCCTGCGGAGGAGAGGAGTATATAGAGATCAGTATGTGTATGAGCTGCTATGTTCCTCCTGCAATGCTTCCTATCCTGCGGAGGAGAGAAGTATATGGAGATCAGTATGTGTATGAGCTGCTATGTTCCTCCTGCAATGCTTCCTATCCTGCGGAGGAGAGGGGTATATGGAGATCAGTATGTGTATGAGCTGCTATGTTCCTCCTGTAGTGCTTCCTATCCTGCGGAGGAGAGAAGTATATGGAGATCAGTATGTGTATGAACTGCTATGTTCCTCCTGCAATGCTTCCTATCCTGCGGAGGAGAGGAGTATATGGAGATCAGTATGTGTATGAGCTGCTATGTTCCTCCTGTAGTGCTTCCTATCCTGCGGAGGAGAGGAGTATATGGAGATCAGTATGTGTATGAGCTTCTCTGTCCTCCTGTAGTGCTTCCTATCCTGCGGAGGAGAGGAGTATATGGAGATCAGTATGTGTGTGAGCTTCTCTGTCCTCCTGTAGTGCTTCCTATCCTGCAGAGGAGAGGGGTATATGGAGATCAGTATGTGTATGAGCTTCTATGTTCCTCCTGTTATGCTTCCTGTCCTGCGGAGGAGAGGGGTATATGGAGATCAGTATGTATATGAGCTGCTATGTTCCTCCTGTCATGGAGAGGAGAGGAGTATATGGAGATC
This sequence comes from Crinia signifera, assembly GCF_055691185.1. Lineage (NCBI taxonomy): Eukaryota > Metazoa > Chordata > Amphibia > Anura > Myobatrachidae > Crinia > Crinia signifera. The sequence goes on along the minus strand of NC_139217.1, from coordinate 11,106,783 downwards.
AGTATGTGTGTGTGTGAACTGCTATGTTCCTCCTGTGGTGCTTCCTGTCCTGTGGAGGAGAGGGGTATATGGAGATCAGTATGTGTATGAGCTGCTATGTTCCTCCTGCAATGCTTCCTATCCTGCGGAGGAGAGGAGTATATGGAGATCAGTATGTGTATGAGCTGCTATGTTCCTCCTGCAATGCTTCCTATCCTGCGGAGGAGAGGGGTATATGGAGATCAGTATGTATATGAGCTGCTATGTTCCTCCTGCAATGCTTCCTATCCTGCGGAGGAGAGGAGTATATGGAGATCAGTATGTGTATGAGCTGCTATGTTCCTCCTGTAGTGCTTCCTATCCTGCGGAGGAGAGGAATATATGGAGATCAGTATGTGTATGAGCTGCTATGTTCCTCCTGCAATGCTTCCTATCCTGCGGAGGAGAGGTGTATATGGAGATCAGTATGTGTATGAGCTGCTATGTTCCCCCTGCAATGCTTCCTATCCTGCGGAGGAGAGGAGTAAATGGAGATCAGTATGTGTATGAGCTGCTATGTTCCTCCTGCAATGCTTCCTATCCTGCGGAGAAGAGGAGTATATGGAGATCAGTATGTGTATGAGCTGCTATGTTCCTCCTGTCATGGGGAGGAGAGGAGTATATGTAGATCAGTATGTATATGAGCTGCTATTTTCCTCCTGTAATGCTTCCTATCCTGCAGAGGAGAGGAGTCTATGGAAATCAGTATGTGTGTGTGAACTGCTATGTTCCTCCTGTGGTACTTCCTGTCCTGTGGAGGAGAGGGGTATATGGAGATCAGTATGTGTATGAGCTTCTATGTTCTTCCTGCAATGCTTCCTATCCTGCGGAGGAGAGGGGTATATGGAGATCAGTATGTGCATGAGCTGCTATGTTCCTCCTGCAATGCTTCCTATCCAGCGGAGGAGAGGAGTATATGGAGATCAGTATGTGTATGAACTGCTATGTTTGTTCTATCATGCTGAGGAGAGGAGTATATGGAGATCAGTATGTGTATGAGCTTCTATGTTCCTCCTGTGGTGCTTCCTGTCCTGTGGAGGAGAGGAGTATATGGAGATCAGTATGTGTATGAGCTTCTCTGTCCTCCTGTAGTGCTTCCTATCCTGCAGAGGAGAGGGGTATATGGAGATCAGTATGTGTATGAGCTTCTATGTTCCTCCTGTTATGCTTCCTATCCTGCGGAGGAGAGGGGTATATAGAGATCAGTTTGTGTATGAGCTGCTATGTTCCTCCTGTCATGGGGAGGAGAGGAGTATATGGAGATCAGTATGTATATGAGCTGCTATGTTCCTCCTGTAATGCTTCCTATCCTGCAGAGGAGAGGAGTCTATGGAGATCAGTATGTGTGTGTGAACTGCTATGTTCCTCCTGTGGTGCTTCCTGTCCTGTGGAGGAGAGGGGTATATGGAGATCAGTATGTGTATGAGCTGCTATGTTCCTCCTGCAATGCTTCATATCCTGCGGAGGAGAGGGGTATATGGAGATCAGTATGTGTATGAACTGCTATGTTTGTTCTATCATGCTGAGGAGAGGAGTATATGGAGATCAGTATGTGTATGAGCTTCTATGTTCCTCCTGCAATGCTGCCTATCCTGCGGAGAAGAGGAGTATATGGAGATCAGTATGTGTATGAACTGCTATGTTTGTTCTATCATGCTGAGGAGAGGAGTATATGGAGATCAGTATGTGTATGAGCTTCTATGTTCCTCCTGTGGTGCTTCCTGTCCTGTGGAGGAGAGGGGTATATGGAGATCAGTATGTGTATGAGCTGCTATGTTCCTCCTGTATTACTTCCTATCCTGCGGAGGAGAGGAGTATATGGAGATCAGTATGTGTATGAGCTTCTCTGTCCTCCTGTAGTGCTTCCTATCCTGCAGAGGAGAGGGGTATATGGAGATCAGTATGTGTATGAGCTTCTATGTTCCTCCTGTTATGCTTCCTATCCTGCGGAGGAGAGGGGTATATAGAGATCAGTTTGTGTATGAGCTGCTATGTTCCTCCTGTCATGGGGAGGAGAGGAGTATATGGAGATCAGTATGTATATGAGCTGCTATGTTCCTCCTGTAATGCTTCCTATCCTGCGGAGGAGAGGAGTATATGGAGATCAGTATGTGTATGAGCTTCTCTGTCCTCCTGTAGTGCTTCCTATCCTGCGGAGGAGAGGAGTATATGGAGATCAGTATGTGTGTGAGCTTCTCTGTCCTCCTGTAGTGCTTCCTATCCTGCAGAGGAGAGGGGTATATGGAGATCAGTATGTGTATGAGCTTCTATGTTCCTCCTGTTATGCTTCCTGTCCTGCGGAGGAGAGGGGTATATAGAGATCAGTTTGTGTATGAGCTGCTATGTTCCTCCTGTCATGGAGAGGAGAGGAGTATATGGAGATCAGTATGTGTGTGTGTGAACTGCTATGTTCCTCCTGTGGTGCTTCCTGTCCTGTGGAGGAGAGGGGTATATGGAGATCAGTATGTGTATGAGCTGCTATGTTCCTCCTGTAGTGCTTCCTATCCTGCAGAGGAGAGGGGTATATGGAGATCAATATGTATATGAGCTGCTATGTTCCTCCTGTAGTGCTTCCTATCCTGCGGAGGAGAGGAGTATATGGAGATCAGTATGTGTATGAGCTGCTATGTTCCTCCTGCAATGCTTCCTATCCTGCGGAGGAGAGGGGTATATGGAGATCAGTATGTGTATGAGCTGCTATGTTCCTCCTGCAATGCTTCCTATCCTGCGGAGGAGAGGAGTATATGGAGATCAGTATGTGTATGAGCTGCTATGTTCCTCCTGTAGTGCTTCCTATCCTGCGGAGGAGAGGAATATATGGAGATCAGTATGTGTATGAGCTGCTATGTTCCTCCTGCAATGCTTCCTATCCTGCGGAGGAGAGGTGTATATGGAGATCAGTATGTGTATGAGCTGCTATGTTCCCCCTGCAATGCTTCCTATCCTGCGGAGGAGAGGAGTAAATGGAGATCAGTATGTGTATGAGCTGCTATGTTCCTCCTGCAATGCTTCCTATCCTGCGGAGAAGAGGAGTATATGGAGATCAGTATGTGTATGAGCTGCTATGTTCCTCCTGTCATGGGGAGGAGAGGAGTATATGTAGATCAGTATGTATATGAGCTGCTATTTTCCTCCTGTAATGCTTCCTATCCTGCAGAGGAGAGGAGTCTATGGAAATCAGTATGTGTGTGTGAACTGCTATGTTCCTCCTGTGGTGCTTCCTGTCCTGTGGAGGAGAGGGGTATATGGAGATCAGTATGTGTATGAGCTTCTATGTTCTTCCTGCAATGCTTCCTATCCTGCGGAGGAGAGGGGTATATGGAGATCAGTATGTGCATGAGCTGCTATGTTCCTCCTGCAATGCTTCCTATCCAGCGGAGGAGAGGAGTATATGGAGATCAGTATGTGTATGAACTGCTATGTTTGTTCTATCATGCTGAGGAGAGGAGTATATGGAGATCAGTATGTGTATGAGCTTCTATGTTCCTCCTGTGGTGCTTCCTGTCCTGTGGAGGAGAGGAGTATATGGAGATCAGTATGTGTATGAGCTTCTCTGTCCTCCTGTAGTGCTTCCTATCCTGCAGAGGAGAGGGGTATATGGAGATCAGTATGTGTATGAGCTTCTATGTTCCTCCTGTTATGCTTCCTATCCTGCGGAGGAGAGGGGTATATAGAGATCAGTTTGTGTATGAGCTGCTATGTTCCTCCTGTCATGGGGAGGAGAGGAGTATATGGAGATCAGTATGTATATGAGCTGCTATGTTCCTCCTGTAATGCTTCCTATCCTGCAGAGGAGAGGGGTATATGGAGATCAGTATGTGTATGAACTGCTATGTTTGTTCTATCATGCTGAGGAGAGGAGTCTATGGAGATCAGTATGTGTGTGTGAACTGCTATGTTCCTCCTGTGGTGCTTCCTGTCCTGTGGAGGAGAGGGGTATATGGAGATCAGTATGTGTATGAGCTGCTATGTTCCTCCTGCAATGCTTCCTATCCTGCGGAGGAGAGGGGTATATGGAGATCAGTATGTGTATGAACTGCTATGTTTGTTCTATCATGCTGAGGAGAGGAGTATATGGAGATCAGTATGTGTATGAGCTTCTATGTTCCTCTTGCAATGCTGCCTATCCTGCGGAGAAGAGGAGTATATGGAGATCAGTATGTGTATGAACTGCTATGTTTGTTCTATCATGCTGAGGAGAGGAGTATATGGAGATCAGTATGTGTATGAGCTTCTATGTTCCTCCTGTGGTGCTTCCTGTCCTGTGGAGGAGAGGGGTATATGGAGATCAGTATGTGTATGAGCTGCTATGTTCCTCCTGTATTACTTCCTATCCTGCAGAGGAGAGGAGTATATGGAGATCAGTATGTGTATGAGCTTCTCTGTCCTCCTGTAGTGCTTCCTATCCTGCAGAGGAGAGGGGTATATGGAGATCAGTATGTGTATGAGCTTCTATGTTCCTCCTGTTATGCTTCCTATCCTGCGGAGGAGAGGGGTATATAGAGATCAGTTTGTGTATGAGCTGCTATGTTCCTCCTGTCATGGGGAGGAGAGGAGTATATGGAGATCAGTATGTATATGAGCTGCTATGTTCCTCCTGTAATGCTTCCTATCCTGCAGAGGAGAGGAGTCTATGGAGATCAGTATGTGTGTGTGAACTGCTATGTTCCTCCTGTGGTGCTTCCTGTCCTGTGGAGGAGAGGGGTATATGGAGATCAGTATGTGTATGAGCTGCTATGTTCCTCCTGCAATGCTTCCTATCCTGCGGAGGAGAGGGGTATATGGAGATCAGTATGTGTATGAACTGCTATGTTTGTTCTATTATGCTGAGGAGAGGAGTATATGGAGATCAGTATGTGTATGAGCTTCTATGTTCCTCCTGTGGTGCTTCCTGTCCTGCGGAGGAGAGGAGTATATGGAGATCAGTATGTGTATGAGCTGCTATGTTCCTCCTGTAATGCTTCCTATCCTGCAGAGGAGAGGAGTCTATGGAGATCAGTATGTGTGTGTGAACTGCTATGTTCCTCCTGTGGTGCTTCCTGTCCTGTGGAGGAGAGGGGTATATGGAGATCAGTATGTGTATGAGCTGCTATGTTTGTTCTATCATGCTGAGGAGAGGAGTATATGGAGATCAGTATGTGTATGAGCTTCTATGTTCCTCCTGTGGTGCTTCCTGTCCTGCAGAGGAGAGGAGTATATGGAGATCAGTATGTGTATGAGCTGCTATGTTCCTCCAGTATTACTTCCTATCCTGCGGAGGAGAGGAGTATATGGAGATCAGTATGTATATGAGCTGCTATATTCCTCCTGTAATGCTTCCTATTCTGCGGAGGAGAGGGGTATATGGAGATCAGTATGTGTATGAGCTACTATGTTCCTCCTGTTGTGCTTCCTATCCTGCGGAGGAGAGGGGTATATGGAGATCAGTATGTGTATGAGCTGCTATGTTTATCCTGTAGTGCTTCCTATCCTGCGGAGGAGAGAAGTATATGGAGATCAGTATGTGTGTGAGCTGCAATGTTCCTCCTGTATTGCTTCCTATCCTGCGGAGGAGAGGAGTATATGGAGATCAGTATGTGTATGAACTGCTATGTTCCTCCTGTAGTGCTTCCTGTCCTGCGGAGGAGAGGGGTATATGGAGATCAGTATGTGTATGAGCTGCTATGTTCCTCTTATATTACTTCCTATCCTGCGGAGGAGAGGAGTATATGGAGATCAGTATGTGTATGAGCTGCTATGTTCCTCCTGTAGTGCTTCCTATCCTGCAGGGGAGAGGCGTATATGGAGATCAGTATGTGTATGAGCTGCTATGTTCCTCTTATATTACTTCCTATCCTGCGGAGGAGAGGGGTATATGGAGAGCAGTATGTGTATGAGCTGCTATGTTCCTCCTATATTACTTCCTATCCTGCGGAGGAGAGGGGTATATGGAGATCAGTATGTGTATGAGCTTCTATGTTCCTCCTGTTATGCTTCCTATCCTGCTGAGGAAAGGAGTATATGGAGATCAGTATGTGTATGAGCTTCTATGTTCCTCCTGCAATGCTTCCTGTCCTGCGGAGGAGAGGGGTATATGGAGATCAGTATGTGTATGAGCTGCTATGTTCCTCCTGTAGTGCTTCCTATCCTGCAGGGGAGAGGCGTATATGGAGATCAGTATGTGTATGAGCTGCTATGTTCCTCTTATATTACTTCCTATCCTGCGGAGGAGAGGGGTATATGGAGAGCAGTATGTGTATGAGCTGCTATGTTCCTCCTATATTACTTCCTATCCTGCGGAGGAGAGCAGTATATGGAGATCAGTATGTGTATGAGCTGCTATGTTCCTCCTATATTACTTCCTATCCTGCGGAGGAGAGGAGTATATGGAGAGCAGTATGTGTATGAGCTGCTATGTTCCTCCTGCAATGCTTCCTATCCTGCGGAGGAGAGGAGTATATGGAGATCAGTATGTGTATGAGCTGCTATGTTCCTCCTGTAATGCTTCCTATCCTGCGGAGGAGAGGAGTATATGGAGATCAGTATGTGTATGAGTTGCTATGTTCCTCCTGTATTGCTTCCTATCCTGCGGAGGAGAGGGGTATATGGAGATCAGTATGTGTATGAGCTGCTATGTTCCTCCTGTATTGCTTCCTATCCTGCGGAGGAGAGGAGTATATGGAGATCAGTATGTGTATGAGTTGCTATGTTCCTCCTGTATTGCTTCCTATCCTGCGGAGGAGAGGAGTATATGGAGATCAGTATGTGTATGAGCTGCTATGTTCCTCCTATATTGCTTCCTATCCTGCGAAGGAGAGGCGTATATGGCTCACAGTGGTTAGTGTATTGCATACAATTACTCAGCAGGACAATGATTGGAAACGCTGAACATATATTAATATCATAGACAAATCATGAGGGTAAATAAAGTGAAAGCGCCCGCCCACAGCTGGTATGGCCAGTGCATGCTTCGCAGGGATTTCATAGTCAGGGAATCTTAGGAGAAGGGCCTAGATGTGATAAACAAGGGGCAGCAGGGGGTCAGTATGTCTGCAGCATCGGAGTGGGTGAAAGGATGCATTGCCCCCTCCCTGGCCATGCCCGCTGGAGGCAAACACTGATGTAATGAGACTGATCTATGGACGGCTTTGGCTGCAGACATGGGAGTAACATGAAACTACCAAGATGACAAATGTTTCTTTGTTTCAGACCTCATGGAAGAAGACTTGGATACGGGAGAAAATAAAGTTTCTTGAACTGTTCTGTGAGAAACGCGAGAAGAAACTGCAGGCATTGGTAACCGAATACTCCAGCAGATTGCTCTATGATTAGTGCACGCAATACGGAATACCGTTTTCTGTATCATCCATTGGGGACGCTGGAAGGCAGGTTTACATTGGGTATAGATGGGCGATTTGGGGAGCCAGCACTTTATTACACGATGGCGCTCTCTGCTTGGCGTGCACTATGGCTTTCCCAATGTCAGGCAGATATGAAATCGAAATGTGATGGTCAGGTGATTCTCTTTTTGGGCCAGCATTAGATTGATGGATCTTGCAGGCTACAGGTGGTAAGTCCACGTTTATGACCTCCGCAGCTCCTCCTCCTCCTTGTAGAGGGGCTTATTTAAGTCCATCCTTTCTGTCCTTTTGGGCACTGTCCAGGTTTCAGGGGAAAGCCATGGGTGCTTCCACCTCTGCACCTAGAGGTTCCAGAGGCTATGGACTATCTTCAGGTTCAGCCTCCTGGTCAGATACCACGATTTCCAAGTGGTTGGGGTCTCATCTGTTTCTGCATCAGTTTGTTCGTCTCTCACCTTGGGCGAGGATATCTCTGCTGTGGTGAGTGTGGGAGGATCATCTCCTGGTGGGTGGTTCCTTTGGCATGTGGGATTGGGTTCGTCTGCACGGTTGGGCAGCAGTGACCACAGATTATCAATTCCAGGGTCGCCGGTCTCACCAAGAATCTCTTTTGCCACCAAACATTCTCGAGCTTTGAGCAATATTCCGAGTGTTGGGTCAGATTTCCTATCTACTCCACGGTCACGCAGTTCAGGTCCAGTCGGCAAATGCCAACAAACAAGGCGGAACCCACAGCCGTGCGGCAATGAGGCAGGTGGTTCTCATCCTTCAAGAGAAAGTCTCCCAGTGATCACGCAGCCTCCCTAGTGATCACCTGATGCTGCAGTTGTGCTGCATATCCCGCAGTCTCCCCAGTGATCCCGCAGTCTCCCCAGTGATCACCTGATGCTGCGGCTGTGCGCCATATCCCGCAGTCTCCCCAGTGATCACCTGATGCTGCGGCTGTGCGCCATATCCCGCAGTCTCCCCAGTGATCACCTGATGCTGCGGCTGTGCGGCATATCCTGCAGTCTCCCCAGTGATCCCCTGATGCTGCGGCTGTGCTGCATATCCCGCAGTCTCCCCAGTGATCACCTGATGCTGCGGCTGTGCGGCATATCCCGCAGTCTCCCCAGCGATCACCTGATGCTGCAGCTGTGCGGCATATCTCGCAGTCTCCCCAGTGATCACCTGAGGCTGCAGCTGTGCTGCATATCCCGCAGTGTCCCCAGTGATCACCTGATCCAGCGGCTGTGCGGCATATCCCGCAGTCTCCCCAGTGATCACCTGAGGCTGCAGCTGTGCGGGATATCCCGCAGTGTCCCCAGTGATCACCTGATCCAGCGGCTGTGCGGCATATCCCGCAGTCTCCCCAGTGATCACCTGATGCTGCAGCTGTGCAGCATATCCTGCAGTCTCCCCAGTGATCACCTGATGCTGCGGCTGTGCGGCATATCCCGCAGTCTCCCCAGTGATCACCTGATGCTGCAGCTGTGCAGCATATCCTGCAGTCTCCCCAGTGATCCCCTGATGCTGCAGCTGTGCGGCATATCCCGCAGTCTCCCCAGTGATCACCTGATGCTGCGGCTGTGCGGCATATCCCGCAGTCTCCCCAGTGATCCCCTGATGCTGCAGCTGTGCGGCATATCCCGCAGTCTCCCCAGTGATCACCTGATGCTGCGGCTGTGCGGCATATCCCGCAGTCTCCCCAGTGATCACCTGAGGCTGCAGCTGTGCGGCATATTCCGCAGTCTCTCCAGTGATCACCTGATGCTGCAGCTGTGCGGCATATCCCGCAGTCTCTCCAGTGATCACCTGGTGCTGCAGCATATCCCGCAGTCTCCCCAGTGATCACCTGATGCTGCAGCTGTGCGGCATATCCTGCAGTCTCCCCAGTGATCACCTGATGCTGCAGCTGTGCTGCATATCCCGCAGTCTCCCCAGTGATCACCTGGTGCTGCAGCTGTGCGGCATATCCCGCAGTCTCCCCAGTGATCACCTGGTGCTGCAGCTGTGCGGCATATCCCGCAGTGTCCCCAGTGATCACCTGGTGCTGCGGCTGTGCGGCATATCCCGCAGTCTCCCCAGCGATCACCTGATGCTGTAGCTGTGCGGCATATCCCGCAGTCTCCCCAGTGATCACCTGGTGCTGCAGCTGTGCGGCATATCCCGCAGTCTCCCCAGTGATCACCCGATGCTGCAGCTGTGCGGGATATCCCGCAGTCTCCCCAGTGATAACCTGATGCTGCAGCTGTGCGGCATATCCCGCAGTCTCCCCAGTGATCACCTGGTGCTGCAGCTGTGCGGCATATCCCGCAGTCTCCCCAGTGATCACCTGGTGCTGCAGCTGTGCGGCATATCCCGCAGTCTCCCCAGTGATCACCTGGTGCTGCAGCTGTGCGGCATATCCTGCAGTCTCCCCAGTGATAACCTGGTGCTGCAGCTGTGCGGCATATCCCGCAGTCTCCCCAGTGATCACCTGGTGCTGCAGCTGTGCGGCATATCCTGCAGTCTCCCCAGTGATCACCTGGTGCTGCAGCTGTGCGGCATATCCCGCAGTCTCCCCAGTGATCACCTGGTGCTGCAACTGTGCGGCATATCCCGCAGTCTCCCCAGTGATCACCTGATGCTGCAGCTGTGCGGCATATCCCGCAGTCTCCCCAGTGATCACCTGATGCTGCAGGATATCCTGCAGTCTTGCCTAATGCTATTCCCCAGCTCACTGCAGCTGTCCTCGTTACTGCTTTTGTTATAAGTCTCAGTCATGCGGCAAACAAATGCCCTTTCCCTCCACAGACAAACATGGGTGCAGCCATGTTTGCCAGCATCACATGCACTTTCCCAGCCAATCCACCGCAGAATCCCACCTGGTAATTGGTCAGCCAATCCTCCTGCTACCTGCAGGTATAATCATACTCCTGCACTCTGTCAGTGATTCAATTGTCAATCCTCCAGTTGGATGTTTCTGTCCCCCAGTATTACCAGCTCCAGCACAGCCTGACTTCTAGTAGTGCTACTACATGCCCTCCTGCTGCTCCCGGGCAGCTCGCACTCCTGCTGCTCCCGGGCAGCTCGCACTCCTGCTGCTCCCGGGCGGCCTCCACTCCTGCTGCTCCCGGGCGGCCTCCACTCCTGCTGCTCCCGGGCGGCCTCCACTCCTGCTGCTCCCGGGCGGCCTCCACTCCTGCTGCTCCCGGGCGGCCTCCACTCCTGCTGCTCCCGGGCGGCCTCCACTCCTGCTGCTCCCGGGCAGCTCGCACTCCTGCTGCTCCCGGGCAGCTGTGTTATGGTAATCTGGTGAGCTTCTACTTCTTACCTGCAGTCACTGTTGTCTCCGATATCCAATCGATGGTTCGCATCGTATCATGCTAATGAACATTTCCTCTTAAAGTATTGTTGTCTCCAATATTCTATCGATGGTTCACATCGCATCATGGCAATGAACATTCATTTGTCCGTATCACCGTTCTAACATCGATACCACTGTCCTTCAAACATCCATTCTACTCATACATGTCAGTACTGCTACTACTATCTCTGAACTGCTACCATCGATGTTCTATCATCTATGCATCATCTCCACCACTGTTTATGGAGTCATATTGTGTTTGTGACTGTAATGTGTGGAGAGATATAAAGTATATACTCATTGAAAGTATTTCACGCCTTTGGGGCCCTCTTTCATGTGTTAGTGCAGCAGTTCTCAAACTGTGGATCCTGACCCCAAAGTGGGTCGCGACCTTCTCAGCATGGGGCCATGACTCCATGTTGCTGACCATCAGGCTGATAAATTTTCTAATCTCAGTCAGTGATTCAAGGAGTCTGAGTTGTCTGTCTGTTGTCTGTTGTCTGTTTTTTAGACTCCTCCCATCACTCTGTGCCTCCACAATGCTGCCATGTATGTGCTGTCTGCTGACTACACGTGTGATGTGATGGGTTATGGTATATTAGACTCCTCCCATCACTCTGTGCCTCCACAATGCTGCCATGTATGTGCTGTCTGCTGACTACACGTGTGATGTGACGGGTTATGGTATATCAGACTCCTCCCATCACTCTGTGCCTCCACAATGCTGCCATGTATGTGCTGCCTGCTGACTACACGTGTGATGTGACGGGTTATGGTATATCAGACTCCTTCCATCACTCTGTGCCTCCACAATGCTGCCATGTATGTGCTGTCTGCTGACTACACGTGTGATGTGATGGGTTATGGTATATCAGACTCCTCCCACCACTCTGTGCCTCCACAATGCTGCCATGTATGTGCTGTCTGCTGACTACATGTGTGATGTGATGGGTTATGGTATATCAGGCTCCTCCCATCACTCTGTGCCTCCACAATGCTGCCATGTATGTGCTGCCTGCTGACTACACGTGTGATGTGATGGGTTATGGTATATCAGACTCCTCCCATCACTCTGTGCCTCCACAATGCTGCCATGTATGTGCTGTCTGCTGACTACACATGTGATGTGATGGGTTATGGTATATCAGGCTCCTCCCATCACTCTGTGCCTCCACAATGCTGCCATGTATGTGCTGTCTGCTGACTACACGTGTGATGTGATGGGTTATGGTATATTAGACTCCTTCCATCACTCTGTGCCTCCACAATGCTGCCATGTATGTGCTGTCTGTTGACTACACGTGTGATGTGATGGGTTATGGTATATCAGACTCCTCCCATCACTCTGTGCCTCCACAATGCTGCCATGTATGTGCTGCCTGCTGACTACACTTGTGATGTGATTTGTTATGGTATATCAGACTCCTCCCATCACTCTGTGCCTCCACAATGCTGCCATGTATATGCTGTCTGCTGACTACACGTGTGATGTGATGGGTTATGGTATATCAGACTCCTCCCATCACTCTGTGCCTCCACAATGCTGCCATGTATGTGCTGCCTGCTGACTACACGTGTGATGTGATGGGTTATGGTATATTAGACTCCTCCCATCACTCTGTGCCCCCACAATGCTGCCATGTATGTGCCGTCTGCTGACTACACGTGTGATGTGATGGGTTATGGTATATCAGACTCCTCCCATCACTCTGTGCCTCCACAATGCTGCCATGTATGTGCTGTCTGCTGACTACACGTGTGATGTGATGGGTTATGGTTTATCAGACTCCTCCCATCACTCTGTGCCCCCACAATGCTGCCATGTATGTGCTGTCTGCTGACTACATGTGTGATGTGATGGGTTATGGTATATTAGACTCCTCCCATCACTCTGTGCCTCCACAATGCTGCCATGTATGTGCTGTCTGCTGACTACACGTGTGATGTGATGGGTTATGGTATATTAGACTCCTCCCATCACTCTGTGCCTCCACAATGCTGCCATGTATGTGCTGTCTGCTGACTACACGTGTGATGTGATGGGTTATGATATATCAGACTCCTCCCATCACTCTGTGCCTCCACAATGCTGCCATGTATGTGCTGTCTGCTGACTACACGTGTGATGTGATAGGTTATGGTTTATCAGACTCCTCCCATCACTCTGTGCCCCCACAATGCTGCCATGTATGTGCTGTCTGCTGACTACATGTGTGATGTGATGGGTTATGGTATATTAGACTCCTCCCATCACTCTGTGCCTCCACAATGCTGCCATGTATGTGCTGCCTGCTGACTACACGTGTGATGTGATGGGTTATGGTATATCAGACTCCTCCCATCACTCTGTGCCTCCACAATGCTGCCATGTATGTGCTGTCTGCTGGCTACACGTGTGATGTGATGGGTTATGGTTTATTAGACTCCTCCCATCACTCTGTGCCCCCACAATGCTGCCATGTATGTGCTGTCTGCTGGCTACACGTGTGATGTGATGGGTTATGATATATCAGACTCCTCCCATCACTCTGTGCCTCCACAATGCTGCCATGTATGTGCTGCCTGCTGACTACACGTGTGATGTGATGGGTTATGGTATATCAGACTCCTCCCATCACTCTGTGCCTCCACAATGCTGCCATGTATGTGCTGTCTGCTGGCTACACGTGTGATGTGATGGGTTATGGTATATCAGACTCCTCCCATCACTCTGTGCCTCCACAATGCTGCCATGTATGTGCCGCCTGCCGACTACACGTGTGATGTGATGGGTTATGGTATAATAGACTCCTCCCATCACTCTGTGCCCCCACAATGCTGCCATGTATGTGCCGTCTGCCGACTACACGTGTGATGTGATGGGTTATGGTATAATAGACTCCTCCCATCACTCTGTGCCCCCACAATGCTGCCATGTATGTGCCGTCTGCTGACTACACTTGTGATGTGATGGGTTATGGTTTATCAGACTCCTCCCATCACTCTGTGCCCCCACAATGCTGCCATGTATGTGCTGTCTGCTGACTACATGTGTGATGTGATGGGTTATGGTATATCAGACTCCTCCCATCACTCTGTGCCCCCACAATGCTGCCATGTATGTGCTGTCTGTTGACTACACGTGTGATGTGATGGGTTATGGTATATCAGACTCCTCCCATCACTCTGTGCCTCCACAATGCTGCCATGTATGTGCTGTCTGCTGACTACACGTGTGATGTGATGGGTTATGGTTTATCAGACTCCTCCCATCACTCTGTGCCCCCACAATGCTGCCATGTATGTGCTGTCTGCTGACTACATGTGTGATGTGATGGGTTATGGTATATTAGACTCCTCCCATCACTCTGTGCCTCCACAATGCTGCCATGTATGTGCTGTCTGCTGACTACACGTGTGATGTGATGGGTTATGGTATATCAGACTCCTCCCATCACTCTGTGCCTCCACAATGCTGCCATGTATGTGCTGTCTGCTGACTACACGTGTGATGTGATGGGTTATGATATATCAGACTCCTCCCATCACTCTGTGCCTCCACAATGCTGCCATGTATGTGCTGTCTGCTGACTACACGTGTGATGTGATGGGTTATGATATATCAGACTCCTCCCATCACTCTGTGCCTCCACAATGCTGCCATGTATGTGCTGTCTGCTGACTACACGTGTGATGTGATGGGTTATGATATATCAGACTCCTCCCATCACTCTGTGCCTCCACAATGCTGCCATGTATGTGCTGTCTGCTGACTACACGTGTGATGTGATGGGTTATGGTATATTAGACTCCTCCCATCACTCTGTGCCTCCACAATGCTGCCATGTATGTGCTGTCTGCTGACTACACGTGTGATGTGATGGGTTATGGTATGTCAGACTCCTCCCATCACTCTGTGTCTCCACAATGCTGCCATGTATGTGCTGTCTGCTGACTACACGTGTGATGTGATGGGTTATGGTATATTAGACTCCTCCCATCACTCTGTGCCTCCACAATGCTGCCATGTATGTGCCGTCTGCTTACTACATGTGTGATGTGATGGGTTATGGTATATTAGACTCCTCCCATCACTCTGTGTCTCCACAATGCTGCCATGTATGTGCTGTCTGCTGACTACACGTGTGATGTGATGGGTTATGGTATATTAGACTCCTCCCATCACTCTGTGCCTCCACAATGCTGCCATGTATATGCTGCCTGCTGACTACACGTATGATGTGATGGCCTTCTGTAGTAATTTGCTGGGGTCCTTTGCGGCTTTAGAAGGGCAATTCGGTTAAGATGTTGTGCATGGAACACAGAGCTCTCCTGACCAGGATGGGAGCTTTGCGACGTCCCCTTTGGATGATGAAAAAACAGGATTGGGGTTCTTGCTGGTAAATCCCTTTCTCTGATTCCATAGGGGACGCTGGCCGCCCATCCTGCGCTGTTTAGTTTACGTTTTTCTGCTGTAGTTTAAGTTTCATGGCAGCTGTTGCAGCATCTTTGCCTTACTGTATGTTCTGTGAGTTTGTGTGGTTTTGTTTGGTCTGGATTCTATCCTCCTCTACAGTTGGCTTTACCGTCTCTGCTCGTACAGTTTCGTAACTGGTGGAGGGAAGGGGTCTAGAGGGGGAGGAGCCTGCCACACACTACAAATTATATAAAGTGCCGGCTCCCCTAATTACTAGTGTATACTCGATGTGAACCTGCCTTTGCCATCAATGGCAAAAGTGCAACTGGCCATCGATGGTCTATAACCATTCTATGGATGACCATCGATGTTTTTGCATATAGATGGTCATCCATTTTCTCTGAGTCGCCTGTGGGCCAATCAAAATGTGGGGGCGGGGCTTCGCGGGTGTCGGGGGCGGAGAGATGCACCGTGTTCCGGCACTGTAGGGAAAAAGCAAAACCGAAACTATTCGTTTAAGCTTTACATCGATGGTGGGAAACCATCTGGTTCTCCCCCATCGATGGCAAAACTATTCGACATCGGCCATAAACCATCGATGATTTCTAATCATCGATGGTCGATGGCCATCCCTACTTTCAGCGTCCCCTATGGAATAAGAGAAAAGGGCTTTAACTGTAAGAACCAAAATTCTGTTTTTGTATGACCTAGAATCCTTTTCTCTGTCCATCAGGGCTCAAATGTACCGATGAAGATAAGGCGTAAATTGCAGAAGGGACTATTTCAGATGCAGAAGCGATTGATGAAGCTACAAGAGGCGATGGCAATGGTGGAGGACACTGAGTCATCACCTGACAGAAGCAGGGATGAGGTGAGTCAGAGGACAACCATGGCGCCACCTGCTGGCTGTATGTGAGAGAAGATCCTTCCTAGGGGACCACGGTGTGCTGACTAGATTGTTCATCCATTACACTGAAATGCTAATGTCAGGTGGTGCTCTAGAGCTGATATTCCTCTTCCCTCAGGGAGAAGGGCCAAGCAAGAAGAGGGTGGAACTAAAGTCTCAGGGTGACGGATTGGAGATGGGGTTAGAGGAAGAGGAGGAACAGACTCCACCCACAAGGAAAATGAAGAAGAAATCTGCCCCTGAAGAATCTCCGGTAACAGAACGCAATAAAATTAAGAACCGTGAAGTGGGGACAGCAGAGGGACGAGGACTGCGTAGCGATGGGTCACAACTAAGGACAGTCCCTGATGATGTGCACGTCATTTAATGAGTGCCTTAGATCTTGGAGGCTCCTGGATTAGAAGCTTAAATAGATGCATGCAATTGTGCAATACGTAATAATCTTTTTCTATGACATATCCCAGAATCTCTTTCTCTGCACAATAGGCCTCAGAGCTGACATCGGATCAGGGTTTGGAGAAGAAGGACCAGATGGAGAGAAAAGAGGAGAGGAGATTACTGGAGATGGTAACGGACCAGGACAGTGCAACCTCTTCTGATGGAGGAAGTAATGAGGTGAGTCAGACCCTGACCAGGGCGCCACCTGCTGGCTTAATGTGTGAGAAGAAGGCCATTAGGGGTCCATAGTGCACTGAATGCTAATCTTTCCTATCTGATGGACATTGCCAATCAGTGGGGGGGGGGGGTGGGGGAGGGGGACACCATAGAGGTGTCTCTGATCTACAAGCGCTGGAGAAATCATTCGTTGGTCGCGGACCATTGAATGACGTCTCCCTGGCAACGAATGGATGGTGATGCACTGCGGCTGTGGCGTTTGGTCCACGTTTGCAGCTATGCATGTGGACCAGAAGAAGATCCATAGTAAACAGATCTGAGCTACCAGCTGAAGGGAGACAACAAAAATTCTTCCCTCACTGTCAGGCACAGTAGTCGTCCCCCCCCCCCCCCCCCCCCCCCCCGCGCGCGCACCCCCACCCACTCCCATCCGCCTCAGGACACCCTTAGGTAGTGGGCAGATGAAAGAACTCTGTAAATTATGTTGGTTTGTTCCCTTTTCCATAACTTTTATATGTGCTGATATTAGTGTGATATTCAATTCTTCCCCATCAAATGTTTGCTGATAAGTTTCACGCTTCGAATAGTTTTCTAAACTTGGTAATTTTCTCATCATTTATTCACCTGGGTGTTGGGTGGTGATTTAAGTGTGATTTAAAAAAATATATTTTTTAAAACTTTCAGCAGCTCCAGACCAGCCTTAGCGAAGTACTATCTGTATCCCCTCACCACCCGTTAATTTGCTGTGCAGATTCACGCACCACCGCCTTGCACAATGCCCCCCCCATCATCTTGTCGATGGCTACCACCCTCTCCCTTTCCTATTTGATGAATGCCCCCAGCCCCTGGTGTGCTCCCTTTCACTGCCCCCCTGTACGCCCAGCCCCTCCTGTGGCCGCTCAGGTGGGCGAATCGGCAATTACCGGGGGTGTGCCCAGCTCCATGGGGGGACCAGATCCCGGCACCCCTGGGCTGGGCACATGTCCACCCATGGCTGCTCTTTTGAAGCCCAGCCCCCCTCTCCAGCTTACATGGCAGATGTGGTCGGGGCCTCTCCCAGGCCACGTCCAGGCCTGAGCACAGTACTCTCAGGTTGGCCCTGCGGCAGCCCTCCCCCTCCTGGTTTTCGTGCCTCCACAGACCCCAGCGGGGCCGGAGGCTTGGTGGGTCACCCCTTTTGCCCCTATTGTGGAGCCGCCACATCCCCTTCAGTGTCCCCAGGTGTCAGCGTTAGGACTGGCACCAACACCTCTGCCTTACGTTGCCCTGTGGGTTTGGGTCCAGGCTGGTTGGGGAGTTGCCCCCCCGCCGATTTTAGCGCCACGGACAGGGTCTGGGGGCCTGCAACTGCAAGACATGGGTTCAAGGGCCATTGCCGGGCCTGGTTCGGGTAGGACCTGGCGCCTACTGCAGCCCCGGCAGTGGTGTTGCAACTGATATCTGCCTCAGGTCCGGGCTACGTCCAAGGTGATTGGGACCACCCCAGCATTTATTCCTCCCAGCAGCAGACGTTCCCCGTCTCCATGACCTCATTGTTGGCCCCGTTGCTTGCTACCTGTTTTCCCTTGTCCCACGGGCCCCAGACCACTTGGTCCTTTAATGCCCACATAGTGTGCCGCAGTCGCCGGCATTTTTGGGTTACCCCTTTGGCGGCCATGCGGCGCCTTGGCAGCAGCACAATTGTTGGCAGCAGCCATTTGGGCTGGTGGGACCTCCCCGTGCGTGCCGCCATATATCATGTCGGCCGGCGGTGGTGCCACTCCTGCTCCAGTCGATTGCGGTGCAGCCTCGGGGGATGTGGGTACAGGGCCATGAATGTAACATCTTCTTTTGTTTCCCAGGAAGGTTTACCCAGGTTGGCGGTGGGAGCCTTTGATTCTCCACAGCTGACTGCAATGGATATGAATGTGGCAGTTACACCTGTCGTTCCGGATGCTGAACCTGCTCCCTTGCCAGTACCTCCAGTGGTGCTGGGGCCAACCGGGGATGACGTCTGGTCGGATGGTCCTTCTGCTCTGGTTCCAATGTCTGGTCCTCCCATTGTCGTTCCCTCCCCTGGTGTGTCGGGGGCCGCTGGAGCGGCCGAAGCTGGGGCTTCCGTCAGGCCTACAGATAAGGGTCCCGCGTCAGGAACCGGTGAGCTTAATACTGCACATGTCTCCACTTCAGTGTCGTCCTCTACAGACAGCTCCGCTAGCAGCGACGAGAAAGCTAGGTGCGCGGAGGTCCCAAAGAAAGTGGGGAAGGCGAACGCGCCTAATCAGGCGGCAGCTCCCAAGGAACCCTCTTTGCATGGGGAGATGTGCATTGCTCAAACACCGCAGTGACTAGGGGTCTGCGTAAAAGGGTCAGGGATAAGATTAAGGCAGGTAAATTTGTGGACGTGTTCACAATTACCGAGGATTTAAAGTCCGGGCTTGACCCGATTAAGAAGCCTGGGGTAATTGGCGAGCATGCATATCGCAGCTTCCACCATTGGCTCAAGGGGTTTATGTTTTTTTCCTCCTGTTATCTGGATGAGTAGCCAGAGGAACACCCCAATGTAGTAAGGTACATCTTCATGATAAATTTAGATGTTTTTGAAGTACAGGGGATTCGTCTGTCGGGATTACGACTATTCGTTTCGTCATAATCAGGAGGGTAATACTCTCGGTTTCAAGGATGTGGAGAATTGACTGGATGTCACCAGCCAGACCCCCACTGCCGAGTCACTAGTTAAGAATCCCATTCCTGGAAAGAAGGGGGCTGCATACAGTGACTCTAAGTGCACAAGAGGTGCGAGTTGTCGGTTCCGACACACCTGTCGAGTGTGCGGAGCTGGTCGCCCTGCCAAAGAGTGCAAGTCTGCCCCTTCTGGTGCCCTCGTAGGCCCACTCCCCCATTAGTGTCCCCGCTGTCATGGTTGTCCCGGTACCCGAATAGGCAGGATGCGGAATTCCTTCTCAAGGGTTTTAGTTCGGGTTTAATTTGCCCTTGGGGAGGAGGTTACGGTGGTTTTATGCAGGAATTTGCGTTTGGATGCGGAGTTGCCCCATGTGGTGAGACAAAAGGTGGACACTGAGATAGCTTTGGGCCGCATGTGCGGACCTTTTGACTCTCAGCCTTTGCCCAACCTGTGCATTTCCCCACTAGGGGTGGTGCCCAAGAAGATCGCGGGCAAGTTTCGGCTGATCCAGCACCTGTCTTATCCACCTGGGTGATCTGAGAATGACGCCATTCCTGCTGAATTCTGCCGTGTCAGTTACCAGCTTTTCGATGCGACCCATGACATAATCCGGGTTTTGGTTCAGGTGCCCTTTTGGCCAAACTGGATGTGGAATCTGCTTTCCGCCTCTTGCCCCTCCACCCCACTATCTGGACGATTTTCTCTTTGTAGGCACACTGGATGGTTCTGCTTGCCAGGAGTTGCTTAGTTTTGCGGGGTCGCTCTTTAAAAAAAATTGGGGGTCCCGGTGGCAGAAGATAGTGGCCCATCCACTTGCTTGTCTTACCTCAGAATAGAAGTGGACACGGTGGCCGGTTGTTGCCGGCTCCCTGCGGACAAAGTTGCCCGTCTTCAGGGACAGTTGGAGAAATGTCTGGGGTCAGTCAGGGTTAGGCTCCGCCAAGCGCAGTCCCTGTTAGGGTCCCTAAACTTTGCCTGCCCAGTCATCCCGATTGGGCAGGTTTTTTGCCGGAAGCTTGAGAGGGTTACGGCGGGGATTTCCAGCCTGCATCTCACCATTCACTTGCCTGGGGAGATGAAGGGTGACCTCCGGGTGTGGTCCTCCTTTTTGGAGGACTTCAACTGGGAGTTGTTGCCGCCACGGCCCGTTTCTAGTACCCGTTTAAAATTGCACACAGATGCGGACGGCTCTGCCGGTTTCGGTGCCTTTTTTCCAGGGGCGAGTGGTACGATGGGTCTCCTGAGGTTTTACAAGGAATCTTCTTCTCTTGTAGCGGTTTCCCATTATAGTTGCCGTAGAGTTGTGGGGGCATCAGTTACCGGGCAGGACGATTTTTTTTTCTCCTTCATCCACTAGGTGTCACTGGAGTAACAGTGGTGAATAGAAGGGCGACTGCAGGGAGCATGGGCACTTTAAGAATTTTCAGAGACAGTATGGCCAGCTTCTCCCCTTCTACTTCCCCCAGACAGTCTTGTTTTGTGCCCTGCGGGAGCTAGGCGCACTTCTGTCTTGCTCCAGGGCAAGTTCAGGAGAAATCTATATTTTTATTTTTTTTTACTCTGCAATCAACAATAGGGTGGGTCAGACAGCCTCTGTTCGCCTCAGACAGACAGGGTCAGACAGCCTCAGTTCGCAGATGCATGCGGCTTGTGCTCTGGTCCCCGGCTGAGGAAACCACTGTCTCCGGATTGGACAGAGACACCGCTGCGTGCGGCGCGTGTCCTGATCCCCCACCAGCCGCAACGCCCACCGGCCAGCATGGCAGGGGTGAGTAGAGCCCGGTCCCTCTACTAGAGAGGTGTCCGGGTTATTCTTAAAAGTGGTGGTCCTTGCGCTTTAAAATGCGTGCCATTGTAAAAGGAGCTCGCCGGGAAGGGAAGTTAGACGTCACTCCCAGCTTCCCCCGCGCTCCCCAGCACACGAGGCCGCCATTTTGGAAATCGGCGCTTCACGAGCTTGCTGATCTCGGAAGCATATACCGCGGCTGGAGGCTCCAGACACGCTGTGTCTTATCCCCATCATCCACCCCAGGATCCGTGAGTCGGACAGTGGGGTATAGGGGTGCGGGTCAGCTGCGGCTGTATGCAAATTAAGTCAGAGCGCTCACATAGCGCTTTATCTGACTGGGCAGCTCCTCTGTCACACTTGCTCCCAGCAGTCTATTACCCTTTTCTTTTTCTGCTGTGTCTATGTATGTCGAACATGGTTAAGAAAGTGGTATGTAAGAAGTGCACAACTGAGTTTGTGCCTTCCGCAGAAGGAGACCTATGCTGTGATAAATGCACAGCAGACATGGTGGCTACACCGGGGAAGGCTGCTCCAGTGACCCCTATCTGGGCTGCACAGCTCACAGAGGTCATGTCTAAGCTGGCCACAGAGCTGGCAGCCTCTCAGGACAGGGTGGAATCTAGATCACAGCAGGCTAATTTAGCCATGGCTGTGCAGGGTCTCACCAAGGCTCTAGTGCCGGATCCAGCAGCTGCTTGCGAGCTCCAGGCCTCCCCCATTATTGCAGAGCAAAAGAGCATTTCCTCATATACTGGAGGATAATGACTCTGATGACGACATGCCATCCCTAGAGGGTGATTACTATGACCCTGACCCTGAGCCAGACCTTGTTCAGGTAGAGCCATAACCGGTAACACAGGGCCTGGAAGACCTTATTATTATGGTTCGCCAGGCTCTTAAGGTAGAGGACGGTGACACTGCTCCCTCTCGGCCTTCTATGTTTGGGAAGCGCCAAGAATTAGATGAACACTTACAAATTGCTTGGCGCCACCCTGATAAAAAAATTCCAGATTTCCAGGTATTTTTTGTCTACATATCCTTTTTCAACAGAGGGGAGAAAAATGTGTGAGACTCCTCCCACAGTAGATTCTTCAGTGTCGCGTCTTTCTAAAAAGACGGCACTGCCGGTCCCGTGTGCTTCCTCTCAGGGACCCCTCGGACAGGAAGTTGGAAACCACACTGAAGTCTATATATGTGGCCGCAGGGGTTATTCAGCACCCTGCACAGGTAGGGTGCTGGGCAGTGTTTCCTCTAAGCTGTGCGCACGTGCGCGCGCACACAACTCGACGAGTGGTCCCTTTTTGCAGTTGTGGATTCAATTAATGTGTTTTTCACCCATTAACTACATTGTGTGCTGTGTTTTGAATGTTTACATGATCAATATTTTGAAGTAAAGTTAACACAAATGCTGAACACAATTTTCCAGTTATATATGTGACGCACAAAAATTTAAATTTCCTTCCAAAGTTGCACAGCCAAAATCTTTTGCCGCACACAGCCTTCGTAAAATTAGAGGGAACATTGGTGCTGGGTCAACAAGGCCATCGGGGTGTGGTCCACACAGATTGCCTCTGATCTCCGCACCAATCATATCGAGGCAACACTCGTCAGGCTGGCAGATCACATCCGAGAGGCTTCTGCTTATTTAGTGGAGGCATCCTCGGACATCTGCATCATGGTGGCAAAATTGTCTGCCCTGTCCATTTCTGCCCGCAGGGCTCTATGGTTAAGGCAATGGCAGGCAGATGCGGAGTCAAAGAGGAAGTTCTGTTCAGGCCTGAACTAGATAAATGGATTTCTTAGGCAACAGGAGGTAAATCGCATTTTTTACCCTCAACTCCTACCTCTGCCCCAAGGAGGACCTTTCAGGGACCCTCTTTTTCGGTCCTTTCGCCCAGGGTCAAGATTTCGAGGACGTGCCAGAGGCCGTTTCTCACAGCGTGGAACAAGAGGACGTGGACGAGGTGCCTCCACCTCCCAGTCAGAGCCAAAGACTACCTCTACGACCACTGCATGACTGTCTTCCCGCCCACCTGGGAGATCCCAGAGTGGGAGCACGCCTCCAGCTCTACACAGAGAAGTGGGAAGGCTCGTGCCACAATGCCTGGGTGAAAGATTTGATAGCTTCCGGCTACAAGATGATCTTCCAGAGGGGTGCCGGACGGGGTCCCGACAGTCGGGATCCCGACAGTCATTAACCCGACGTCGGGATCCCGACTGTTAAATCCCCGACGGACGGACGGCGGCTATTTTCCCTCGTAGGGGTCCACGACCGCCATAGAGGGAGAATAGAATAGTGCCCGCAGCGTGCCCGCAAGGGGCTTTGTTGCGCTGGCCACGCTGTCTGAGGCCAGGCAGTCAGGATAATGACTGTCGGGATCCCGACTGTCGGGAAATTATACCACACCCCTTCCAGAGTACACCTCCTCAAAGGTTGTTCAAAACCGGTTTGCCAGTTTCTCCAGGGAAAGGCATTCTATTGATGAAGTGGTGATTCAGGTACCTTGGGACCTTCAAAATCAGGGATTTTACTCCAACATTGGCAGTTCCAGGCACTTCCGTTTGGCCTCTCATCTGCACCCAGAATTTTCACCAAGGTCATGACTGTCGCAGGGGGTCACGGTAATACCGTACCTGGAAGACTTGCTTCTGAAGCTTGTTCACAGCAGGAGTTGTGTTGACAGTTTCCACCTCTGATACAACATGGGTGGATCCTCAACTACACAGTCTCAACTTCA
>NC_139217.1:10839544-11082787 GCF_055691185.1 Crinia signifera | reverse complement strand
TTACTCAGTAATAACTAGCATGGGTTCGTGAAAAATCGTTCATGGCAAACTAATCTACTTGGTTTCTATGAAGAGATTAGCCAAAACCTTGATAATGGAAATGCTGTAGATGTCATTTTCCTAGATTTTGCTAAAGCCTTCGACACTGTACCACACAAGAGGTTGATAAATAAAATGGAGGTCATGGGATTAGGGGCAAATATCTGTAGATGGGACGGGAACTGGCTGTGTAATAGAGAACAAAGAGTGGTCGTGAACAGTGCTGTATCAAATATGACACCAGTACTAAGTGGGGTGCCACAGGGTTCGGTTCTAGGGCCCATTTTGTTTAACATTTTTATTAACGATATTGGGATAGGGTTACTCAGCAATGTATCCATCTTTGCGGACGATAAAAAACTGAGCAGAGGGTACTTATGTATTATCTGGACTCCCATGTTAAATGCACCCCATTTTTTCATACCCCTACTATCCAACTACGCCTGGAGTTGATTTTATATAGTGTGGCGAGCGCAGCGAGCCACCGTACCCGAAGCGTGGTGAGCGCAGCGAGCCCCGCAAGGGGACGCGGTCTCATAAGAAAAACGGGAGTCCAGATATTACATAAGTACCGAGCAGAGTTATTAAATCATCAGAAGAGGTCACCACGCTTCAAAATGATTTTGACAATCTAGATCAGTGGTTCCCAACCCTGGTCCTCAAGTACCCCCAACAGTGCACGTTTTCCAGGTCACCCGGCAGGTGCACTCATTGTTCAGTCACATTTTAAAAGATCCACAGGTGGAGCTAATTATAGCACTTGTGATTCTGTGTGGAGATCTGCAAAACATGCACTGTTGGGGATACTTGAGAACCAGGGTTGGGAACCACTGATCCAGATGAGTGGGCAAAAAAGTGGAAGATGAAGTTCAATGTGGACAAATGCAAGGTCATGCACCTTGGGAGACATAACCAGTGTGCTAGTTATAACCTAAGCGGGGAGGAATTGGGTAATTCAGTACTCGAAAAGGATCTAGGAGTCCAAATAGATGACAAACTAGGGTGTAGTGCTCAATGTAATATAGCAACAAAAAAGGCCAATTTAAACTCTAGCATGTATTAAAAGGGGCATGGAAACTAAGGATTCAAAAGTAATTATGCCTCTGTACAAATTATTGGTTAGACCGCACCTCGAATACGGAGTACAATTCTGGGCCCCACACTATAAAAAGGACATCATAGAATTAGAAAAAATCCAAAGAAGAGCAACTAAGCTTATATTGGGAATGGAAAATTTAAGCTACGAGGAGAGCTTAAGCAAGCTGGGACTATTTACACTAGAGAAGAAACGTTTAACGGGGGACATGCTCAACATGTACAAATATATCAGGGGCCAATATAAGGAACTGTCAAACACCCTTTTTTCTGCTAGACAGGAATCTAGGACGAGAGGGCACGAGTTTATATTAGAAGAAAAAAGTTTGGTACTCTTTACCTAGAAGGGCGCCCACGATTTTGATCTTGGGCATTGTAAGGAAAAAAAATTGCGTCGGTCGCAAAAAATCGCATGCGATGCGACCGACGCAATTACCGCGTTTTTCCATAGGGAACAATGTTAAATGGCCCACAGAGGCGAAATAGGCACCCTGAAGTGTGAAATGGCCCCCCTAATTGTTAACGCCACCCCACGTTCAACGTCAACCCGAAGCGTGGGGAGCGCAGCGGTACGCGTCCTATGACCTTTTCATACCCCCACTATCCACGTCGGCGTGGAGTTGAGAATAGAAAGTGCGGCGAGCCCGAAGCGTGGCGAGTGGACGCGGACACCTTCACAGGTATACGTGTCCCCTCGTGGGGCTCGCCACGCTTGGGGCTCGCTGCGCTCGCCACACTTTCTATTCTCAACTCCACGCCGACGTGGATAGTGGGGGTATGAAAAGGTCGTAGGACATGTACCGCCGCCCCTCGCGGGCTCGCTTCGGGTTGACGGTGATCGTGGGGTTGCGTTAACAATTGGGGGGGGGGCCATTTCACACTTCATCGTGGCTATTTGGCCTCTGTGGGCCTTTTAACATTGTTCCCTATGGAAAATCGGGTCAATTGGGACTTTTAACATTGTTCCCTATGGGAAATTGCGGTAATCGCGTCGGTCGCATCGCATGCGATTTTTTGGTACATGCGATGGGCGCCCTTCTAGGTAAAGAGTACCAAAAGTTTTTGTTCATCTAGAAGAAAAAAATTCGTTAGTCAGAACAGTCAAACTTTGGAACTCTCTTCCTGGAGAAGTGGTGTCGGCAGACACTATAAATACGTTTAAAATAAGGTTGGATAAACATTTATTGGTTAAAAACATCCACGGGTATGAATAAGTAACAATCTGTCTTTAAAATATCAGAACATACTATACAACAAGGAATTAGCTACTATAAACATAGGTTGAACTAGATGGACGCAAGTCTTTATTCAGCCTCACCTACTATGTAACAAGTTTCCTTATTATCACCTTTTACACAGGGTAGAAATGGGAAAAACGGATCATTAAGCTGAGTCGGGATCTGCCGGATCTCTCAGTAAAAAAAATTGCGGATCTTTTAGACGGATCCGCGACTCACTTTAAAAAAAAAAATGGGGAATATACATGACCGAGTAAAAACACTGATCGATGGCTGGGTGCAGAATCGCCATTGCTGGCAACCATCGATGGCGTCTGCACCGATGGCCATCCCTGGCAGCAGCAGCTAATCTTTCTATCACTTGTAGTCACAGCACTGTACTCAGTCTCCAGAGGTAGTACATCTCAGCTGCCACAGGTGGCAGCACTGAGATTAGGAAAATGCATTGTAATGAAAAACGAAACTGAAACGCTTCTCTCCACAAACACAAAATTCTGCTGTACGGATCACAAACTTGGGACCTGGGAGCTTGCATGGTGGATGCCTTGTCGGTCCCATGGCCATTCACTCTGACAGGGGCGGATTGGGACTTAAAACCAGCCCGGGAAATATCTTGAAGCAGCCCTAACGGGGCAGTGTGTTGTTGCGTGCCGGAGGCGTGCCCGATTTTTGGGGCGTGGCCTATCAATATGGGGGTGTGGCCTATTTCAATGAGGCCACGCCCAATTTTTTGCCGCTGTGGGGGCATGGCTAGTGGCTCTCTGAGCTGCTGGCTATGTCCCCAGCCCCTCAGGCTGCAGAATAGGCGCATGCGTACAGCGTTTATTCTGCAGCCTGTGGGGCTGGGGAGATAGAGACAGGGGGGTGACAGGGGGTCTCCCAACTACCCACCCATGGGACACTGCGTATGGGCCACCTCCCTTGAACACATTATGCACATTTTCTATCGAAAAAACTGTACACCTTATGCCACACAGTATGAGCCAATATTCACATTATGACACATGGAATGATCCAAAATTCACAAAATGCCACACAGAAAAAAAGCTAAAGTTCACATTATGCAATGGAATGAGAAGATACAGGGTGAGAGGGGGTTGGTGCAGGGTGAGAGGGGTTGGTAATGAAGGGTGACGAGGGGTGAGAGTTGAGTGGCAGGGTGGAAGAGGATGCAGGGAGGGGGGATGGAGGGTGGCATAGAATGCTGGGAAGGGAGATGCAGGGTGGCTGAGAACGAAGGGATGGAGGACTTACACAGGGTGGCACAGGACGCAGAGTGTGAGGGGGCATGGTGGCACAGGATGCAGGGTAGGAGGGGGAATGCAGAGTGGCAGGAGATGCAGGGAGGGGAGTCAAAAAGTGGTGGAGGATGCAGAGAGGGGAGACAGTGATGCCCATTATACATATGCCACACACCGTGATACCCATTATACATATGCCACACTCCGTGATGCCCATTATACATATGCCGCACAGCGTGATGTCCATTATACATATGCCACCCACCGTGATGCCCATTATACATATGCCACACATCCTGATGCCATTATACATATGCCACACACCGTGATGCCATTATACATATACCACACATACTTGCACAGACTGGGGAAATCATTAGATGGAGAGTGAATTGTGAATGGATTTGCAGCAGGCCGGAGATCAGCGATATTTTTGTGAGTTATTAACAGACCTGAACGGGGCGGGATTTCTCTCTGTCTGTGCAGTGGCTATCAGAACGCAGAGCTCTGCAACTTTGCACACTGGCAATGAGCGCTGAATCAGGCCTGTAGTGTTCCTAAATCATATAACAGTACATCACAGAGGCTTTCAGCACAGTTTCTCTGAGATCTGCTGTATCCTGGCCATTGGGGACAGCTTCAGAGTGGACACTACTTCAGGCAGGCACATTTGTCCGTTTGACAGCAGCAGCCGCTCAGAGCCGACCCTAACCAATTTGATGCCCTATGCAAAACCTTGACTGGTGCCCCTTTTCTGTGTATGTGTGTATGTATGTATGTATGTGTATGTATATATATATATATATATATATATATATATATATATATGCGCATACACAGCTGTAGCTATCTGCAATCGCCACCATTTCCCTGGTCGGAATTTCCACGCAGGTGATATCACCACTCAATTGTCAGGGGAGTCGCAAGATAGATAAATTGATGAAGCCCTGCTCATCCATCCATCTATCTATATCTTACACACACACACACACCTGTTTAAGAACATTCGAAAATCCTGCTTTTACCAAATTAGCCCTAATTTTAATAAAATTCTGAGTGTAGCACTGTATGCCACCCCTACACTTGCTGCTTAATGGTGGGATGGGTGGTGGGGGATGGTGCTGGCTGGCTGACTGCACACAGACTCCACAAAGGCCACGCATAGAATAGGAGGTGTGGCCTCATGGCATGTGACTAGGTACATGGGATCAGTATATATGCCACTACAACCCCCATCTATACCTTACAGTACATCATGGACCCATATATATATAGTACAAAGTGGGGGTGGCCGGCACTCAGTTGATCATAACTAAATGGACTGGGTGCCCTCCCGGGAGAACAAATGACTCCTATGTATCCAGGTGCATGAGGGTGGCACTCCAGTAGAAAAGAACTCGGAAACCAAACAGGTGTACCAACGTTTCAAATGTATTTAGACGTTTTTCATCAGGGTGTAAAAGTGCATTACAATAAGACGGTATATATACCTTACCGATGCCGTGGAGATGGTCTCGGTGTACAGTCACTTCCGGGTGGCGTCAGCGTGAGGGAGCAGAATGACTGTGTCCTGCGTCAGTGCGCCAGGATGTCAGGAGGAGTTCAGGCTACTCATGTGATCCAGCTTGCTGAGATCACCCGGTGTCTTCCGGCTTCCCTCGTCGCCTAGCGACGCTTGTACAGGACACGTTCGCGGCAGCTTCCCCTTGCTGTGGCCCCTCCGGGCATGCTGTTAACACAGAGAATAGTGATAACTTCTAAGACACACATCTAATAAAAATACATGTGAAAGACATTCGCCTCATAATTAGTGAAAAAATAATAAATGAAATAGAGTTGCTGATATCCTGCTGGTAACTGGTATCAATGCTTGTTAAGAGGACTTGGCACTATGATTCTAAATGCATAATTAGGTTACACATATAATGGTTAGCCGGCCCCTAAAACAATGTTATTACAACTTTTACATATTACAGGAAGCAATTTAGACTACAGCTTTCATTAAGGCCTTTAGGGGCCAGAGTGTCCATCTTCCTGACCTCGATCTCCACCTCTCTTAGGGAGAGGGACATGGTCCACAAGCTTATATCTCAACTGGGCCAAAGAGTGTCCAACTTGCTTGAAGTGTCTGGCCACTGGCTGGTCCACCTCTCTCCCAGCCAGGGCCAGTCTGTATATACTGTATATACACTTCTGACCGCACTGTACCCTACAGTCCATCACTGACCCTTCTATACCCACCACTACACTACTGACTCCTCTATACCCACCACTACACTACTGACCCCTCTATACCCACCACTACATTACTGATCCTTCTATACCCACCACTACATTACTGACCCTTCTATACCCACCACTACACTACTGACTCCTCTATACCCACCACTACACTACTGATCATTCTATACCCACCACTACATTACTGACCCCTCTATACCCACCACTACATTACTGACCCTTCTATACCCACCACTACATTACTGACCCCTCTATACCCACCACTACATTACTGACTCCTCTATACCCACCACTACATTCCTGATCCTTCTATACCCACCACTACACTACTGACTCCTCTATACCTGCCACTACATTACTGACCCCTCTACATCCACCAATACATTACTGACCCCTCTATACCCACCACTACATTACTGATCCTTCTATACCCACCACTACACTACTGACTCCTCTATACCCACCACTACATTACTGACCCCTCTATACCCACCACTACATTACTGACCCCTCTATACCCACCACTACACTACTGACTCCTCTATACCTGCCACTACATTACTGACCCCTCTATACCCACCACTACATTACTGACCCCTCTATACCCACCACTACATTACTGACTCCTCTATACCCACCACTACATTACTGACTCCTCTATACCCACCACTACACTACTGACCCCTCTATACCCACCACTACACTACTGACTCCTCTATACCCACCACTACATTACTGACCAATCTATACCCACCACTACATTACTGACCCCTCTATACCCACCACTACATTACTGACCCCTCTATACCACCACTACACTACTGATCCTTCTATACCCACCACTACATTACTGACCCCTCTATACCCACCACTACATTACTGACCCTTCTATACCCACCACTACATTACTGACCCCTCTATACCCACCACTACACTACTGACTCCTCTATACCCACCACTACATTACTGATCCTTCTATACCCACCACTACACTACTGACTCCTCTATACCCACCACTACATTACTGATCCTTCTATACCCACCACTACATTACTGACCCTTCTATACCCACCACTACACTACTGACTCCTCTATACCCACCACTACACTACTGATCATTCTATACCCACCACTACATTACTGACCCCTCTATACCCACCACTACATTACTGACCCTTCTATACCCACCACTACATTACTGACCCCTATATACCCACCACTACATTACTGACTCCTCTATACCCACCACTACATTCCTGATCCTTCTATACCCACCACTACACTACTGACTCCTCTATACCTGCCACTACATTACTGACCCCTCTACATCCACCAATACATTACTGACCCCTCTATACCCACCACTACATTACTGATCCTTCTATACCCACCACTACACTACTGACTCCTCTATACCCACCACTACATTACTGACCCCTCTATACCCACCACTACATTACTGACCCCTCTATACCCACCACTACACTACTGACTCCTCTATACCTGCCACTACATTACTGACCCCTCTATACCCACCACTACATTACTGACCCCTCTATACCCACCACTACATTACTGACTCCTCTATACCCACCACTACATTACTGACTCCTCTATACCCACCACTACACTACTGACCCCTCTATACCCACCACTACACTACTGACTCCTCTATACCCACCACTACATTACTGACCAATCTATACCCACCACTACATTACTGACCCCTCTATACCCACCACTACATTACTGACCCCTCTATACCACCACTACACTACTGATCCTTCTATACCCACCACTACATTACTGACCCCTCTATACCCACCACTACATCACTGACCCTTCTATACCCACCACTACATCACTGACCCTTCTATACCCACCACTACATTACTGACTCCTCTATACCCACCACTACATTACTGATCCTTCTATACCCACCACTACACTACTGACCCCTCTATACCCGCCACTACATTACTGACTCCTCTATACCCACCACTACACTACTGACCCCTCTATACCCACCACTACATTACTGACCCCTCTATACCCACCACTACATTACTGATCCTTCTATACCCACCACTACACTACTGACCCCTCTATACCCACCACTACATTACTGATCCTTCTATACCCACCACTACCTTACTGACCCCACTATACCCACCAATACATTACTGACCCCTCTATACCCACCACTACATTACTGACCCCTCTATACCCGCCACTACATTACAGACCCCTCTATACCCACCACTACATTACTGACCCCTCTATACCCACCACTACATTACTGACCCCTCTATACCCACCACTACATTACTGACCCCTCTATACCCACCACTACATTACTGACCCCTCTATACCCACCACTACATTACTGACCCCTCTATACCCACCACTACATTACTGACCCCTCTATACCCACCACTACACTACTGACCCCTCTATACCCACCACTACATTACTGACCCCTCTATACCCACCACTACACTACTGACCCCTCTATACCCACCACTACATTACTGACTCCTCTATACCCACCACTACACCACTGACCCCTCTATACCCACCACTACACTACTGACCCCTCTATACCCACCACTACATTACTGACCCTTCTATACCCACCACTACATTACTGACCCTCTATACCCACCACTACATTACTGACCCTCTATACCCACCACTACATTACTGACCCTTCTATACCCACCACTACACTACTGACCCCTCTATACCCACCATTACATTACTGACCCTCTATACCCACCACTACATTACTGACCCCCTATATCCACCACTACATGACTGACCCCTCTATACCCACCACTACATTACTGACCCCTCTATACCCACCACTACACTACTGACCCCTCTATACCACCACTACACTACTGATCCTTCTATATCCACCACTACATTACTGACCCTTCTATACCCACCACTACATTACTGACCCCTCTATACCCACCACTACATTACTGACCCCTCTATACCCGCCACTACATCACTGCCCCCTCTATACCCGCCACTACATCACTGACCCCATACCCACCACTACATTACTGACCAATCTATACCCACCACTACACTACTGACTCCTCTATACCCACCACTACATTACTGACTCCTCTATACCCACCACTACATTACTGACCCCTCTAAACCCGCCACTACATCACTGCCCCCTCTATACCCGCCACTACATCACTGACCCCTCTATACCCACCACTACATTACTGACCAATCTATACCCACCACTACATTACTGACCCTCTATACCACACACTACATTACTGACCAATCTATACCCACCACTACATTACTGACTCCTCTATACCCACCACTACATTACTGACCCTCTATACCCACCACTACATTACTGACTCCTCTATACCCACCACTACACTACTGACCCCTCTATACCCACCACTACACTACTGACCCCTCTATACCCACCACTACATTACTGACCCTCTATACCCACCACTACACTACTGACCCCTCTATACCCACCACTACATTACTGACCCTCTATACCCACCACTACATTACTGACTCCTCTATACCCACCACTACATTACTGACCCATCTATACCCGCCACTACATTACTGACCCCTCTATACCCGCCACTACACTACTGACCCCTCTATACCCACCACTACATTACTGACTCCTCTATACCCACCACTACATTACTGACCCCTCTATACCCATCACTACATTACTGACCCTTCTATACCCACCACTACATTACTGACCCCTCTATACCCACCACTACATTACTGACCCCTCTTTATCCATCACTACATTACTGACCCCTCTATACCCACCACTACATTACTGACCCCTCTATACCACCACTACACTACTGATCCTTCTATACCCACCACTACATTACTGACCCCTCTTTATCCATCACTACATTACTGACCCCTCTATACCCACCACTACATTACTGACCCCTCTATACCACCACTACACTACTGATCCTTCTATACCCACCACTACACTACTGACCCTCTATACCCACCACTACATTACTGACCCCTCTATACCCACCACTACATTACTGACCCCTCTATACGCACCACTACATTACTGACCCCTCTATACCCACCACTACATTACTGACCCCTCTTTATCCATCACTACATTACTGACCCCTCTATACCCACCACTACATTACTGACCCCTCTATACCACCACTACACTACTGATCCTTCTATACCCACCACTACATTACTGACCCCTCTTTATCCATCACTACATTACTGACCCCTCTATACCCACCACTATATTACTGACCCCTCTATACCACCACTACACTACTGATCCTTCTATACCCACCACTACACTACTGATCCTTCTATACCCACCACTACACTACTGACCCCTCTATACCCACCACTACATTACTGACCCCTCTATACGCACCACTACATTACTGACCCCTCTATACCCACCACTACATTACTGACCCCTCTATACCCACCACTACACTACTGACCCCTCTATACCCACCACTACATTACTAACCCTCTACACCCACCACTACATTACTGACCCGTCTATACCCACCACTACACTACTGACTCCTCTATACCCACCACTACATCACTGACCCCTCTATACCCACCACTACATTACTGACCCCTCTATACCCACCCCTACATTACTGACCCCTCTATACCCACCACTACACTACTCACTTCTCTATACCCACCACTACACTACTGACTCCTCTATACCCACCACTACACTACTGACTCCTCTATATCCACCACTACATTACTGACCCCTCTATACCCACCCCTACATTACTGACCCCTCTATACCCACCACTACACTACTGACTCCTCTATACCCACCACTACACTACTGACTCCTCTATACCCACCACTACACTACTGACTCCTCTATACCCACCACTACACTACTGTCCCCTCTATACCCACCACTACATTACTGACCCCTCTATACCCACCACTACATTACTGACCCCTCTATACCCATCACTACATTACTGACCCCTCTATACCCGCCTCTACATTACTGACCCCTCTATATCCACGACTACATTACTAACTCCTCTATACCCACCACTACATTACTGATCATTCTATACCCACCACTACACTACTGACCCCTCTATACCCACCACTACATTACTGACCCTCTATATCCACGACTACATTACTGACTCCTCTATACCCACCACTACATTACTGATCATTCTATACCCACCACTACACTACTGACCCCTCTATACCCACCACTACATTACTGACCCGTCTATACCCACCACTACACTACTGACTCCTCTATACCCACCACTACATCACTGACCCCTCTATACCCACCACTACATTACTGACCCCTCTATACCCACCCCTACATTACTGACCCCTCTATACCCACCACTACACTACTGACTCCTCTATACCCACCACTACACTACTGACTCCTCTATACCCACCACTACACTACTGACTCCTCTATACCCACCACTACACTACTGATCATTCTATACCCACCACTACACTACTGACCCCTCTATACCACCACTACATTACTGACCCCTCTATACCCACCACTACATTACTGATCCTTCTATACCCACCACTACACTACTGACTCCTCTATACCCACCACTACACTACTGATCCTTCTATACCCACCACTACATTACTGACCCCTCTATACCCACTACTACATTACTGACCCTTCTATACCCACTACTACATTACTGACCCCTCTATACCCACTACTACATTACTGACCCTTCTATACCCACTACTACATCACTGACCCCTCTATACCCACCACTACATTACAGACCCCTCTATACCCGCCACTACATCACTGCCCCCTCTATACCCACCACTACATCACTAACCCCTCTATACCCACCACTACATTACTGACCAATCTATACCCACCACTACATTACTGACCCTCTATACCACACACTACATTACTGACCCCTCTATACCCACCACTACATTACTGACCCTCTATACCCACCACTACATTACTGACTCCTCTATACCCACCACTACATTACTGACCCTCTATACCCACCACTACATTACTGACTCCTCTATACCCACCACTACATTACTGACCCCTCTATATCCACCACTACATTACTGACCCCTCTATATCCACCACTACATTACTGACTCCTCTATATCCACCACTACATTACTGACCCATCTATACCCGCCACTACACTACTGATCCTTCTATACCCACCACTACATTACTGACCCCTCTATACCCATCACTACATTACTGACTCCTCTATATCCACCACTACATTACTGACCCCTCTATACCCACCACTACATTACTGACCCCTCTTTATCCATCACTACATTACTGACCCCTCTATACCCACCACTACATTACTGACCCCTCTATACCCACCACTACATTACTGACCCCTCTATACCACCACTACACTACTGATCCTTCTATACCCACCACTACACTACTGACCCTCTATACCCACCACTACATTACTGACCCCTCTATACCCACCACTACATTACTGACCCCTCTATACGCACCACTACATTACTGACCCCTCTAAACCCACCACTACATTACTGACCCCTCTATACCCACCACTACACTACTGACCCCTCTATACCCACCACTACATTACTGACCCTCTACACCCACCACTACATTACTGACCCGTCTATACCCACCACTACACTACTGACTCCTCTATACCCACCACTACATCACTGACCCCTCTATACCCACCACTACATTACTGACCCCTCTATACCCACCCCTACATTACTGACCCCTCTATACCCACCACTACACTACTGACTCCTCTATACCCACCACTACACTACTGACTCCTCTATACCCACCACTACACTACTGACTCCTCTATACCCACCACTACATTACTGACCCCTCTATACCCACCCCTACATTACTGACCCCTCTATACCCACCACTACACTACTGACTCCTCTATACCCACCACTACACTACTGACTCCTCTATACCCACCACTACACTACTGACTCCTCTATACCCACCACTACATTACTGACCCCTCTATATCCACGACTACATTACTAACTCCTCTATACCCACCACTACACTACTGTCCCCTCTATACCCACCACTACATTACTGACCCCTCTATACCCACCACTACATTACTGACCCCTCTATACCCAT
This sequence comes from Crinia signifera, assembly GCF_055691185.1. Lineage (NCBI taxonomy): Eukaryota > Metazoa > Chordata > Amphibia > Anura > Myobatrachidae > Crinia > Crinia signifera. Next base: position 11,069,711 of record NC_139217.1, on the reverse strand, counting down.
CACTACATTACTGACCCCTCTATACCCGCCTCTACATTACTGACCCCTCTATATCCACGACTACATTACTAACTCCTCTATACCCACCACTACATTACTGATCATTCTATACCCACCACTACACTACTGACCCCTCTATACCCACCACTACATTACTGACCCTCTATATCCACGACTACATTACTGATCATTCTATACCCACCACTACACTACTGACCCCTCTATACCCACCACTACATTACTGACCCATCTATACCCACCACTACATTACTGACCCCTCTATACCCACCACTACATTACTGATCATTCTATACCCACCACTACACTACTGACCCCTCTATACCCACCACTACATTACTGACCCGTCTATACCCACCACTACACTACTGACTCCTCTATACCCACCACTACATCACTGACCCCTCTATACCCACCACTACATTACTGACCCCTCTATACCCACCCCTACATTACTGACCCCTCTATACCCACCACTACACTACTGACTCCTCTATACCCACCACTACACTACTGACTCCTCTATACCCACCACTACACTACTGACTCCTCTATACCCACCACTACACTACTGATCATTCTATACCCACCACTACACTACTGACTCCTCTATACCCACCACTACACTACTGACTCCTCTATACCCACCACTACACTACTGATCATTCTATACCCACCACTACACTACTGACCCCTCTATACCCACCACTACATTACTGACCCTCTATACCCACCACTACATTACTGACCCCTCTATACCACCACTATATTACTGACCCGTCTATATCCACTACTACACTACTGACCCCTCTATACCACCACTACATTACTGACTCCTCTATACCACCACTACATTACTGACTCCTCTATACCCACCACTACACTACTGACCCCTCTATACCCACCACTACATTACTGACCCTTCTATACCCGCCTCTACATTACTGACCCCTCTATACCCACCACTACATTACTGACCCCTCTATACCCACCACTACATTACTGACCCCTCTATACCCACCACTACATTACTGACCCTTCTATACCCGCCTCTACATTACTGACCCCTCTATACCCACCACTACATTACTGACCCCTCTATACCACCACTACATTACTGACCCCTCTATACCCACCACTACATTACTGACCCCTCTATACCCACCACTACATTACTGACCCCTCTATACCCACCACTACATTACTGACCCTCTATACCCACCACTACACTACTGACCCCTCTATACCCGCCACTACATTACTGACCAATCTATACCCGCCACTACATTACTGATCCTTCTATACCCACCACTACACTACTGACTCCTCTATACCCACCACTACACTACTGATCCTTCTATACCCACCACTACATTACTGACCCCTCTATACCCACCACTACATTACTGACCCCTCTATACCCGCCACTACATCACTGCCCCCTCTATACCCGCCACTACATCACTGACCCCTCTATACCCACCACTACATTACTGACCAATCTATACCCACCACTACATTACTGACCCTCTATATCCACGACTACATTACTGACCCCTCTATACCCACCACTACATTACTGACCCCTCTATACCCACCACTACATTACTGACCCCTCTATACCCACCACTACATTACTGACCAATCTATACCCACCACTACATTACTGACCCTCTATATCCACGACTACATTACTGACCCCTCTATACCCACCACTACATTACTGACCCCTCTATACCCACCTCTACAATACTGACCCCTCTATACCCGCCACTACATTACTGACCCCTCTATACCCGCCTCTACAATACTGACCCCTCTATACCCACCACTACATTACTGACCCCTCTATACCCACCACTACAATACTGACCCCTTTATACCCACCACTACATTACTGACCCCTCTATACCCACCCTTACATTACTGACCCCTCTATACCCACCACTACATTACTGACCCCTCTATACCCACCACTACATTACTGACCAATCTATACCCACCACTACATTACTGACCCTCTATATCCACGACTACATTACTGACCCCTCTATACCCACCACTACATTACTGACCCCTCTATACCCGCCACTACATCACTGCCCCCTCTATACCCGCCACTACATTACTGATCCCTCTATACCCACCACTACATTACTGACCCGTCTATACCCACCAATACACTACTGACCCGTCTATACCCACCATTACACTACTGACCCCTCTATACTCGCCACTACACTACTGACCCCTCTATACCCACTACTACACTACTGACCCCTCTATAACCACCACTCCATTACTGACCCCTCTATACCCTCCACTACATTACTGACCCCTCTATACCCTCCACTACATTACTGACCTTCTATACCCACCACTACATTACTGACCCCTCTATACCCTCCACTACATTACTGACCTTCTATACCCACCACTACATTACTGACCCCTCTATACGCACCACTACATTACTGACCCCTCTATACCCGCCACTACAATACTGACCCCTCTATACCCACCACTACATTACTGACCCCACTATACCCACCACTACATTACTGACCCCTCTATACCCACCACTACACCACTGAACCTTTGTTAAAGTCGAGTTGCACACACGCCATTTTAGGATAGTATGGCCGCCATTTTGGTTTGCAGAGTTGCGCAAATAAAGTTTCCATACCCGAGTCTGTGTGACAAAGTGGACCAGAAGCGCAGCCATACTATCACACATAAATTCATAATAACATACGTACACTAAATAAAATATAGTTAAAGGTTTAGAACGCCACACATAGCTTAGTTAGCATTGCATACATCTGTCTGTATAGTGTTTAGTACCGTTCCGTTCCGTTTCTTATGCGCAGTATTCCGGTCATTGCGAATATTTCGCAATACACACGGCCCGATAGTTATGGACATAATCCATATTCCCAAGACAGTTTCTGTTGAAAAGTGTATAACAAAGGAATCCAGATGTAACCGGTTCTTACAGCTATTTACAACCCCTGATGATGATACCGACAGACAAAGGACTCCAAAGTTCACTCCCCCGCACCTATCCAAACCAGGTGCATCATTATTGCCCCAATCACAGAGGACTGGACATACGATCTCTGACCAATAGGAATGGCCTTTGACCTCCCCCTTCTGACCCTATAAGATAGGTGACCCAGGGCGGCCTTGGTCACTTCGGCACATCTTCCTTTTCCTGACCTTCTACCGGGCTATAGTTCAACCCTGAACGATATCGAGCTCCGACCGGACTGCGCTGCGCATATTTGATGAGACGGTAAACGGTTGCATTCACGGTACTTATTCTTATTGTATTGTTGGCTGATTGTATCCTGTATCTGTTTTCTTCCCCTAGTAGAGCCTGATTATTGTATTCATTGTTAGTCTATTGTATTACCTGTTATACCTGTATTTTCTATTCCTGTAACCCCCTTTTGTCCATTAGGGACTTAAATACATCTTTTTACGGAGTTCCTATCTCCTTACTTCTATACTGTGGTTGTGTCTGTTATTCGCATTTAGCGATAAAGGTATATTACGGACACTGTCCTAAAAGGTATATTCGCAGATTAGAGACAAAGTACTGCGAAGGGATCTCTTATTAAGGTATTGGTTCTTTGGTGTATAATACACAATAAAGGTACGCTACGCTGCGCTACATTTTGTTCGCACGTAGTTAGGTTTAAAGGGTACTCAGGTTACGGACATAATACGTAACCTACGCTTTTCACTTATTGTTTCTTTGGTCATATTTAATCGACATTAACAATTGGGGGCTTCGTCCGGCCGTTTCACATTCTTGAACTCATTACCAGGCGCGCAGCCCGACCTATACCAGCAAAAGGGTGGAAGTATTTATTATCCATTGCTGGATAGGCCAGGTCCGCGGCAGTGCAGGGTTCGAGAAGTGCTAGCGTTGAACCCGAAGTACAATAAGTGAAACATTAAACCACGTGTTTTAAAGCATATATTAAGTGTTTAGTAAACTGTACTTCTGCCTGCCACAAGTAGTTTAACGGGGTATAGTATTACAGAAAAAAGAGAATCTCAATGTCACTGACAGTGGCGCTTTTAGAAGTAATGGTAAGTATTTGATGAATAATTACTCCCCTGTATAAGTCTTTATGGGATCCTTTTTTCCTCCACTTATGGGGTCATTCAGTCGGGTATATGAAAAATAAAATCACACAACAAGATCCTTGCGTAATATTGCTTGGTATTACTTTTTGGAAATATGGGGTGAAAAATTCACCAATATAGATCTACTATATTGCGGAGGAGGCCCTCCTACATCAAATACTCACAGACAATCAATGAAAAGACAGCATATCTGTGAGATTCTTTTCTCCAATGTTAGGGTCGTTCAGTCGAGTATATGTAAAATATAAATATACAAATATCTTTCCGTAATATTGTTTAAACACAATTTCCTGGGAATAATATATAATCCACCAATCAGGATATATTATGTTGCGGAGGATGCCCTCCTATATCAATTACTCACAGAGTATCAATGAAAAAACAGCATATCTGGGGGGTCTTTTCATCACTCCACTTCTTTAATTGTGGTCACTTTTGGAATAAAGTGCCCCTAGGAAAGTAGATGCCGTAGTCACCACTTTATATAAAGTATCTTTATTGTTAAAAAATGCTGGTACAAATATAGCAAACAGGGTGGTGGGTGTACTTAGCTTTTGAAAGGTAGGTCAGGTGAATTTCCAACAGATGGAATTTAGGAAATAATCGGGGCCCCGATGTCCTTTCCGTCCCAATCAAAAGTAGTTCCCACCACAGCAGAGGCAATTGAAGAGTCCCCACCGACGCGTTTCGATCTATTGTAGATCTTTATCAAGTTTTGCTGTGTCCTGGAAAATTTTGGCCGCGCCTTGCAAGTTGACTAGTAGTTCGCTACTAGTTGAAAGACTTGGTGATTGAGTACATTACCTCGCATAGTGGGCTTCACGCTTAATTGCGGAATAGTGCCATTTTGTGGAGATGGAGTGATTGGGAGTGACTCACTGATAAAAGGCCCTCCGGTTTCTGCTAGCTGTGAACGTTTATTCCTGTAATTATGGGTAATAACGGGTCACACAGGGATACCGAGTCAGTTAGGGAGGAATCTAGTCGACCCAAAGGGTCGGCGGCTTTCATAATGTGCTGTAAGCACGGTGAACGAGCAGTTGTTTACCAAAGGAAATGGAAAAAGATGACACAAGGCAGCAAGTTAGAATTTCCCAGTGTTGGTAGCTTTGATCCAGAAATCTTATCGGCAGTAAAAGATGAAATATGTCTACTCTCCAGTCGTAAGAAGAGAGTGAAGCACATAGAAATTCTTAAATTGTGGCAGAAGGAAGGACAGGAACAATGGGGAATCAGAGGTCTGGCAATACCAGATACAATCAGCCACAATAAAAATGCAACCGCTGCCGCAACAGAATCAGCTCCCCCACCCCCATATGTGCCGAAGGGGTTAATGACTAATAAGCAAGACCTGAGTAGTAATTTATCTGTTGCTAACTTGTACCCTGTCTTATCCCCTTATAAGGAAACCCGAGAGGAAAACGAGCAGCTGTTGGCACTGGCCGTCTCCCATGCAATTAACATGCTTGAGGGAAAAGCTGAACCGGCTAAACCTGCTGTTGGGGCTCCAGCACAGGAAGAGGAGACGGCTGATGCCAACAGCATAGTATTGGACCCAGGTAAGAAAGCACTACACAGCACAGACACAGACGACTCCCAAGCAGGCCCCAGTAATGCGGATGTGGTACAAACATACCCCGTACGCACACTGGAGGTTCCCTATGGTAAGGCAGACAGAGAGGGTGTGATACCTACCAGAAAGATGACCATGCTAAACCCATGGACACGGTTAGAGCTGCGGTCCATCATTATAGATTTCCCTGATCCTAGGAAAGATCTGACAATATGTCAGAAATTTGTAAGGGATCTGGGAAACTCTGATGAGCCCACCAACAAGGATTGGAGAATCATGTTGAGGGCCTGTCTCCCTGCCCACATAGACATCCCGAAATTCATTCAGGATAGTGGATTGAAATTGGACAAGGAGATAAATGATGAGATCAACCAGGAAAATATACGCCCAATCAACTTACAGTTGGGAGTATATTTTCCTGCGGCAGTGGAATATAAGATATTCACTATCAAACAAAAAGATGGTGAAACAGCTAGCGAATATTTCAACCGGGGTTTGATGACGGTATCAAAACACACTGGTGTCGCCGATCCTAAGGATAACCCACACCTGAGGGAAATGATTGTCTCTGTGCTGGTGGAAGGGCTTAGAGAAAACCTGAGAACCAGAGTCCAAACTTCTTTCCCAAATTGGCGTGGAATGACAGTGGATGCCCTACGGGAATCTGCTGTGGACCACGACCGTAACATCAAGAAGCACAGAGAACTGCAAACTGATAAACTGATGATGGTTAGCATCCAAGCTCTTACAAATGCCCCAAATAAAGCTGCATACCAACGAAACACCAGGGACACAGGTAGAAAGCCCATTATTTGCTACAACTGCAATAAGGAAGGACACTACTCAGCACAATGTAGGTCAGGAAACCCCAGGAGTTACAAAACACATAGGCGAGAATGGGAATCTCACCAGGGTGAGACACGGAGATACCCAGCCCCTAGACAATGGGAGGAGACAGACAGGTCATGCAACATGCCTCCTCCCCATCTGATGGCTGACACTGTACTAAGGGCAACCCAGGTAAGACAATATGAAACAGGTCATACCTGTATCATACAGCCAGTTAGATTGACACAACACCTTAGAGAGGAACCTCAGGTGAAGGTTGATATAGCTGGAGTAAGGCAAACCTTTTTGGTTGATACAGGGGCGGCCAGATCTGTTCTCAACACTCCTCTTCACTTGGGTTTCACTGACCAATCAGTAGCAGCAATTGGGGTAACAGGAAAAATACAACATTACCCACTGACGAAACCAGCGGAGTTCCCTTTGGACTAAAGATGGACAGGATGCTGGGCTGATGGCAAATGTAGCTCCAGTAGAGATCCGCTTAAAAGAAGGCAGGATAGCCCCAAAAATACCGCAATACCCTTTAAAACCTGAAGTTGAGCTAGGAGTATACCCAGTGATCCAACGATTACTCCAACAAGAAATCCTAGTTAGAACTTCCAGCACGGCCAATAGTCCCATCTTTCCTGTGAAAAAGAGCGGGGGGAGGGGCTACAGACTAGTGCAGGATTGAAGAGGGGTAAACAAAGTAGTTGAGAGCCAATTCCCCTTAGTGCCAAACCCAGCTGTCATCCTGATGCAAATACCACCTCATTGTACTCATTTCACTGTCATTGATTTGTGTTCTGCGTTCTTCTCTGTCCCTTTACACCCTGACAGCCAGTATCTGTTCGCCTTTACCTACAGAGGAGTACAGTATACCTGGACACGACTCCCCCAGGGATTCATAGACAGCCCCAGCATCTTCTCCCAGGCCTTGCATGATTGTTTACAATCCTTTCAACCCATGAGTGGTTCGATACTAATACAATATGTCGATGACTTATTGTTGTGTTCTGAGTCACTGGAGTCATCAGTGGATGACACTAGACAGCTGCTGATGCATCTCTCAGAGACAGGACATAAAGTATCAAAGGATAAGCTACAATTATGCCAAACCAGGGTTAAGTATCTGGGCCACTGCCTTACCCAAGGGCTGAGACACCTCACCGACAACCGAATCCAAGCGATTCAGAACATGGTACTGCCACAGACCCAGCACCAGATCCGTACGTTCCTAGGCATGTGTGGATACTGTCGCAATTGGATCCCAGGATTCTCTATTCTGGCATTACCACTACAAGAGATGGTTTCCTCAACTAAGCCAGACCGGGTCTCTCATACTGAGGAATCTGAGCTGGCTTTCGAGGAACTAAAGGTGAGCCTAACAAAGGCCCCAGCACTGGGAATGCCAGATTATGGGAAACCCTTTGAACTGTACGGAACTGAATCAGCTGGGTGTGCGGCAGGAGTACTTGTCCAAAAACATGGTGATGCCAACCGACCAGTAGCGTACTACAGTGGCCAGCTGGACACAGTAGCACGCTCACTCCCAACTTGCTTACGAAGTGTGGCCGCAATAGCACAACTAGTAAACAAGAGTGAGGACGTGGTGTTGGGACACGATTTAACTGTTCATGCTCCCCATGCTGTCTCTGCCCTCCTAAATTCTGCCCAAACACGTCATGTGTCCTCAGCACGGTTCACCAAGTGGGAACTGGCGCTGATGGCCCCAGTAAATATTACCATCAAAAGATGCAACACACTAAACCCAGCCACATTCCTTCCTCATGTGCCCTCAAAGGCACAAAGGGTGGAGGGTGATGGGAATGTTGCTGAAAATGGTAAAGCAGAGTTTAGTGAGGGTGAGGACAAGCATGATTGCATGACCTACCTGAATCAGACCTTTACAGCACGTCCTGACATAAGCGACAGCCCATTAAGTGAGGTAGACATAACCTTATTCACTGATGGTAACTGTCATAGACAAACGGAGACGGGAGAGCTGTGCACAGGCTACGCGGTAGTAGATGGAGAAGGTATTGTGGAAGCTGAACCTTTGGGACCACCTCACTCAGCACAAGTAGCGGAACTGGTGGCACTGACCAGAGCATGTGAACTGGCCGAAGGAAAATCAGTTAACATATATACCGACTCCAGATATGCTTTCGGAGTAGTGCATGATTTTGGAGCCCTATGGCGCCTCCGAAATTTCATGACGGCGGCTGGCACACCAGTGGCGCATGCGACATACATTAGGAGACTTCTGGGAGCTATCCAGCTTCCAGACAGAGTGGCTGTTATCAAGTGCAAAGCTCACACATCAGAGAAGGACCCGGTGTCACTTGGTAACAGCCGCGCTGATGAGGGATCGAAAAGGGCCGCATGCCCTGTAAATATTTTCACCCATCCTACAAACCTTTGTACACTGAACATGGTATCCACATCCAAACTGATAGACATGCAGAATTTGTGTTCCCCACAGGAAAGAGCAGTATGGAAGTCGAAGGGATGTGGCCAAGAGTCCACCGGACTTTGGAGAGATGGACACGGGAAACAAGTGGCCCCCAGGGCATACCTTCCTAGTCTAGCCGAGGCGGCCCATGGGCTGACACATCTTGTGAAGGAAGGTATGTGCAAGCTGGTAAAGGCCTACTGGTGTGCACCAGGGTTCACTTCTCAAGCAGGTAGAGTGGCAATGTCATGCCTCACCTGTTTGAGGAAGAACGTTGGAAAAGCCATCCCAACAGAGCCATCCCACATCCCTCCTACAGAAGGCCCTTTCCAGGTAATACAAATCGACTTCATACAGTTACCACCCTGTAGAAATTTGAAATATGTATTAGTATGTGTTGACATGTTTTCCAGCTGGGTGGAGGCTTTCCCCGCTGCCTCCAACACTGCTACCTTTACAGCAAAGAAAATATGTCAGGAGTTTGTCTGTAGATATGGTATCCCAAAGGTCATTGAGAGTGACAGAGGCACTCATTTCACAGGAGAGGTCTTCCAAATCATGTGTAAACTCCTGGGGATTAATAGTAAACTTCATACTCCATATCGTCCCCAGGCGAGCGCCAAAGTTGAGAGAATGAATGGTACTATTAAGAACAAATTGGGTAAAGTTATGGCTGAAACAGGGTTGTTATGGCCAGAGGCACTGCCTATTGTGCTGTATAGCATTAGGACCACTCCCAGGGCTCCGCTCAACTTGTCCCCCTTCGAGATATTGTTTGGTCGGCAGCCACACGTCATGATAGACCCACAGGATGATCTCAAGTGTAACAATGAGCTAACTGTACAGTATATCCTAAAGCTAAACAAACAGCTAAGGAAACAACAAAAGGAGCTGAATTTATTGACACCTGATATGCCTATCGAGAATTGTCATGATCTTAAACCAGGAGACTTTGTTATGATCCGAAATTTTTTACGCTCAGGTTGTTTGATAGACCGTTGGGAAGGACCGTACCAAGTTTTGTTGACCAGCACTACATCAATTAAAGTCGCAGAGAGAGAGACTTGGATACATTCGTCCCACTGCAAGAATGCCAGTAACCCAGAGTCCCAGTGTGCAGAGAGCGAAAGAGAAGAAGTATCGCTAGAAGCATTGTTCCGGGAAGACTGAAAGGCAGCCAAGGTCAAGCAACCTGAGCGAGCAAAGGTCAAAGAGCAGAGCAAATAAAAGTCCCCTGGTAGAGATGATGGAAGGACTCCAAGCAACAGGTTCACAGTTATACATCTATTTCTTTGTTTTCTTCCTGTTCCCTCTTCCTTATTCAAGGATACTCGGTGGCTGCCACATTCTAGAGCGATCGGAGCGGAGTTCTGACAGTGTAATAATGGACCCAGATATGGGTGAGGTAGAATCCCTAAACCAGCTTGATACTTTGCCCATGACAGGAGAAGGTAAAAGGTATGAGGAAAACGTAGTTCAAGGGCTATGTGATGAGTTATTGTCTGTAGATATTGTCAACCGAAAATGGAAGAAGAATGCATCCAGCGATGTCAGTCGACAAGTAAGGCAACTATAGGCCGACATCCATTGAGTGATTACCACTCACTAGTGGGTAAGGTCTTAAACCAAACAGAATGCTGGGTGTGTTCACAAGTGCTACATAAAAGGAGTAATGTAGGTCTAGTCCCATACCCGCTTAATATTTCTGAGATAAGCGTATTAAATAAAGGGAGGCCACTGGATAAGAGATACCTGTATACCAGGTCCCCTAGTCTTAGATTACACCCATACCAAGTGGATAAGTCCCTGGTATGTATGAACTTCTCCAGTTCCAGAATGATCGGTACTTGGGAAGTGACATGGCACAATCAGACAATAACTTACTCCCAGCGTCCAGATGGAGAGCCTATTGATAAGGAATTATTGTTAAAGATCCGAACCAGTGGGAGACACTATAAATATGTCTACACTGTGAAGAAAAGTAAAATGATGGCCGGCAGAGTATCAGCCGGCTATTGTAATATGACCCTACAGCCAGAGATCTGTGAGGAACAAGTCAGGGAGCAGGGGACGGGGATGTTCTTATGGATAATGTGTGACAAGATCATGAAATACTCTGTCCCTTATTTTCTCCCTGACGATGTTTATTATATTTGTGGTAGAAGGGCGTACAAATGGCTCTCCATGAACTACGTTGGAATTTGTTATTTAGGTAGAGTGTTACCTGAAGTGATGACCCTCACACATGAGGAGATGGTAAGCATACACAGAGGTATACCTCCTCCTTACACTCATACCCATTATGATCAAATCCATAAAAGGGATTTAACAATCAAGAAAGAACCCCTAGCTTCTGAAATGATACACGAGTCATTCGGTATCCAACTCCTCATTGCATTAGATATCACCCATACCGCCAGAGGAGTCATAAATTTTAAGTATATCCAAGCATTAGCCAGCTTGGTAGATAACATCACTGAGATTTATGATGACACCTTTAGATACACTGGGAAGGAGTTACAAGCATATAAAAGAGAGCTAGTCCAACATCGGATGGTGTTGAACTATCTGACAGCTATGACAGGAGGATATTGTGTCACCCTCTCTACACAGTTTGGGGTGAAATGTTGTACATATATCACCAACAATACCGAAGACCCAGAAGAAATCATCGATCATCGGATGGATGAGATTCTTCAGCTTAAATGGGAATTTAGAAGGGAACACAATATCAGCCTGGTAGAAATAGGTAACAAAGCGAATAGACCTCCTGGTTGAATCCAATGCACTGGTTCTCTGGTTTAGGAGAATGGGCGCAAGGAATCATCGCTAACATAGGGAAACTCCTTCTCTGTATCGGTGGTGCCATCATAGTCTTTGTGCTATTGTTCAAATGTTTAAAGGTGGTGACCCGGGGAAAGACAAAACGTACTGAAATCATGAGTGTAAGAACGAGAGATGCAGAGGAAGACCAGGGTTTGGTATATGACCCTAGAATCGAAACCACCTCCCTTTAAAGAAACCATATTTGTGAAAGTGTATATGTTGTAACCTCCCCTGTTTTTATTTTTATCAAAAAAAATTGTACATTATCCTTCGTCACCCTGAGTAGATTGTTCGATAAATGCGGCCCATCGTTTATCCATGATCCTGGATCGGCCAAAGAGCAGATGGTTTACTCCCCTTATATGTTTAATTCACGGATCCCAATTTCTCTGTTAGGATTATGAATTTCTGTATTGTTATGTAAAATGTTTGTATTGTAACAGTTTTATATTTACTGTTAAAGGGTGGACTGTTAAAGTCGAGTTGCACACACGCCATTTTAGGATAGTATGGCCGCCATTTTGGTTCGCAGAGTTGCGCAAATAAAGTTTCCATACCCGAGTCTGTGTGACAAAGTGGACCAGAAGCGCAGCCATACTATCACACATAAATTCATAATAACATACGTACACTAAATAAAATATAGTTAAAGGTTTAGAGCGCCACACATAGCTTAGTTAGCATTGCATACATCTGTCTGTATAGTGTTTAGTACCGTTCCGTTCCGTTTCTTATGCGCAGTATTCCGGTCATTGCGAATATTTCGCAATACACACGGCCCGATAGTTATGGACATAATCCATATTCCCAAGACAGTTTCTGTTGAAAAGTGTATAACAAAGGAATCCAGATGTAACCGGTTCTTACAGCTATTTACAACCCCTGACGACGATACCGACAGACAAAGGACTCCAAAGTTCACTCCCCCGCACCTATCCAAACAAGGTGCATCATTATTGCCCCAATCACAGAGGACTGGACATACGATCTCTGACCAATAGGAATGGCCTTTGACCTCCCCCTTCTGACCCTATAAGATAGGTGACCCAGGGCGGCCTTGGTCACTTCGGAACATCTTCCTTTCCCTGACCTTCTACCGGGCTATAGTTCAACCCTGAACGATAGCGAGCTCCGACCGGACTGCGCTGCGCATATTTGATGAGACGGTAAACGGTTGCATTCACGGTACTTATTCTTATTGTATTGTTGGCTGATTGTATCCTGTATCTGTTTTCTTCCCCTAGTAGAGCCTGATTATTGTATTCATTGTTAGTCTATTGTATTACCTGTTATACCTGTATTTTCTATTCCTGTAACCCCCTTTTGTCCATTAGGGACTTAAATACATCTTTTTACGGAGTTCCTATCTCCTTACTTCTATACTGTGGTTGTGTCTGTTATTCGCATTTAGCGATAAAGGTATATTACGGACACTGTCCTAAAAGGTATATTCGCAGATTAGAGACAAAGTACTGCGAAGGGATCTCTTATTAAGGTATTGGTTCTTTGGTGTATAATACACAATAAAGGTACGCTACGCTGCGCTACGTTTTGTTCGCACGTAGTTAGGTTTAAAGGGTACGCAGGTTACGGACATAATACGTAACCTACGCTTTTCACTTATTGTTTCTTTGGTCATATTTAATCGACATTAACACCTTCTATACCTACCACTACAATACTGACCCTTCTATACCCGCCACTACACTACTGACCCCTCTATACCCACCACTACATTACTGACCCCTCTATACCCACCACTACATTACTGACCTCTATATACACACCACTACACTACTGAGCCCTCTATACCCGCCAATACATTACTGACCCCTCTATACCCACCACTACATTACTGACCCCTCTATACCCACCACTACATCACTGACCCCTCTATACCCGCCAATACATTACTGACCCCTCTATACCCACCACTACATTACTGACCCCTCTATACCCACCACTACACCACTGACCCCTCTATACCCACCACTACATTACTGATCCCTCTATACCCACCACTACACTACTGATCCTTCTATACCCACCACTACATTACTGATCCTTCTATACCCACCACTACATTACTGACCCTCTATACCCACCACTACAATACTGACCCCTCTATACCCACCACTACATTACTCACCCCACTATACCCACCACTACATTACTGACCCCTCTATACCCACCACTACACCACTGACCCTTCTATACCCACCACTACAATACTGACCCCTCAATACCCACCGCTACACTATTGACCCTACTATACCCACCACTACATTACTGATCCCTCTATACCCGCCACTACATTACTAATCCCTCTATACTCACCACTACATTACTGACCCCTCTATACCCACCACTACATTACTGAACCCTCTATACCCACCACTACATTACTGACCCCTCTATACCCGCCAATACACAAATGACCCTTCTATACCCACCACTACACTACTGACTCTACTGTCCCCACCACTACACTACTGACCCCTCTATACCCACTGCTACACTACTGACCCCCTGTAATAAATCTCCCTATATATAATTTTCACTATCCTCCCAGTTCCCTACAGACAATCCCCTCCCCCTCTTCACCATTCCTGTATGAGACACCTGCAGGCCTGTAACTCACCTTAAGCAGCGGTGCCCTCATCGGCTCCTCAGTATTCTGGTCTTCTCTGCTCCCTGCATGTCCTCCCATTCTGTTATCCGGACAGCGCTGCAGCATCGCCGACATTTAGAGGTGCGGGATGCCAGGCAGCAAGCAGCAACTGCAGGGCTCACCCAGGGGATCACTAAGATCCTTATGGTTCTGATGAAACAAAGAGCTGACATACTGACCCCTGAAATAGCAGGGGGGGGTGATGATGGAGTAGAAAGTCAGCAGCTGCACAGTTGTATCGACCAAGGGAGGGGGGTGCGCTAGGGCACCAGGATGAAGAACCAGGGGCTGCCACTGCTAGAGTCAGATGGGGCAGCGCAGAGGCAGCTGCTGAATGAAGAAGTTAAGAAGAGGAGGTGGAGCTGGGACAGACCTGTGGGAGATTAGGAGAGTGGAAAAGTGCACAGCTATGGGAGGAGCCTAAGATGACTGCTGCTGCTGCAGTGCTGCTTACCGTTGAACTATATGGTCCCTTTCTGCACCCGCTCTAGTGCCAGCTCCTGCTGCGGGCCAAGGCCAGCTCCCTGAGCTGCCCTGCGGACGGCCACCCGCACAGAGCGGCATACTAATAAACTGCAGCCTGGCAAGAATTGCCTTTCATATGAGCCGGGCTGGGGGCATGTGCAGTGCCGCAGCAGCACTCTCTGCCTGATCTCAGCTACCTGTTGCTTCTGTTCGGCAAAGCAAGCAGCAGTGTGAGCCGGCCAGGTGTTCCCAGTAACTTTCTGACATAAATGAGCCGGCCCTAGGCTTGGGGTGGATGCCCCTAGGCATCTGCTTAGTCTGCCTATGCCTAGGGCCGGCTCTGCAGCCGCTAAGCGTGTAGCGCCGGAACTGCTGCTGCCTGAAATCGGAAGGAGGAGGAGGACAGGCCGATGGAGCGGTGAGCTGTCACTCCCAAGCTCCGCAAAGGGTCTTGGAAGGCGCTGCGCACGGCCGCGCATGTGCAGCAGCCCTCCCGCGGCCATATTGGATTAGGGCAAAAACACTGTGGTCGCGGCCGCGAACAGCTTGAGATTGCGTTCGTGCAGTCCGCGGCTCTCACAGGGGGGAGAGCAGCCAATTCCAATATGTTAGGGTCCGGCCCACCGGGAAATGGCCCGGTTTCCCGGTGGGCCAATCCGCCCCTGCACTCTGATGTGAGTCTTGCCTCCCATATCTTTGCTTCTGCGGGTAAATCACAAACTGAAGGCAGAGTCATACCGAATACAACAAAAAAGGGTGAGTGTCGGTCGCACTGGAAGAGTAGAGTTATGGCCCATACACACGTAAAGATTTTCATTTCAAAAGACTTTGCCAAAATCTTTGATAGATATATCTTTCCCCAAAGTAGTGCGTACACACTGAGCTATTTTCCCCAAAGAGCAAGAGATTTTCCTGGTGGCAAAAGACTTTGCTGAAAATCTTTCATTATAAATGGGCTGGGTTTGAATTCCAAGGGTTCCATATATACAGGGCATTGGTGGCAGTGGGCATATAAATATATAAACATTGGTGGGCAGTGTTGGCACTAATTTATGCATTGCTGGCACAGACCAGCAATGTATACGTTACCGCCAACACTGCCCACCAATGTTTATATATTTATATGCCCACTGCCACCAATGTATATTTACTTGAAAACTGCCCATGTATGTATTTCTTTAAATGGCATGCATGTACTAGACGGGGTGCGCATCCCCCCCCCCCCCCCCCCCGTGTGCCCCTGGAGCGACTCGGCCGCATAATTCCCCTGTGGAGCACCGCGCCGGCCGCATAACCCCCCCCTCAGTGGAGCGGGTAAGCGCCAACCCACCGCTTCCCCCCCCCCCCCCCGTGCCTGGGGCGCCCCGTGCCCTACAGCGTCCCCAGCAGATAATGATGCACACAGCTGGCCGCCAATGTTTATATTTTTATATGCCCACTGCCACCAATGTATTAATTTAAATGCACCAACAATATATTATACTATATTATAAAATATATGTATATAATATATATATATGTATATTATATTTATATATATATATATATAATATATATATATATATATATTTATATATATATATATATTATATATATATATATATATATTATATTGGTGCATTTAATGAATTCATTGGTGGCAGTGGGCAGAATAATATAAACATTGGTGGCCAGAAGGGAGATTGCAGGGAGCAGTGCTGTCTGCTCCGTATTTAGCAAGGCTGGGGGCGGGGCTAGCCTGGCTGGGGAGCAGGGCTCTGCAGCAGCATCAGCATCCAGCCGGCCGACCAGAAGGAGCACAGGGTGAGTACAGACAGGCGAGGGGGCGGGGGGCGGGGGGCGGTCCGCCGGGCTGAAAGTGGTCAATCTTTCAGCCCGGCAGGCGTACACACATGGCGATGATGGATGAAAAACCATCCATCATCCCCATTTCCTAGCGATGATGCGGGAGCGCGCATCATCGCTAGTCGGCAATCTCCGGGGCATACACACTGGGCGATTTTCGGCCGAAAATCGCTCAAAACGGCTGTTTTGACCGATTTCAGCTGAAAATCGTCAAGTGTGAATGGGCCTTTAAAGGTGGGACTCCACACCTTTTTTTTTTTTTTTAACACTTTGACACATTTTTTTTTTACACAGGACAGTGCACTGATCGCAATGACCTGTGCAGGGTTCTGGCCACTTTGCCTGTCAGAACCTGGTCTACATATGTGGTGAATTTTAGATACATTTTCCAGATTTCGCATCTCATTAAATATGTGAATTGTATACTTTTCAATGGGAAAACATCTGGATGCAAGTTCCGGAGCGACTAAAAGTCACACTTTCAGAATGTGCAATTTTGCATCAAAATCTGTGGTTTTTGCAGTTTTTCGTATCTCATTAAATATGCGAAATCGGGAAAAGGGCGATTTTCGCATCTCATTAAATGTCACCCAATAGGGGACATTTATTAGAGGTCGATGTTTTTGGCGATTTTTTGAAAAATATACAATTCGCATATTTAATGAGATGCAAATTTGTAAATCGCCAAAAAAAATTGTCTAAACATCACAAAAAAAATAGACCTGATCCTGACTGGCAATTTTGTCAGAACCATGGCGATTTTGTCAGAACCAGGCACAGATCATTGCAATCTGTGTATGGTTCTTTGGTAAAATATGTGTAAAAGTAAAAAAAAAAAAAAACCGGCGTGGGGTCCCCCCTCCTGTACATAACCAGCCCCGGGCTCATTGAGCCGGACCTGGTTCCAAAAATACGGGGGACAAAAAATCTGGGGTCCCCCGTAGTTTGAAACCAGCACCGGGCTCCAACAGCCCGCAGTGTCGTGCCACAGCCGGGGGACAATTTTTACATAAGGTCCCCCGGCCGTACCATGAGCACCGTGGCTGGTCAGCCTTGGACGGGGTACCTGGAGGAGTGGGTACCCCCCCAATAAAGGGGTCCCCCACCCAGGCTTCACCCCTCCAGGGCTGAAGCCCGGGGCTGTCACCAGCGTCCCTGGCCATTGGACGCCGGCCTGATAGGGTTAAAGTGACATTCCTAACATTGCTTAATACAGGAGAACTACAAATGCCAGCAGACCTCCCTCGCATGCTGGGACTTGGAGAACCACAAGTCCCAGCATGCGGGGCATTAATGGGCCCGCTGGGACTTGTAGTCCACCTGTAAAAAGAATGTTAAAAGAAAAACACACACAGAAAAGTAAAACTTTATTACATACATACACACACACACACACATCTCTCTTTTACACCAATATACCTACCGATCCAGGATCCAGCGCTGGTCTCCCTTCTGCAGCAGAGCCGGCTCCCCCGTACTGACAGCAGGGACAACCGGCTTTCTCCGATGCAGATAACAGCTTCTGTCGCGCTCTCCCAGCGCAACAGAGGCTGAAAGCGTGATTGGGCGATGCGTCTCCATGGAGACGCATAGCTCAGCCCTGATTGGCTGACGGTTCAGGCCGCTGATAGTGCGGGCTGACCGGCTCTGCTGCAGAAGGGAGACCAGCGCTGGATCCTGGATCGGTAAGTATGTGGGTGTAAATGTGAGGTGTGTGTATGTGTATGTAATAAAGTTTTACTTTTCTGTGTGTGTTTTTCTTTTAACATTCTTTTTACAGGTGGACTACAAGTCCCAGCGGGCCCATTAATGCCCCGCATGCTGGGACTTGTGGTTCTCCAAGTCCCAGCATGCGGGGGAGGTCTGCTGGCACTTGTAGTTCTCCTGTATTAAGCAATGTTAGGAATGTCACTTTAACCCTATCAGGCCGGCGTCCAATGGCCAGGGACGCCAGTGACAGCCCCGGGCTTCAGCCCTGGAGGGGTGAAGCCTGGGTGGGGGACCCCTTTATTGGGGGGGTACCCACTCCTCCAGGTACCCCGTCCAAGGCTGACCAGCCACGGTGCTCATGGTACGGCCGGGGGACCTTATGTAAAAATTGTCCCCCGGCTGTGGCACGACACTGCGGGCTGTTGGAGCCCGGTGCTGGTTTCAAAATACGGGGGACCCACAGATTTTTTGTTCCCCGTATTTTTGGAACCAGGACCGGTCCAAGAGTCCGGGGTTGGTTTCAGAAATACGGGGGACCCCTACGATTTTTGTCCCGCGTATTTTTGGAACCAGGTCCGGCTCAATGAGCCCGGGGCTGGTTATGTACAGGAGGGGGGACCTCACGCCATTTTTTTTTTTTATCAAAAAATCGCACATTTCACCAAAATCGCACCATTTCATGACTAAAAAATCGCACTTTTTCATGCCTAAAATCGCCCTATATCGCACTTTCTCGCACTTTTCATGCCGGAATACACACCTCATTAAATATGCGAGATTCACTGCAAAAATGCCATATTAAAAACCGGCGATATAGGGCGATTTGTGAAAAAAATCGCATTTTCTCAAAAATGGTCAACCCACTAAATCTCGCCCAATGTATCTTAAAGGAGGGCTGTGCTAAATGGTAATCAGTAGCTAGGTAGCAATTGCTGGTGATGGAACTTAGCCTCCTATGAGAGATATTATGGTAGAGGGCAAATGCAATTGACATATTCACATACAGGGAGGCTATGTGCGGGCAGCGTCCTGTCCGCTCATGCCACTCTGTCAGCATCAGTGGAATAATAATCTTTGGAAATTGTCAGGCTGGGACACATTTGAGTCCCTATGAGGGACATAGGTACCAGGTGTAGGCGGTAGCAAATTCGCTGCTATGCAGCTGCAGCCTAAGTGAGTATAGTGAGCATCCAGATGTGTCCGTGTCCCCATCTCTATGTCAGCCCAGTGTAAGCGGAAGCTGTCCCAGTGAATGAGACTGGGAAGACCACCGTGTCTGGGAGCAGAATCGTGGTGCACCAATTTAAGCTAAACATTCAAAATACATTTCATCATTGTGTTAGGATGTGACTCTAGATACCTCCGCACATGTGAAACAACGATGTGCGTTTTGCCGTTAGCTTTCTCAGGGTCGGGCCAGCGCCCAGAAGCTGTTAATGTCACCTCATTAATATTCATGAGGGCGGAGGTGTGTTTCCTATTCCCCTCAGTCTCCTTAAAGAATTTGTCTGCCCTCTCCTGCCGATCCATTATTTTTGATCTTTCACCTGGATAGGGCGGTTCTTAGGACAAGGCCGGATCACCTTCCTAAGGTGGTGTCCAAGTTCCAGGTGAACCAAGAATTTGTGGTCCCAGCCTTTCATGGATCCTTGATGTGATCAGGGCTCTTAGAAGCTATGTGAAATGTACTAAGGATATTATAAAGACGGACGCTCTCTTTGTCCTGTACGGTTTTCAAAAATGGGGTTGGCCTCTGATGAAGCAGACCATTGCTCATTGGCTTTGCTCTGTCATTCAGCATGCACATCTTGACTCCTCTCTCTCATCTCCTGCTGGGGTCCGAGCTTACTCCACTTGGTCAGTGGGTGCTTTTGGGCTGTTAGGGGTGGTGCAACAGCAGAATGCTGACGCGCGTTTCGCAGTGAGCTTTCTCAGGGCCAACTGGGCCAGCACCCGGAAGCTGTTAATGTACCATCACCTCATTAATATTCACGAGGGTGGAGGTGTGTCCCCAGTGATTCCTATTCTCCTCAGTCTCTTTAGAGAATCTCTGTATTGTTACACTTTTATGTATGGAGACTTATTGGGATTCATAATGTAAATATATAAAGATACATATTCTCATTCTGCTTATTGTAACAGTGTATATGCATGTGTGGACGCATGGACAAGGCTCTGGTAATAAAGATAAAAAATATTAAATATAATAAATAAAATATATGTTGGAAACGGATAACGTGATATAATTATTTGTATATCATGTGTTAATGAAAAGTGCCTGTATGGGTGGCCATATCCGAGCTTCATTGTTCTCATATCATATGACAGGGGAATTTCTGCTTTGTGATTGGGGCAGTGATCATTATATAGAAGGAAAATCCTTCTTTATCAATGTTAATACAAAAATTCTTATACTATGTGTATAATTGGGTGATAGTGTGTATAAAGATGTAACTGTAAAAACAATCTCATATTTATTTGTGGTGACAATAACCACCAACAATGTGCACAGCGAAAACAAAAAAATGCGATCATTAGATAAAAGAAAGGTGTATGGGTGGAAAACGTGATAAAATAAAAGCAGATCATAGAATTGTTGGTGTGGATGACTGGTAATTGTAGTTCTCCTTAGGAAGGTGATGTTTTTCCTGTATAGTTTATTAGTAGTTTTAGTGGAAAAGTAAAATGGGGAAGGAGAAAGAAAGTGTGATGTGAATTGGTGAGAGGATACTTGTTCATATGTGTTTAGGAACACGCGGCCTGTATCATCCCGGGCGGTGCTGTTGTCACTGTTTTGGGTCAAAGTGATATGTGGCTAAAACATGGGTTTGTATATTTGTGTAGGTATAGTCTTTATTGAGAGTATGCTGGTGTCCTCATTATGGACCTTGTTAATTCATGTTTGAAATCTTATATATTAGTTAGAGATCAGCAGGGAAATGTATGGTATTTGAGTTTTCACCTTATTTGTGTCACGACTGGGGATTGGGACCCAGGAGTGACCTTGGTGGTTACATAGTTACATAGTAGGTAAGGCTGAAAAAAGACTTGCGTCCATCTAGTTCAACCTAAGATGTTTATAAAAGATTGACAGATTATATTTCTCATATGTACCCATGGATGTTTTTAACCAATAAGTGTTTGTCCAACCTTATTTTGAACGTATTTAATGTGTCTGCCGACACCACCTCTCCAGGAAGAGAGTTCCAAAGTTTGACTGCTCTGACTGTAAAGAAATTTTTTCTTCTAGCTGAACAAAATCTTTGTTCTTCTAATCTATACTCATGCCCTCGCGTCCTAGACTCCTTTCTAGTAGAAAAGAGGGTGTGTGACAGTCCCTTATATTGGCCCCTGATATATTTGTACATGTTGAGCATGTCCCCCCTTAAACGTCTCTTTTCTAATGTAAAAAGTCCCAAGTTGCTTAATTTTTGCTCGTAGCTTAAGTTCTCCATTCCCCTAATAAGCTTTGTTGCTCGTCTCTGGATTTTTTCTAATTCAATGATGTACTTTTTATAGTGCGGTGCCCAGAATTGTACACCGTATTCGAGGTGCAGTCTCACCAATGCTTTATACAGTGGCATGATTACTCTCGAGTCCCTAGATTCCATGCCCCTTTTAATGCATGCTAAAATTTTGTTGGCCTTTTTTGTTGCTATA
The DNA here is from genome assembly GCF_055691185.1 of Crinia signifera. Lineage (NCBI taxonomy): Eukaryota > Metazoa > Chordata > Amphibia > Anura > Myobatrachidae > Crinia > Crinia signifera. The sequence goes on along the minus strand of NC_139217.1, from coordinate 11,047,502 downwards.
TTACAGTGGGCACTACACCCCAGCTTACTGTCTATTTGGACTCCTAGATCCTTTTCTAGTATTGAAATACCCAATTCCTCTCCGCTAAGGTTATAACTAGCACACTGGTTGTGTCTCCCAAGGTGCATAACTTTACATTTATCCACGTTGAACTTCATCTTCCACTTTTTAGCCCATTCCTCTAGTTTTGCAAGATCCTTTCGAAGCGTGGTGACATCCTCTGATGTTTTAATAACTTTGCTTAGTTTTGTATCGTCTGCAAAGATGGATACATTGCTGAGTAACCCCATCCCAATATCGTTAATAAAAATGTTAAATAAAATGGGCCCTAAAACCGAACCCTGAGGCACTCCACTTAGTACTGGTATTGTATGTGATATGGCACTATTCACCACTACTCTTTGTTCTCTATTACATAGCCAGTTCCCTACCCATCTGCAGATATTTTCACCCAATCCTAGGTCCTCCATTTTGTTTATCAACCTCTTGTGTGGGACAGTATCAAAGGCCTTAGCAAAATCTAGGAAAATCACATCAACAGCGTTACCTTTATCAAGGTTTTTACTAACCTCCTCATAGAACCCTAGTAGATTAGTTTGGCATGAACGATTTTTCACGAACCCATGCTGGTTAGTACTGAGAAGACAGTGATGGTCTAAATATTCCTGGATACTATCCCTTAAAAATCCTTCAAAGAGTTTACCTACAATTGATGTTAAACTCACTGGTCTGTAATTAGCAGGATCCTCCTTTTTTCCTTTTTTGAATATCGGGACTACCTCTGCTATTCTCCAATCTTTTGGTACTTTACCTGACGAAAGTGAATTGCTAAAGATATAATGTAGGGGGGTAGCTAGTTCCTCCCTTAATTCCATTAGTACCCTCGGATGAATTCCATCTGGCCCCGGTGATTTATTTGTTTTGATTTTGCTGAGCTTCAGTTTTATTTCCTTGGGCGTGATATCAACAACAAGATCTGGGTTATTTGTTGTAGAAGTACTTTCCACAGTCTGCTCTCCTTTAGTAAATACTGATGAGAAAAACTCATTTAACAGTTTTGCTTTTCCCTTATCTTCTTTAACACTTTTTCCACTGATATCAGTTAGTGGGCCTATGTTCTCCTTAATTATACGCTTACTATTTATGTATTTAAAAAACTTCTTGGGGTTGGTTTTGCTTTCCGTGGCTATGCGCTCTTCATATAATTTTTTAGCTGCTTTGATTACCACTTTGCAAGTTTTGTTAGCTTCTTTGTATTTGGCAAACGCTTCTTCATTTGAGTTATTTTTATAGAATTTAAAGGCTCTGGTTTTAATGTTGATAGCTGACCTTACTTTTTTGTCCAACCATGGTGGCTTTTTTTAATTGAATTTGCCCTTGTTTACTTTAGGAATGTATTTGGTAGTTAATGAATCAAGCACCTTTTTTAGAGTATGCCACATTTCCTCCGCATTTTTTCCCTCCATGACCCTTTCCCACACTATTCCTTTTAGGGCTTCCCTGAATAATTCAAAGTTCGCTTTTCTGAAGTTTAGTATTTTTGCTGGCCCCTTTTGATGTAATTTACTGAAGTTGATTTCCAGGGAAACCATATTATGGTCACTGTTCCCAAGATGCTCAATTACTTTTGTGTTTGAGACTAATTCTATGTTATTAGTTAATACTAAATCCAATATTGCCTCATTGCGAGTTGGAGCTTCTACTGTTTGTGTGATAAACTGATCTTTAAGTAAGTTTAAGAACCCGTAGCTTCTTGCTGTTTTACATGTTTCGTTTTCCCAATCAATGTCTGGTAAATTAAAATCCCCCATAATAAATACCTGACCCTGATTAGTTGATTGTTTGATTTGGTTTAAAAGAAGAGATTCTTCCCTTTCGCTTATGTTTGGTGGTCTATAGCATACCCCTATTATAATTTTATTATTTGTTTTATTATTATTGTCGGTTATCTCTGCCCACACTGCCTCCGAGTTATCTTCAGTATCTACGCTCATTTTTTTCTCATACGACGTTAAGTTATTATTTACATACAGGCACACACCCCCGCCCCTTCTATTTCCCCTGTCTTTTCTGAAGAGTGTATATCCCTCCATGCATAATGCCCAGTTGTGCGACTCATTACACCATGTTTCTGTAATGCCAATGATGTCATAATCATCCCTACTGACTATAGTTTCTAGTTCCCCGATTTTACCTGCCAAGCTTCTTGCATTAGCCAGCAAGCATTTTAATTTGAGTTTATTTTTAGTTAAGTCCCTAACCTTATTTTTGATTTCTCCCCTAGTTTCATTTGCATTCATTTCTAAATTCCTCGTTCCCGCCTCCCCTTCAATGGACTCACTACAGCCCTCCCCACCATGTTTGCTGCCCGACCTATTTACAGTTTGGGAATTTCTTCCTCTGTCCATCACTCCTTCCCGTATACTAAGGTCGTCTGTACCTAAGAACTGTGATCGGATAACATGACTGTTGTTACATGACATTCCTGATGCATCATGGGAGGTACCCCCAACTTTACCCTTGTTATTTCCCAGGAGATTGCCTGTGACTCTGTCCTCCCCCCCTTCTCCTCCCCCCAGATGATTCATGCTCCCCCCAGACCATCTTCTCTCACTGTCGGTCCCGTAAAGACTTGCTGCCCCCACCCCCCCCGTCTCCTAGTTTAAAATCTCCTCCAACCCTCTAACCATCCTTCCCCCCAGCACCGCAGCCCCCTCCTCATTCAGGTGCAATCCATCACGGCAAAAAAGATGGCGCCTGACCGAGAAGTCCGCCCAGTGTTCCATGAACACGAATCCCTCTTTCCTACACCAGTCCTTGAGCCACACATTTACCTCCCTGATCTCCCTCTGCCTCCCTGGGCTAGCGCGTGGCACTGGTAATATTTCAGAGAATATTACCCTAGATGTCCTCGCCTTTAATTTCTTACCTAATTCCCTGTACTCTTTCTTGAGGACATCCCACCTACCATTAACTTTGTCATTGGTGCCAATGTGCACCAAGACCGCTGGGTTGTTCCCAGCCCCTCCCAACAATCTGTCTACTCGGTCCGCGATGTGCCGTACCCGAGCACCCGGGAGGCAACAGACCGTGCGGCGATCGCGGTCCCGATAGCAGATTGCCCTGTCTGTTCTCCTAATGATGGAATCCCCTACCACCACCATCTGCCTTGGTACTTCACTATCTGTCATCCCGTTTGAGCTAGAGGGACCGCTCCTCTGGTTGCTAGAGGGAGCAGTCTCCTCTAGCTCCGTCATTTCGTCTCTATCCACCGCCGAAACTTCGTCCAACCTGGCGAATTTATTCGGGTGAGATAGATCCGAAATGTCGTTCCTGTCCCTCCTGACCCTCTTGTTTCCCCTTCTAACCGTGACTCAGCTGGCTGCCTGTGCCTCCTCCTCTACCAGTGACCCCAACTGCAACTCCTCCACCGTTCTATCTAGGCTTTGCTCAAGATTGTAAATGTCTCTCAGTCGCTGAACGGCCTGCTCTAGATCAGTGACCTGGGCTTCCAGGGCGGACGTTCGCTCACATCTCATGCAGGTGTACTCGCACTGGGACTCTTGCTCCAGGTGCGCATACATCTTACACGACATGCACTGAGTGAGATTCTCAATCAGGGCCCCACCCATTTTAACTATCTCCCTGCGACTAGTCCCTTGGTGTACAATAGAATATTAAATTACAATGCAATTACACACTACAAGTTAATTTCTATAAAAATATAAGAAAGTTGATACTTATCTGTTCCTGCAGCTGTGTCACACTCCTGGTGTCCTCACACCTGATGTGTCTGCAGCACCGACAGTAGGGCTCTTATCTTGTTCTCATCCTCTGATGTTTTAATAACTTTGCTTAGTTTTGTATCGTCTGCAAAGATGGATACATTGCTGAGTAACCCCATCCCAATATCGTTAATAAAAATGTTAAATAAAATGGGCCCTAAAACCGAACCCTGAGGCACTCCACTTAGTACTGGTATTGCATGTGAAATGGCACTATTCACCACCACTCTTTGTTCTCTATTACATAGCCAGTTCCCTACCCATCTGCAGATATTTTCACCCAATCCTAGATCCTCCATTTTGTTTATCAACCTCTTGTGTGGGACAGTATCAAAGGCCTTAGCAAAATCTAGGAAAATCACATCAACAGCGTTACCTTTATCAAGGTTTTTACTAACCTCCTCATAGAACCCTAGTAGATTAGTTTGGCATGAACGATTTTTCACGAACCCATGCTGGTTAGTACTGAGAAGACAGTGATGGTCTAAATATTCCTGGATACTATCCCTTAAAAATCCTTCAAAGAGTTTACCTACAATTGATGTTAAACTCACTGGTCTGTAATTAGCAGGATCCTCCTTTTTTCCTTTTTTGAATATCGGGACTACCTCTGCTATTCTCCAATCTTTTGGTACTTTACCTGACGAAAGTGAATTGCTAAAGATATAATGTAGGGGGGTAGCTACTTCCTCCCTTAATTCCATTAGTACCCTCGGATGAATTCCATCTGGCCCCGGTGATTTATTTGTTTTGATTTTGCTGAGCTTCAGTTTTATTTCCTTGGGCGTGATATCAACAACGAGATCTGGGTTATTTGTTGTAGAAGTACTTTCCACAGTCTGCTCTCCTTTAGTAAATACTGATGAGAAAAACTCATTTAACAGTTTTGCTTTTCCCTTATCTTCTTTAACACTTTTTCCACTGATATCAGTTAGTAGGCCTATGTTCTCCTTAATTATACGCTTACTATTTATGTATTTAAAAAACTTCTTGGGGTTGGTTTTGCTTTCCGTGGCTATGCGCTCTTCATATAATTTTTTAGCTGCTTTGATTACCACTTTGCAAGTTTTGTTAGCTTCTTTGTATTTGGCAAACGCTTCTTCATTTGAGTTATTTTTATAGAATTTAAATGCTCTTGTTTTAATGTTGATAGCTGACCTTACTTTTTTGTCCAACCATGGTGGCTTTTTTTTATTGAATTTGCCCTTGTTTACTTTAGGAATGTATTTGGTAGTTAATGAATCAAGCACCTTTTTTAGAGTATGCCACATTTCCTCCGCATTTTTTCCCTCCATGACCCTTTCCCACACTATTCCTTTTAGGGTTTCCCTGAATAATTCAAAGTTCGCTTTTCTGAAGTTTAGTATTTTTGCTGGCCCCTTTTGATGTAATTTACTGAAGTTGATTTCCAGGGAAACCATATTATGGTCACTGTTCCCAAGATGCTCAATTACTTTTGTGTTTGAGACTAAGTCTATGTTATTAGTTAATACTAAATCCAATATTGCCTCATTGCGAGTTGGAGCTTCTACTGTTTGTGTGATAAACTGATCTTTAAGTAAGTTTAAGAACCCGTAGCTTCTTGCTGTTTTACATGTTTCGTTTTCCCAATCAATGTCTGGTTAATTAAAATCCCCCATAATTAATACCTGACCCTGATTAGTTGATTGTTTGATTTGGTTTAAAAGAAGAGATTCTTCCCTTTCGCTTATGTTTGGTGGTCTATAGCATACCCCTATTATAATTTTATTATTTGTTTTATTATTATTGTCGGTTATCTCTGCCCACACTGCCTCCGAGTTATCTTCAGTATCTACGCTCATTTTTTTCTCATACGACGTTAAGTTATTATTTACATACAGGCACACACCCCCGCCCCTTCTATTTCCCCTGTCTTTTCTGAAGAGTGTATATCCCTCCATGCATAATGCCCAGTCGTGCGACTCATTACACCATGTTTCTGTAATGCCAATGATGTCATAATCATCCCTACTGACTATAGTTTCTAGTTCCCCGATTTTACCTGCCAAGCTTCTTGCATTAGCCAGCAAGCATTTTAATTTGAGTTTATTTTTAGTTAAGTCCCTAACCTTATTTTTGATTTCTCCCCTAGTTTCATTTGCATTCATTTCTAAATTCCTCGTTCCCGCCTCCCCTTCAATGGACTCACTACAGCCCTCCCCACCATGTTTGCTGCCCGACCTATTTACAGTTTGGGAATTTCTTCCTCTGTCCATCACTCCTTCCCGTATACTAAGGTCGTCTGTACCTAAGAACTGTGATCGGATAACATGACTGTTGTTACATGACATTCCTGATGCATCATGGGAGGTACCCCCAACTTTACCCTTGTTATTTCCCAGGAGATTGCCTGTGACTCTGTCCTCCCCCCCTTCTCCTCCCCCCAGATGATTCATGCTCCCCCCAGACCATCTTCTCTCACTGTCGGTCCCGTAAAGACTTGCTGCCCCCACCCCCCCCGTCTCCTAGTTTAAAATCTCCTCCAACCCTCTAACCATCCTTCCCCCCAGCACCGCAGCCCCCTCCTCATTCAGGTGCAATCCATCACGGCAAAAAAGATGGCGCCTGACCGAGAAGTCCGCCCAGTGTTCCATGAACACGAATCCCTCTTTCCTACACCAGTCCTTGAGCCACACATTTACCTCCCTGATCTCCCTCTGCCTCCCTGGGCTAGCGCGTGGCACTGGTAATATTTCAGAGAATATTACCCTAGATGTCCTCGCCTTTAATTTCTTACCTAATTCCCTGTACTCTTTCTTGAGGACATCCCACCTACCATTAACTTTGTCATTGGTGCCAATGTGCACCAAGACCGCTGGGTTGTTCCCAGCCCCTCCCAACAATCTGTCTACTCGGTCCGCGATGTGCCGTACCCGAGCACCCGGGAGGCAACAGACCGTGCGGCGATCGCGGTCCTGATAGCAGATTGCCCTGTCTGTTCTCCTAATGATGGAATCCCCTACCACCACCATCTGCCTTGGTACTTCACTATCTGTCATCCCGTTTGAGCTAGAGGGACCGCTCCTCTGGTTGCTAGAGGGAGCAGTCTCCTCTAGCTCCGTCATTTCGTCTCTATCCACCGCCGAAACTTCGTCCAACCTGGCGAATTTATTCGGGTGAGATAGATCCGAAATGTCGTTCCTGTCCCTCCTGACCCTCTTGTTTCCCCTTCTAACCGTGACTCAGCTGGCTGCCTGTGCCTCCTCCTCTACCAGTGACCCCAACTGCAACTCCTCCACCGTTCTATCTAGGCTTTGCTCAAGATTGTAAATGTCTCTCAGTCGCTGAACGGCCTGCTCTAGATCAGTGACCTGGGCTTCCAGGGCGGACGTTCGCTCACATCTCATGCAGGTGTACTCGCACTGGGACTCTTGCTCCAGGTGCGCATACATCTTACACGACATGCACTGAGTGAGATTCTCAATCAGGGCCCCACCCATTTTAACTATCTCCCTGCGACTAGTCCCTTGGTGTACAATAGAATATTAAATTACAATGCAATTACACACTACAAGTTAATTTCTATAAAAATATAAGAAAGTTGATACTTATCTGTTCCTGCAGCTGTGTCACACTCCTGGTGTCCTCACACCTGATGTGTCTGCAGCACCGACAGTAGGGCTCTTATCTTGTTCTCATCCTCTGATGTTTTAATAACTTTGCTTAGTTTTGTATCGTCTGCAAAGATGGATACATTGCTGAGTAACCCCATCCCAATATCGTTAATAAAAATGTTAAATAAAATGGGCCCTAAAACCGAACCCTGAGGCACTCCACTTAGTACTGGTATTGCATGTGAAATGGCACTATTCACCACCACTCTTTGTTCTCTATTACATAGCCAGTTCCCTACCCATCTGCAGATATTTTCACCCAATCCTAGATCCTCCATTTTGTTTATCAACCTCTTGTGTGGGACAGTATCAAAGGCCTTAGCAAAATCTAGGAAAATCACATCAACAGCGTTACCTTTATCAAGGTTTTTACTAACCTCCTCATAGAACCCTAGTAGATTAGTTTGGCATGAACGATTTTTCACGAACCCATGCTGGTTAGTACTGAGAAGACAGTGATGGTCTAAATATTCCTGGATACTATCCCTTAAAAATCCTTCAAAGAGTTTACCTACAATTGATGTTAAACTCACTGGTCTGTAATTAGCAGGATCCTCCTTTTTTCCTTTTTTGAATATCGGGACTACCTCTGCTATTCTCCAATCTTTTGGTACTTTACCTGACGAAAGTGAATTGCTAAAGATATAATGTAGGGGGGTAGCTACTTCCTCCCTTAATTCCATTAGTACCCTCGGATGAATTCCATCTGGCCCCGGTGATTTATTTGTTTTGATTTTGCTGAGCTTCAGTTTTATTTCCTTGGGCGTGATATCAACAACGAGATCTGGGTTATTTGTTGTAGAAGTACTTTCCACAGTCTGCTCTCCTTTAGTAAATACTGATGAGAAAAACTCATTTAACAGTTTTGCTTTTCCCTTATCTTCTTTAACACTTTTTCCACTGATATCAGTTAGTGGGCCTATGTTCTCCTTAATTATACGCTTACTATTTATGTATTTAAAAAACTTCTTGGGGTTGGTTTTGCTTTCTGTGGCTATGCGCTCTTCATATAATTTTTTAGCTGCTTTGATTACCACTTTGTAAGTTTTGTTAGCTTCTTTGTATTTGGCAAACGCTTCTTCATTTGAGTTATTTTTATAGAATTTAAATGCTCTTGTTTTAATGTTGATAGCTGACCTTACTTTTTTGTCCAACCATGGTGGCTTTTTTTTATTGAATTTGCCCTTGTTTACTTTAGGAATGTATTTGGTAGTTAATGAATCAAGCACCTTTTTTAGAGTATGCCACATTTCCTCCGCATTTTTTCCCTCCATGACCCTTTCCCACACTATTCCTTTTAGGGCTTCCCTGAATAATTCAAAGTTCGCTTTTCTGAAGTTTAGTATTTTTGCTGGCCCCTTTTGATGTAATTTACTGAAGTTGATTTCCAGGGAAACCATATTATGGTCACTGTTCCCAAGATGCTCAATTACTTTTGTGTTTGAGACTAAGTCTATGTTATTAGTTAATACTAAATCCAATATTGCCTCATTGCGAGTTGGAGCTTCTACTGTTTGTGTGATAAACTGATCTTTAAGTAAGTTTAAGAACCCGTAGCTTCTTGCTGTTTTACATGTTTCGTTTTCCCAATCAATGTCTGGTAAATTAAAATCCCCCATAATTAATACCTGACCCTGATTAGTTGATTGTTTGATTTGGTTTAAAAGAAGAGATTCTTCCCTTTCGCTTATGTTTGGTGGTCTATAGCATACCCCTATTATAATTTTATTATTTGTTTTATAATTACTGTCGGTTATCTCTGCCCACACTGCCTCCGAGTTATCTTCAGTATCTACGCTCATTTTTTTCTCATACGACGTTAAGTTATTATTTACATACAGACACACACCCCCGCCCCTTCTATTTCCCCTGTCTTTTCTGAAGAGTGTATATCCCTCCATGCATAATGCCCAGTCGTGCGACTCATTACACCATGTTTCTGTAATGCCAATGATGTCATAATCATCCCTACGGACTATAGTTTCTAGTTCCCCGATTTTACCTGCCAAGCTTCTTGCATTAGCCAGCAAGCATTTTAATTTGAGTTTATTTTTAGTTAAGTCCCTAACCTTATTTTTGATTTCTCCCCTAGTTTCATTTGCATTCATTTCTAAATTCCTCGTTCCCGCATCCCCTTCAATGGACTCACTACAGCCCTCCCCACCATGTTTGCTGCCCGACCTATTTACAGTTTGGGAATTTCTTCCTCTGTCCATCACTCCTTCCCGTATACTAAGGTCATCTGTACCTAAGAACTGTGATCGGATAACATGACTGTTGTTACATGACATTCCTGATGCATCATGGGAGGTACCCCCAACTTTACCCTTGTTATTTCCCAGGAGATTGCCTGTGACTCTGTCCTCCCCCCCTTCTCCTCCCCCCAGATGATTCATGCTCCCCCCAGACCATCTTCTCTCACTGTCGGTCCCGTAAAGACTTGCTGCCCCCACCCCCCCGTCTCCTAGTTTAAAATCTCCTCCAACCCTCTAACCATCCTTCCCCCCAGCACCGCAGCCCCCTCCTCATTCAGGTGCAATCCATCACAGCAAAAAAGATGGCGCCTGACCGAGAAGTCCGCCCAGTGTTCCATGAACACGAATCCCTCTTTCCTACACCAGTCCTTGAGCCACACATTTACCTCCCTGATCTCCCTCTGCCTCCCTGGGCTAGCGCGTGGCACTGGTAATATTTAAGAGAATATTACCCTAGATGTCCTCGCCTTTAATTTCTTACCTAATTCGCTGTACTCTTTCTTGAGGACATCCCACCTACCATTAACTTTGTCATTGGTGCCAATGTGCACCAAGACCGCTGGGTTGTTCCCAGCCCCTCCCAACAATCTGTCTACTCGGTCCGCGATGTGCCGTACCCGAGCACCCGGGAGGCAACAGACCGTGCGGCGATCGCGGACCCGATAGCAGATTGCCCTGTCTGTTCTCCTAATGATGGAATCCCCTACCACCACCATCTGCCTTGGTACTTCACTATCTGTCATCCCGTTTGAGCTAGAGGGACCGCTCCTCTGGTTGCTAGAGGGAGCAGTCTCCTCCAGCTCCGTCATTTTGTCTCTATCCACCGCCGAAACTTCGTTCAACCTGGCGAATTTATTCGGGTGAGATAGATCCGAGATGTCGTTCCTGTCCCTCCTGACCCTCTTGTTTACCCTTCTAACCGTGACCCAGCTGGCTGCCTGAGCCTCCTCCTCTACCAGTGACCCCAACTGCAACTCCTCCACCGTTCTATCTAGGCTTTGCTCAAGATTGTAAATGTCTCTCAGTCGCTGAACGGCCTGCTCTAGATCAGTGACCTGGGCTTCCAGGGCGGACGTTCGCTCACATCTCATGCAGGTGTACTTGCACTGGGACTCTTGCTCCAGGTGCGCATACATCTTGCACGACATGCACTGAGTGAGATTCTCAATCAGGGCCCCACCCATTTTAACTATCTCCCTGCGACTAGTCCCTTAGTGTACAATAGAATATTAAATTACAATGCAATTACACACTACAAGTTAATTTCTATCAAAATATAAGAAAGTTGATACTTATCTGTTCCTGCAGCTGTGTCACACTCCTGGTGTCCTCACACCTGATGTGTCTGCAGCACCGACAGTAGGGCTCTTATCTTGTCCTCATCCTCTGATGTTTTAATAACTTTGCTTAGTTTTGTATCGTCTGCAAAGATGGATACATTGCTGAGTAACCCCATCCCAATATCGTTAATAAAAATGTTAAATAAAATGGGCCCTAAAACCGATCCCTGAGGCACTCCACTTAGTACTGGTATTGTATGTGATATGGCACTATTCACCACCACTCTTTGTTCTCTATTACATAGCCAGTTCCCTACCCATCTGCAGATATTTTCACCCAATCCTAGGTCCTCCATTTTGTTTATCAACCTCTTGTGTGGGACAGTATCAAAGGCCTTAGCAAAATCTAGGAAAATCACATCAACAGCCTTACCTTTATCAAGGTTTTTACTAACCTCCTCATAGAACCCTAGTAGATTAGTTTGACATGAACGATTTTTCACGAACCCATGCTGGTTAGTACTGAGAAGACAGTGATGGTCTAAATATTCCTGGATACTATCCCTTAAAAATCCTTCAAAGAGTTTACCTACAATTGATGTTAAACTCACTGGTCTGTAATTAGCAGGATCCTCCTTTTTTTCCTTTTTTGAATATCGGGACTACCTCTGCTATTCTCCAATCTTTTGGTACTTTACCTGACGAAAGTGAATTGCTAAAGATATAATGTAGGGGGGTAGCTAGTTCCTCCCTTAATTCCATTAGTACCCTCGGATGAATTCCATCTGGCCCCGGTGATTTATTTGTTTTGATTTTGCTGAGCTTCAGTTTTATTTCCTTGGGCGTGATATCAACAACGAGATCTGGGTTATTTGTTGTAGAAGTACTTTCCACAGTCTGCTCTCCTTTAGTAAATACTGATGAGAAAAACTCATTTAACAGTTTTGCTTTTCCCTTATCTTCTTTAACACTTTTTCCACTGATATCAGTTAGTAGGCCTATGTTCTCCTTAATTATACGCTTACTATTTATGTATTTAAAAAACTTCTTGGGGTTGGTTTTGCTTTCCGTGGCTATGCGCTCTTCATATAATTTTTTAGCTGCTTTGATTACCACTTTGCAAGTTTTGTTAGCTTCTTTGTATTTGGCAAACGCTTCTTCATTTGAGTTATTTTTATAGAATTTAAATGCTCTTGTTTTAATGTTGATAGCTGACCTTACTTTTTTGTCCAACCATGGTGGCTTTTTTTTATTGAATTTGCCCTTGTTTACTTTAGGAATGTATTTGGTAGTTAATGAATCAAGCACCTTTTTTAGAGTATGCCACATTTCCTCCGCATTTTTTCCCTCCATGACCCTTTCCCACACTATTCCTTTTAGGGTTTCCCTGAATAATTCAAAGTTCGCTTTTCTGAAGTTTAGTATTTTTGCTGGCCCCTTTTGATGTAATTTACTGAAGTTGATTTCCAGGGAAACCATATTATGGTCACTGTTCCCAAGATGCTCAATTACTTTTGTGTTTGAGACTAAGTCTATGTTATTAGTTAATACTAAATCCAATATTGCCTCATTGCGAGTTGGAGCTTCTACTGTTTGTGTGATAAACTGATCTTTAAGTAAGTTTAAGAACCCGTAGCTTCTTGCTGTTTTACATGTTTCGTTTTCCCAATCAATGTCTGGTTAATTAAAATCCCCCATAATTAATACCTGACCCTGATTAGTTGATTGTTTGATTTGGTTTAAAAGAAGAGATTCTTCCCTTTCGCTTATGTTTGGTGGTCTATAGCATACCCCTATTATAATTTTATTATTTGTTTTATTATTATTGTCGGTTATCTCTGCCCACACTGCCTCCGAGTTATCTTCAGTATCTACGCTCATTTTTTTCTCATACGACGTTAAGTTATTATTTACATACAGGCACACACCCCCGCCCCTTCTATTTCCCCTGTCTTTTCTGAAGAGTGTATATCCCTCCATGCATAATGCCCAGTCGTGCGACTCATTACACCATGTTTCTGTAATGCCAATGATGTCATAATCATCCCTACTGACTATAGTTTCTAGTTCCCCGATTTTACCTGCCAAGCTTCTTGCATTAGCCAGCAAGCATTTTAATTTGAGTTTATTTTTAGTTAAGTCCCTAACCTTATTTTTGATTTCTCCCCTAGTTTCATTTGCATTCATTTCTAAATTCCTCGTTCCCGCCTCCCCTTCAATGGACTCACTACAGCCCTCCCCACCATGTTTGCTGCCCGACCTATTTACAGTTTGGGAATTTCTTCCTCTGTCCATCACTCCTTCCCGTATACTAAGGTCGTCTGTACCTAAGAACTGTGATCGGATAACATGACTGTTGTTACATGACATTCCTGATGCATCATGGGAGGTACCCCCAACTTTACCCTTGTTATTTCCCAGGAGATTGCCTGTGACTCTGTCCTCCCCCCCTTCTCCTCCCCCCAGATGATTCATGCTCCCCCCAGACCATCTTCTCTCACTGTCGGTCCCGTAAAGACTTGCTGCCCCCACCCCCCCCGTCTCCTAGTTTAAAATCTCCTCCAACCCTCTAACCATCCTTCCCCCCAGCACCGCAGCCCCCTCCTCATTCAGGTGCAATCCATCACAGTAAAAAAGATGGCGCCTGACCGAGAAGTCCGCCCAGTGTTCCATGAACACGAATCCCTCTTTCCTACACCAGTCCTTGAGCCACACATTTACCTCCCTGATCTCCCTCTGCCTCCCTGGGCTAGCGCGTGGCACTGGTAATATTTAAGAGAATATTACCCTAGATGTCCTCGCCTTTAATTTCTTACCTAATTCCCTGTACTCTTTCTTGAGGACATCCCACCTACCATTAACTTTGTCATTGGTGCCAATGTGCACCAAGACCGCTGGGTTGTTCCCAGCCCCTCCCAACAATCTGTCTACTCGGTCCGCGATGTGCCGTACCCGAGCACCCGGGAGGCAACAGACCGTGCGGCGATCGCGGACCCGATAGCAGATTGCCCTGTCTGTTCTCCTAATGATGGAATCCCCTACCACCACCATCTGCCTTGGTACTTCACTATCTGTCATCCCGTTTGAGCTAGAGGGACCGCTCCTCTGGTTGCTAGAGGGAGCAGTCTCCTCCAGCTCCGTCATTTCGTCTCTATCCACCGCCGAAACTTCGTCCAACCTGGCGAATTTATTCGGGTGAGATAGATCCGAGATGTCGTTCCTGTCCCTCCTGACCCTCTTGTTTCCCCTTCTTACCGTGACCCAGCTGGCTGCCTGAGCCTCCTCCTCTACCAGTGACCCCAACTGCAACTCCTCCACCGTTCTATCTAGGCTTTGCTCAAGATTGTAAATGTCTCTCAGTCGCTGAACGGCCTGCTCTAGATCAGTGACCTGGGCTTCCAGGGCGGACGTTCGCTCACATCTCATGCAGGTGTACTCGCACTGGGACTCTTGCTCCAGGTGCGCATACATCTTGCACGACATGCACTGAGTGAGATTCTCAATCAGGGCCCCACCCATTTTAACTATCTCCCTGCGACTAGTCCCTTAGTGTACAATAGAATATTAAATTACAATGCAATTACACACTACAAGTTAATTTCTATCAAAATATAAGAAAGTTGATACTTATCTGTTCCTGCAGCTGTGTCACACTCCTGGTGTCCTCACACCTGATGTGTCTGCAGCACCGACAGTAGGGCTCTTATCTTGTCCTCATCCTCTGATGTTTTAATAACTTTGCTTAGTTTTGTATCGTCTGCAAAGATGGATACATTGCGGAGTAACCCCATCCCAATATCGTTAATAAAAATGTTAAATAAAATGGGCCCTAAAACCGAACCCTGAGGCACTCCACTTAGTACTGGTATTGTATGTGATATGGCACTATTCACCACCACTCTTTGTTCTCTATTACATAGCCAGTTCCCTACCCATCTGCAGATATTTTCACCCAATCCTAGGTCCTCCATTTTGTTTATCAACCTCTTGTGTGGGACAGTATCAAAGGCCTTAGCAAAATCTAGGAAAATCACATCAACAGCGTTACCTTTATCAAGGTTTTTACTAACCTCCTCATAGAACCCTAGTAGATTAGTTTGGCATGAACGATTTTTCACGAACCCATGCTGGTTAGTACTGAGAAGACAGTGATGGTCTAAATATTCCTGGATACTATCCCTTAAAAATCCTTCAAAGAGTTTACCTACAATTGATGTTAAACTCACTGGTCTGTAATTAGCAGGATCCTCCTTTTTTCCTTTTTTGAATATCGGGACTACCTCTGCTATTCTCCAATCTTTTGGTACTTTACCTGACGAAAGTGAATTGCTAAAGATATAATGTAGGGGGGTAGCTAGTTCCTCCCTTAATTCCATTAATACCCTCGGATGAATTCCATCTGGCCCCGGTGATTTATTTGTTTTGATTTTGCTGAGCTTCAGTTTTATTTCCTTGGGCGTGATATCAACAACGAGATCTGGGTTATTTGTTGTAGAAGTACTTTCCACAGTCTGCTCTCCTTTAGTAAATACTGATGAGAAAAACTCATTTAACAGTTTTGCTTTTCCCTTATCTTCTTTAACACTTTTTCCACTGATATCAGTTAGTGGGCCTATGTTCTCCTTAATTATACGCTTACTATTTATGTATTTAAAAAACTTCTTGGGGTTGGTTTTGCTTTCCGTGGCTATGCGCTCTTCATATAATTTTTTAGCTGCTTTGATTACCACTTTGCAAGTTTTGTTAGCTTCTTTGTATTTGGCAAACGCTTCTTCATTTGAGTTATTTTTATAGAATTTAAATGCTCTTGTTTTAATGTTGATAGCTGACCTTACTTTTTTGTCCAACCATGGTGGCTTTTTTTTATTGAATTTGCCCTTGTTTACTTTAGGAATGTATTTGGTAGTTAATGAATCAAGCACCTTTTTTAGAGTATGCCACATTTCCTCCGCATTTTTTCCCTCCATGACCCTTTCCCACACTATTCCTTTTAGGGCTTCCCTGAATAATTCAAAGTTCGCTTTTCTGAAGTTTAGTATTTTTGCTGGCCCCTTTTGATGTAATTTACTGAAGTTGATTTCCAGGGAAACCATATTATGGTCACTGTTCCCAAGATGCTCAATTACTTTTGTGTTTGAGACAAAGTCTATGTTATTAGTTAATACTAAATCCAATATTGCCTCATTGCGAGTTGGAGCTTCTACTGTTTGTGTGATAAACTGATCTTTAAGTAAGTTTAAGAACCCATAGCTTCTTGCTGTTTTACATGTTTCGTTTTCCCAATCAATGTCTGGTAAATTAAAATCCCCCATAATTAATACCTGACCCTGATTAGTTGATTGTTTGATTTGGTTTAAAAGAAGAGATTCTTCCCTTTCGCTTATGTTTGGTGGTCTATAGCATACCCCTATTATAATTTTATTATTTGTTTTATTATTATTGTCGGTTATCTCTGCCCACACTGCCTCCGAGTTATCTTCAGTATCTACGCTCATTTTTTTCTCATACGACGTTAAGGTATTATTTACATACAGACACACACCCCCGCCCCTTCTATTTCCCCTGTCTTTTCTGAAGAGTGTATATCCCTCCATGCATAATGCCCAGTCGTGCGACTCATTACACCATGTTTCTGTAATGCCAATGATGTCATAATCATCCCTACGGACTATAGTTTCTAGTTCCCCGATTTTACCTGCCAAGCTTCTTGCATTAGCCAGCAAGCATTTTAATTTGAGTTTATTTTTAGTTAAGTCCCTAACCTTATTTTTGATTTCTCCCCTAGTTTCATTTGCATTCATTTCTAAATTCCTCGTTCCCACCTCCCCATCAATGGACTCACTACAGCCCTCCCCACCATGTTTGCTGCCCGACCTATTTACAGTTTGGGAATTTCTTCCTCTGTCCATCACTCCTTCCCGTATACTAAGGTCGTCTGTACCTAAGAACTGTGATCGGATAACATGACTGTTGTTACATGACATTCCTGATGCATCATGGGAGGTACCCCCAACTTTACCCTTGTTATTTCCCAGGAGATTGCCTGTGACTCTGTCCTCCCCCCTTCTCCTCCCCCCAGATGATTCATGCTCCCCCCAGACCATCTTCTCTCACTGTCGGTCCCGTAAAGACTTGCTGCCCCCACCCCCCCGTCTCCTAGTTTAAAATCTCCTCCAACCCTCTAACCATCCTTCCCCCCAGCACCGCAGCCCCCTCCTCATTCAGGTGCAATCCATCACGGCAAAAAAGATGGCGCCTGACCGAGAAGTCCGCCCAGTGTTCCATGAACACGAATCCCTCTTTCCTACACCAGTCCTTGAGCCACACATTTACCTCCCTGATCTCCCTCTGCCTCCCTGGGCTAGCGCGTGGCACTGGTAATATTTCAGAGAATATTACCCTAGATGTCCTCGCCTTTAATTTCTTACCTAATTCCATGTACTCTTTCTTGAGGACATCCAACCTACCATTAACTTTATCGTTGGTGCCAATGTGCACCAAGACCGCTGGGTTGTTCCCAGCCCCTCCCAACAATCTGTCTACTCGGTCCGCGATGTGCCGTACCCGAGCACCCGGGAGGCAACAGACCGTGCGGCGATCGCGGTCCCGATAGCAGATTGCCCTGTCTGTTCTCCTAATGATGGAATCCCCTACCACCACCATCTGCCTTGGTACTTCACTATCTGTCATCCCGTTTGAGCTAGAGGGACCGCTCCTCTGGTTGCTAGAGGGAGCAGTCTCCTCCAGCTCCGTCATTTCGTCTCTATCCACCGCCGAAACTTCGTCCAACCTGGCGAATTTATTCGGGTGAGATAGATCCGAGATGTCGTTCCTGTCCCTCCTGACCCTCTTGTTTCCCCTTCTTACCGTGACCCAGCTGGCTGCCTGAGCCTCCTCCTCTACCAGTGACCCCAACTGCAACTCCTCCACCGTTCTATCTAGGCTTTGCTCAAGATTGTAAATGTCTCTCAGTCGCTGAACGGCCTGCTCTAGATCAGTGACCTGGGCTTCCAGGGCGGACGTTCGCTCACATCTCGTGCAGGTGTACTCGCACTGGGACTCTTGCTCCAGGTGCGCATACATCTTGCACGACATGCACTGAGTGAGATTCTCAATCAGGGCCCCACCCATTTTAACTATCTCCCTGCGCCTAGTCCCTTAGTGTACAATAGAATATTAAATTACAATGCAACTACACACTACAAGTTAATTTCTATCAAAATATAAGAAAGTTGATACTTATCTGTTCCTGCAGCTGTGTCACACTCCTGGTGTCCTCACACCTGATGTGTCTGCAGCACCGACAGTAGGGCTCTTATCTTGTCCTCTGGTCTCCTGTTGTTACTGGCTGTCTTGCAGTCTGCTGACACACCACTCTGTATCTGTCCGCTACTTCTGTAGTTTCTTCCAGTTGCACGTTTTCCTCAGTGGCCCACTCTCAGATCATGCAGCACAATGTGTACCTCCACTTTGTGGACCCTTTAACAGGTCAGGCACCTGGGCTTCTAAACACACCACTCCTTCTAAACACACCACTCCTTCTTGGATAGAACTCTGCACTTATTAAAATGGCACTTGCAAAAATGGCAGTTCAAATTCACAAGTTCATCATCACACTGTTAGCTGACTACCAATGGAAACAGAGGCTGAAGGCGTGTGGATAAGAATTATGTTTATTGTACATTAGGAAACTGGCACAGAAGATGACACAAAGTCTGTAATAGTATTTGGGAAAGCTACCGGGAATGTTGAAGGCTGTATCCTGGCAACAGGTGTTGGAGACAGGTAACAGAATGGGATGCAGGTGACAAAGGCTGTACACAGGAAATGGATGCTTGGAGGCACGGAGTAACTGTAGCTGGGACACAGGTGTCTGGAAACAACGGAGAAGAGACCACGGGAGCACAGGTGTCTGTAAACACAGAGTAGAGACCACGGGAGCACAGGTGTCTGGAAACACGGAGTAGAGACCACGGGAGCACAGGTGTCTGGAAACACGGAGTAGAGACCTCGAGAGCACAGTTGTCTGAAGCACGGAGCAGGAACAGCTTGCGCACAGGTGCCTGGAAGCACGGGATGACAGCAACTGGGGCACAGGTGCGGATAGCTGGGATCTGCAGCAGTGAAGGTGGTCACAGGTGCAGGTAGTCACAGGTGCAGACACTGAGGCACGCAGATGCAGGTGGTCACAGGTGCAGGAACTTGAAAGAGATGTAATCCGACCCTGCAGAAGTATTCAGTTATCCCAGGACCAAAAGAACTGAACAACAGTGACTTGGATGAGAAGCTATATATATATATATATATATATATATATATAAATGAATAGATAATCAGAGCCAAGCACACCAATTTGAAAAAAGATTTGTATTGTAAGAAAACGTGAAAAAATCCATTGGCAGTACAAACAGTCCAATACAGCAGATCAAGTCATCCAAATACTTATCAGCATGCAAGCCGGTAGACAGGAGACAGGATACAAGACATCATGGTACTGCTTACAATGGGACAAAGTCAGGTCTGCTCAACAGCTGTTTCGGAGTGTCTATCCGTCGTCAGCAGCATGCCTGACTGACCCACAATACCCGGTATATATAGTAACCGCAATAACTGTTAATGAAAAAAGTGAACTCACCTGTGATCGCTAACTCGCATGAAGAGGGAAGCGTGCGTCCAGTCCGGCCTCCGCCAGTACTAGCGCATCACTTCCTGTACATTCTGATAGGGTGTAGGGCCGTGTAGGGCTCACATGTGACACGCTGCGATACGTAACTTCCGCTACTCACACAGCGTTCTCCATGGAGACCAAACACTACCTATGCTAGAACGTCATCAACCCGGGACGTACACGCGATAGGTTGGCGGCCCACCAGCGTGCGCGTTACCATGGAGACGCGTTACTAGCCGCTAGAGCCTGACGTAAATGACAGCTAACACAAAAAGTGCCAGCGGTCACTCCCCAGGTCTCACAGTGCGCACCCAAAAAAATTAAGTAAAGAAGCTGAGCAATGGATCCACCAAACAGGCACCACATCGTGGTACATTGATCAGGGTCCAGCTCATAGAATAATTTGCGATCACTGGTGTTATAAAGTATCTGTTAGTTACTGCGTTAATCAACATATACCGGGTTTACAACAAGCTTGGACATATAAGGATCAATAAGTGATACATGATAATAAACATGAGAAAGATTTTTATAAAAAGATTTGTTCACAAAAAACAATTAAGGAAATATTCCTCATTCAGGCCTAATGGTGACATAGAGGTTAATTGGTTAATCCAATAGCATTCTTTTTGCAATAGGAGTTTACCCCGATCACCACCCCTCCGAAGAGGTGGGATGTGATCAATTGGTTGGAATCTGAAATCTTTAAGGGTATGCCCATATTGTACAAAATGTTTAGCCACCGGAGGTGTGTCAGTATCCACCTTCTGCATGGCTTTTTTAATCGAGGATTGGTGTAGACCTATTCTTTCCTTAAGAGTACGTATAGTTTTCCCAATGTATAGTTTGTTGCATGGGCAACGAATGGCATATATGACAAATTTACTATCACAATTTAGTTTAAATTTGATAGTATAAGAATTTGATGTCAGTGGGTCAACAAAATGTGTTCCCACCGACATAAATTGACAGTTTACACATTTTGAGCACCTGAAAGCCCCTGTCTTGGGGGTAAGCCAATTGGAGGTTCTAACAGTAGTCAAATCAGATTTGGCTATAATACTCTTAAGGTTGTTGCTTTTTTTGTAACAGAATCTGGGATTGGACTGACATTGCTGGCCTAATATGTCATCTGTTTGGATAATGTGCCAGTGTCTCAAGATGACCTCTCTGATTCTCTTGGATGCAACAGAATAAGTAGACACAAAAGTAACTCTTTTATCCTCACCCTTATCACTAGATTGAGTAAGCAATTGTTCCTGGGTAAGCTCTTGACAATATGAAATAGCTTCATTTATTTCAACATCTGAATACCCCCTCTCTTTAAATCTGGCTCCCATTTCTTGAAGGGTTACAGCAGTATCACTAGGGGAAGATGTTATACGAACAACCCTCAGTAATTGAGACATGGGTAGACCTTTTTTTAGGGGCATGGGATGGAAGCTATCAGCAAAAAGAAACGTATTCTTGTCTGTAGGTTTTCTATATAGTTTGGTGGACAATATGCCCTCATGATTAGAGACACAAACATCAAGAAAATTCATGGTTACTTGACTATAAGACATGGTAAACCTGATGGTAGTTTCTAAAGAGTTTAGATGGTCTACAAAGTCAGTGAGCAATTTCTCTCCCCCAGTCCAGATCAAAAACAAATCATCAATAAACCTAACATAAAAAAATATGTGAGGAGAAAAGGAGGTGTTGCCAATAATATTTTGCTTTTCATATGCATGCATAAATAAATTTGCATATGCAGGGGCCATATTTGACCCCATTGCAGTACCTTGTACTTGCAAATAAAATGAGTTCTCAAAAAGAAAATAATTCTTGTTCAACACTATTTCCATTAACAAAAGCAGGTAATTAACATTGGGGCCTTTATATTCTGGACTGGAGGAGACAATGGTCCTGACTGCATCTAGACCCTCAGTATGCCTTATATTGGTGTACAAACTCGACACGTCGAGTGTCACCAACAATGTGGATTCAGGTAATTTTCCTAATTGTTTTAATTTCAGGATGAAGTCTGTGGTGTCTTTTAAATAATATGCAGTATTTTGGACTATGGGTTGAAGCCAAAAGTCAATATATTGCGATAATGGCTGGCAGATGGAGCCACAGGAGGAGACAATGGGTCTACCGGGGGGACGTATTAAGGTTTTATGTATTTTGGGCAATATATACATGATAGGAATTCTAGGGTATCCTTGTGTGAGAAAGGAAGCAGTAGCTTCATCTAACCATCCATTACCCAAACCAAGCGTAATTATTGCATCAACTTCTTTTTTGTAGATGTAAGTGGGGTCATAGGTGAGGGGTTTATAACAGGTCTGGTCTGATAATTGCCGATTAATTTCATCAATATAATCAGTTCTATTAAGGATTACAACAGCCCCACCTTTATCTGCAGGTCGTATTATAATGGCAGTATTGTCTTTTAGCGAATTAACAGCCTTATTTTGATCATTAGTCAAGTTGGAATAGGAGATCTTTTGATTCTTTATAAAGGACAGAGTGTCTCTTTTCACTAGTCTAAAAAATGTATCTATTGAAGAGTTTAGACATGGTGGATCAAAATTACTTTTTGGTTTAAAGGGGCTAATAATGCGGTCTGGTGTTGGATGTTTAATGAAATAATCTTTTAACTTTAATAGCCTTTGAAATCGAAATAATTCAACCTCAAAGTTGAACGGTTGTTGTCTAAATGTCCTGACAAACGTGAGCCCTATAGTTAGTATTTCTATCTCACTCTCATTAGGGACATAATTAGACAGATTGAAAACTACCGTTTCCCTTTGTTCTTTTGATTGGCCTGTTTTCCTCCTCCCCCTCCGTCCCCTTCTGCAAGGTCTTTTAGGGGTTGAAGCTTGTACTTTGACCGTGTCACACTGCCCTTCCCAAAAACCTGTCTCTGGGATTGGTCAGAGTCACTGGCCGAAGTATGGGAATCTAAATCAGTAAAATTCCTATCATTTTTACCAGAACGTCTCCGTCTAGGTTTAGTATTGTCTCTCCATGTGTTTCTAGAATCATTTCCCTGAAGCCATCCATAAACACGCATATCTTTATAATCATCTTTTACTGTTTTATATTTGCTTTTTTTAAACAATAACAGATCAGAATGGAATGAATTAACCGTTTCCTCTAGTTTAACCAATAAATCACCTGTGGGATCATTCTTTAACAAATTCATGGCAGTATCATCATAATTGCTGATTTCCTGTTCAAGCAACAATAAATCATTATTAACCTGTTCAATTACCAGTAACATTAATTGCAACGAGCAGTCATTGAGGATCTGGCACCATTGTGTGCAAAAATTGGCATTAGATCTGCCCACAGTGGGCTGATTGCGGATGCGGAAACCTCTTGGAATAAGTTTTTCTTTGTAATATTGTGACAGAGTCAAACCATGCAATGATAACTCCACTTTTCTTCTTCTCAACTTGAGTAAATCATTATAAATCTCAGCGGGAGAGTCAATGTCAAACTTGAGAGAGTCCGTATCAGCAAATAATATTCTAACTGCATCTTTGGTGTCGAACCTTTTAACGCCTGTTAAGGCTTCAGCATTAGATGATGTAGTATCCATTATTGTCCTTATAATGACGTAGCAAGAGTAAACATGAGTCCAGGTGAAATAACCCAACACAGAAATAATAAATAGCAAAAAAATATGAATAAAGATATAAAAAAATATATAAAAAAAAGTCCTTAGGGTGCAAGATCCTATATAATGTTATCAACAAGCAATTGGAAAATCCGCACACCATATATAAAGTTCATCTTCTGGGTGCTATGGCCATAACTGGATGATGATGAATAGATAATCAGAGCCAAGCACACCAATTTGAAAAAAGATTTGTATTGTAAGAAAACGGGAAAAAATCCATTGGCAGTACAAACAGTCCAATACAGCAGATCAAGTCATCCAAATACTTATCAGCATGCAAGCCGGTAGACAGGAGACAGGATACAAGACATCATGGTACTGCTTACAATGGGACAAAGTCAGGTCTGCTCAACAGCTGTTTCGGAGTGTCTATCCATCGTCAGGAGCATGCCTGACTGACCCACAATACCCGGTATATATAGTAACCGCAATAACTGTTAATGAAAAAAGTGAACTCACCTGTGATCGCTAACTCGCATGAAGAGGGAAGCGTGCGTCCAGTCCGGCCTCCGCCAGTACTAGCGCATCACTTCCTGTACATTCTGATAGGGTGTAGGGCCGTGTAGGGCTCACATGTGACACGCTGCGATACGTAACTTCCGCTACTCACACAGCGGTCTCCATGGAGACCAAACACTACCTATGCTAGAACGTCATCAACCCGGGACGTACACGCGATAGGTTGGCGGCCCACCAGCGTGCGCATTACCATGGAGACGTGTTACTAGCCGCTAGAGCCTGACGTAAATGACAGCTAACACAAAAAGTGCCAGCGGTCACTCCCCAGGTCTCACAGTGCGCACCCAAAAAAATTAAGTAAAGAAGCTGAGCAATGGATCCACCAAACAGGCACCACATCGTGGTACACTGATCAGGGTCCAGCTCATAGAATAATTTGCGATCACTGGTGTTATAAAGTATCTGTTAGTTACTGCGTTAATCAACATATACCGGGTTTACAACAAGCTTGGACATATAAGGATCAATAAGTGATACATGATAATAAACATGAGAAAGATTTTTATAAAAAGATTTGATCACAAAAAACAATTAAGGAAATATTCCTCATTCAGGCCTAATGGTTTATTATCATGTATCACTTATTGATCCTTATATGTCCAAGCTTGTTGTAAACCCGGTATATGTTGATTAACGCAGTAACTAACAGATACTTTATAACACCAGTGATCGCAAATTATTCTATGAGCTGGACCCTGATCAGTGTACCACGATGTGGTGCCTGTTTGGTGGATCCATTGCTCAGCTTCTTTACTTAATTTTTTTGGGTGCGCACTGTGAGACCTGGGGAGTGACCGCTGGCACTTTTTGTGTTAGCTGTCATTTACGTCAGGCTCTAGCGGCTAGTAACACGTCTCCATGGTAACGCGCACGCTGGTGGGCCGCCAACCTATCGCGTGTACGTCCCGGGTTGATGACGTTCTAGCATAGGTAGTGTTTGGTCTCCATGGAGACCGCTGTGTGAGTAGCGGAAGTTACGTATCGCAGCGTGTCACATGTGAGCCCTACACGGCCCTACACCCTATCAGAATGTACAGGAAGTGATGCGCTAGTACTGGCGGAGGCCGGACTGGACGCACGCTTCCCTCTTCATGCGAGTTAGCGATCACAGGTGAGTTCACTTTTTTCATTAACAGTTATTGCGGTTACTATATATACCGGGTATTGTGGGTCAGTCAGGCATGCTCCTGACGACGGATAGACACTCCGAAACAGCTGTTGAGCAGACCTGACTTTGTCCCATTGTAAGCAGTACCATGATGTCTTGTATCCTGTCTCCTGTCTACCGGCTTGCATGCTGATAAGTATTTGGATGACTTGATCTGCTGTATTGGACTGTTTGTACTGCCAATGGATTTTTTCACGTTTTCTTACAATACAAATCTTTTTTCAAATTGGTGTGCTTGGCTCTGATTATCTATTCATCATCATCCATTTATGGCCATGGCACCCAGAAGATGAACTTTATATATGGTGTGTGGATTTTCCAATTGCTTGTTGATAACATTATATAGGATCTTGCACCCTAAGGACTTTTTTTATATATTTTTTTATATCTTTTTTCATATTTTTTTGCTATTTATTATTTCTGTGTTGGGTTATTTCACCTGGACTCATGTTTACTCTTGCTACGTCATTATAAGGACAATAATGGATACTACATCATCTAATGCTGAAGCCTTAACAGGCGTTAAAAGGTTCGACACCAAAGATGCAGTTAGAATATTATTTGCTGATACGGACTCTCTCAAGTTTGACATTGACTCTCCCGCTGAGATTTATAATGATTTACTCAAGTTGAGAAGAAGAAAAGTGGAGTTATCATTGCATGGTTTGACTCTGTCACAATATTACAAAGAAAAACTTATTCCAAGAGGTTTCCGCATCCGCAATCAGCCCACTGTGGGCAGATCTAATGCCAATTTTTGCACACAATGGTGCCAGATCCTCAATGACTGCTCGTTGCAATTAATGTTACTGGTAATTGAACAGGTTAATAATGATTTATTGTTGCTTGAACAGGAAATCAGCAATTATGATGATACTGCCATGAATTTGTTAAAGAATGATCCCACAGGTGATTTATTGGTTAAACTAGAGGAAACGGTTAATTCATTCCATTCTGATCTGTTATTGTTTAAAAAAAGCAAATATAAAACAGTAAAAGATGATTATAAAGATATGCGTGTTTATGGATGGCTTCAGGGAAATGATTCTAGAAACACATGGAGAGACAACACTAAACCTAGACGGAGACGTTCTGGTAAAAAATGATAGGAATTTTACTGATTTAGATTCCCATACTTCGGCCAGTGACTCTGACCAATCCCAGAGACAGGTTTTTGGGAAGGGCAGTGTGACACGGTCAAAGTACAAGCTTCAACCCCTAAAAGACCTTGCAGAAGGGGGCGGAGGGGGAGGAGGAAAACAGGCCAATCAAAAGAACAAAGGGAAACGGTAGTTTTCAATCTGTCTAATTATGTCCCTAATGAGAGTGAGATAGAAATACTAACTAAAGGGCTCACGTTTGTCAGGACATTTAGACAACAACCGTTCAACTTTGAGGTTGAATTATTTCGATTTCAAAGGCTATTAAAGTTAAAAGATTATTTCATTAAACATCCAACACCAGACCGCATTATTAGCCCCTTTAAACCAAAAAGTAATTTTGATCCACCATGTCTAAACTCTTCAATAGATACATTTTTTAGACTAGTGAAAAGAGACACTCTGTCCTTTATAAAGAATCAAAAGATCTCCTATTCCAACTTGACTAATGATCAAAATAAGGCTGTTAATTCGCTAAAAGACAATACTGCCATTATAATACGACCTGCAGATAAAGGTGGGGCTGTTGTAATCCTTAATAGAACTGATTATATTGATGAAATTAATCGGCAATTATCAGACCAGACCTGTTATAAACCCCTCACCTATGACCCCACTTACATCTACAAAAAAATAGTTGATGCAATAATTACGCTTGGTTTGGGTAATGGATGGTTAGATGAAGCTACTGCTTCCTTTCTCACACAAGGATACCCTAGAATTCCTATCATGTATATATTGCCCAAAATACATAAAACCTTAATACGTCCCCCCGGTAGACCCATTGTCTCCTCCTGTAGCTCCATCTGCCAGCCATTATCGCAATATATTGACTTTTGGCTTCAACCCATAGTCCAAAATACTGCATATTATTTAAAAGACACCACAGACTTCATCCTGAAATTAAAACAATTAGGAAAATTACCTGAATCCACATTGTTGGTGACACTCGACGTGTCGAGTTTGTACACCAATATAAGGCATACTGAGGGTCTAGATGCAGTCAGGACCATTGTCTCCTCCAGTCCAGAATATAAAGGCCCCAATGTTAATTACCTGCTTTTGTTAATGGAAATAGTGTTGAACAAGAATTATTTTCTTTTTGAGAACTCATTTTATTTGCAAGTACAAGGTACTGCAATGGGGTCAAATATGGCCCCTGCATATGCAAATTTATTTATGCATGCATATGAAAAGCAAAATATTATTGGCAACACCTCCTTTTCTCCTCACATATTTTTTTATGTTAGGTTTATTGATGATTTGTTTTTGATCTGAACTGGGGGAGAGAAATTGCTCACTGACTTTGTAGACCATCTAAACTCTTTAGAAACTACCATCAGGTTTACCATGTCTTATAGTCAAGTAACCATGAATTTTCTTGATGTTTGTGTCTCTAATCATGAGGGCATATTGTCCACCAAACTATATAGAAAACCTACAGACAAGAATACGTTTCTTTTTGCTGATAGCTTCCATCCCATGCCCCTAAAAAAAGGTCTACCCATGTCTCAATTACTGAGGGTTGTTCGTATAACATCTTCCCCTAGTGATACTGCTGTAACCCTTCAAGAAATGGGAGCCAGATTTAAAGAGAGGGGGTATTCAGATGTTGAAATAAATGAAGCTATTTCATATTGTCAAGAGCTTACCCAGGAACAATTGCTTACTCAATCTAGTGATAAGGGTGAGGATAATAGAGTTACTTTTGTGTCTACTTATTCTGTTGCATCCAAGAGAATCAGAGAGGTCATCTTGAGACACTGGCACATTATCCAAACAGATGACATATTAGGCCAGCAATGTCAGTCCAATCCCAGATTCTGTTACAAAAAAAGCAACAACCTTAAGAGTATTATAGCCAAATCTGATTTGACTACTGTTAGAACCTCCAATTGGCTTACCCCCAAGACAGGGGCTTTCAGGTGCTCAAAATGTGTAAACTGTCAATTTATGTCGGTGGGAACACATTTTGTTGACCCACTGACATCAAATTCTTATACTATCAAATTTAAACTAAATTGTGATAGTAAATTTGTCATATATGCCATTCGTTGCCCATGCAACAAACTATACATTGGGAAAACTATACGTACTCTTAAGGAAAGAATAGGTCTACACCCATCCTCGATTAAAAAAGCCATGCAGAAGGTGGATACTGACACACCTCCGGTGGCTAAACATTTTGTACAATATGGGCATACCCTTAAAGATTTCAGATTCCAACCAATTGATCACATCCCACCTCTTCGGAGGGGTGGTGATCGGGGTAAACTCCTATTGCAAAAAGAATGCTATTGGATTAACCAATTAACCTCTATGTCACCATTAGGCCTGAATGAGGAATATTTCCTTAATTGTTTTTTGTGATCAAATCTTTTTATAAAAATCTTTCTCATGTTTATTATCATGTATCACTTATTGATCCTTATATGTCCAAGCTTGTTGTAAACCCGGTATATGTTGATTAACGCAGTAACTAACAGATACTTTATAACACCAGTGATCGCAAATTATTCTATGAGCTGGACCCTGATCAGTGTACCACGATGTGGTGCCTGTTTGGTGGATCCGCTGGCACTTTTTGTGTTAGCTGTCATTTACGTCAGGCTCTAGCGGCTAGTAACGCGTCTCCATGGTAACGCGCACGCTGGTGGGCCGCCAACCTATCGCGTGTACGTCCCGGGTTGATGACGTTCTAGCATAGGTAGTGTTTGGTCTCCATGGAGAACGCTGTGTGAGTAGCGGAAGTTACGTATCGCAGCGTGTCACATGTGAGCCCTACACGGCCCTACACCCTATCAGAATGTACAGGAAGTGATGCGCTAGTACTGGCGGAGGCCGGACTGGACGCGCGCTTCCCTCTTCATGCGAGTTAGCGATCAAAGGTGAGTTCACTTTTTTCATTAACAGTTATTGCGGTTACTATATATACCGGGTATTGTGGGTCAGTCAGGCATGCTCCTGACGACGGATAGACACTCCGAAACAGCTGTTGAGCAGACCTGACTTTGTCCCATTGTAAGCAGTACCATGATGTCTTGTATCCTGTCTCCTGTCTACCGGCTTGCATGCTGATAAGTATTTGGATGACTTGATCTGCTGTATTGGACTGTTTGTACTGCCAATGGATTTTTTCACGTTTTCTTACAATACAAATCTTTTTTCAAATTGGTGTGCTTGGCTCTGATTATCTATTCATCATCATCCATTTATGGCCATGGCACCCAGAAGATGAACTTTATATATGGTGTGCAGATTTTCCAATTGCTTGTATATATATATATATATATATATATATATATATATATATATATATATATATATATATATATATATATATATACTGTATACTGTATATATATATATATATATATATATATATATATATATATATATATATATATATATATATATATATATATATATACAATGTCCCGCACTCTAATGCTGAAGTAACAGCGCGTCTGGTGCTAGAAATCCCAACCGGGAGAAATATAAGCACAATATTGACCAGCACTCAGACTAAATTACTGCAATTTAGTCTGAGTGCTGGTCAATATTGTGCATATATATATATATATATATATATATATATATATATATATATATATATATATATATATATATACACATACCAGAATACACAGTTATTTCCCTAGAAACCCTTGTCATATGCTTTACTTCCCCCAACATACATATAAAGGGTCTTGTTTATCACATCTCGTGTTACACATATGGTTTCTGTCCATAATAATTGAATTATCCAGTGGAGCATATGACTTAGACATGATATACTTCTAACTGTTTCAGTTTCTTGTAGATGAGACATTCATTGTCTAATCCTAGTACAGATATGGATCTTATAATACGTTGTACTGGTAGGAATCATAATATATTATAAGAAATATAATGTTAAGTAAGATAAACGCTATCATTCTCCCTCCTTTTTATAATAATTATACATTACAATTGAGATATTATTGTTTACATACAGCAGTAAACAAAAAATACAAAAAATTATTATAAATGTAAGAAAACTCATAGTGGTCAGACATCTTACAATACAAACTGCCTAACTATGCAAAGGATTAGTTAGCCATCAGATGGGTCTAGTGGGTTATATCCCTGATACAGGGTAACTTCTTCCCTGAAGTCAGAGGGCAACTGGCCGTTGGCTCACATTCATCGGAATAGACTGATCCTCTGCTTTCTGCGTCCTTCCAGATATGAGTTTCTTGAACTTTGTTGCAGACTGGTACTGTTTCAATCAGACACAGAAAACACACATCAATATTTGACAGCAATATAAACCAGTATAATAATATACTATTGTAATCCTATAATTTTTAGGCTGAACATGAGAATTCCCATAAACCATCCACTGATTCCTAAAAACCATGTAGATGGATTCAGAAAAGATAGCCAGCCCCAATCACCTCCTAGAGTGTCAGGTGTATTATGCTCAGTGGCATAAATCCGTTTTTCTTCTATCTCTTGTATATGTTTTTCTATTGTCTCTTGAGCATTGTCAGTCTCATTAGTAATAAATGTGCAGCACAATATTCCTGTCTGAGTATATAAGGTCATACAACAGCCTGTCTGTGCCGTTAAGTGATCCAGAACTCATCTGTGTTGTAACTGTTCTTTTTTTACCTCTTGAAGCTCTCTTCCTACATATCTGAAGGTGTTATCGTATATATTTCAGTAATGTTATTTAATAACGTTGCAAGTGATTCAACTCTATAATATGATTTTGAGCCAAATAGGTCCAAAAATCCCATTCTCTGATGCCAGGGTGTGTAGACTAGTTTTTTTGCCTTGTTTCCTGCTTCTTTTATTTCCCTTCTGTCCCTGTGCATTGGATTATACTTCCTTACCTTACCATTAACTACAAACTGGTCAGGATTGCTTCCTGTCTCATTCATGCAGCTAGGGAATCCTGGCCTTGGCCACACCCCAATATTTATCATTTCCTTTTCCATCATGTGGTGTCAAAAATATTTGGTATGGAGGTACTCCTGATTTGAAGGTATCAGGGGCACTACCAACTCTAAAAGGGGCCTTTGAGCAAGGATGCAATGTCCCTAAGTAGGTGTTTGAGGGGAAAACCTTTTGATTATTAAAGCCAAGTATGGTTTCACTTTGTTTTTTTCTTAAATTCAATGCAGAAAGATACATTTGGGGTAATTAGGTGTGCTAGCAATTTAGGGGGGGATTGCTTGCATAAGTTTTGGCTTACTGATGCTTTGAATGGTACACTATCTTCACGGTTATCTTCAAATAGTGCCCATTCTTCAAATGTGATGGGGATAAATGTCCACTCTTGTCCTCCTCCTGAGGAAGGACCTTGAGAGCAGATCCAACAGTTTGTAGTGTTAAGGGCATTCCATACCAAATTATGTAATTGCAACAACATACTTCGGTTTTCTCCAGTAGGGGCCTTACACCATTCTATACATGTCTCCTCAGGTGGCTGTCCACAACACTCACAAATACACCTTGAGATGTGTGTCAAATTTTTACATTCATTGATAGTGTTTGCTACTTCCCTTTTTCTCACATAATGTGGTTTGGGATAGATTATAGAGGTAACTTGTACTGTGCTGTTGTTATTGTGGTGGCCAAACACAGAATGCATCCCCATAGACTTTTATCGGATTTGGGCCCCAATAACATCTCAGCAAACTACATCATCAAACTTAACTCGTAATTGTTTACAATGGGATGAGTGTACCCTAGAATCCCTTCCTTCTAGCTTCACTGATGCTGGTGTAGTCAGTAGGACCTGAAATGGACCATCATATCTGGGCTCAAGCGATTTTCGAACGTGTCTTTTGAGATACACCCATTCTACTGGCTGGAGATGATGAGGATTGTTCTCTGCTGTAGAATCTGGAAGTGAAGCATAAGCTGCAACATGAAGTTCAGTTAGTCTTTTAGTTAGTTCTGTTTATGCACAAGCTCTTGTGGGTAGTAACATCCTATCCTAGGTATGCTACCAAACAGAATTTCATATGGAGAGTATCCTGACTTTTTGTGAGGCATGGTCCTCATGATAAAGAGTGCTAAAAGGTAAACATTCTACCCATGTTTTACCTGAGTCTTTCATTGCCTTCATAACCTTGGACTTCAAAGTATAGTTCATTCTCTCAACGAGACCACTTGCTTCAGGCCTGTACGCTGAATGAAAAGCCTGTTGTATGCCTAAATCCTGCATTATGTGTCTCATTACTTCACCTGTAAAGTGTCTACCCCTATCTGACTCAATGACATCTGGGACACCATATCTACAGACAATTTATGAGAGGATTTTCTTAGCTGTGTTCCTTGCTGTGGCCTTTGCCAAGGCAAAAGCCTCCACCCATTTAGTCAGAATGTCTACTATTACGAGTGCATACTCATACACTCCACACTTAGGCATCTGAATGTAGTCAATCTGCAGTCTCTGAAAAGGAGCTGTTGCTTTTGGTATTGCCCCTTGTGGAGTTTTTACTCTTGTCCCTGGATTGCTTGTTCCACAGATCCAGCATGCTTGTGTGTGAAGTGTTGCTGCCGATTGGAATCCTGGAGCTATCCATCTCTCATTAGTAATAGCAGTCATTTGATCCTTTCCAAGGTGGGTCTGTCCATGAGTAATTTGGCACATAGCTGGGTAGAGTACTCTGGGTAGGCATTACAGTTCATCTCTTTTCCAGAGCTCCGTTTCTTCATCTTTTGCCACTGGACCTGCTTGGTCTTGGAATTTCTTTAATTGCTGCATATTTGCCATGTGTTGTTGTTCTCCCGTTTCTGTCTCAACCAAGTAGTGTCTTTCTTCTACTGGCTGGGCTTTTGCTGCTCTCTTAGCTTCTGCATCTGCAAGATTGGTTCCTCTTGTTTCTTTTGTTTGATTCTTTGTGTGTGCTTGAATCTTGATTATGGCAACTTTGTGTGGCTTCATTAATGCTTGTAAAAGGTTTTTAATGAGGTTAGCATGCTGTATCTGTTTACCTGTAACTGTTTTAAAGTCTCTGCTTTTCCAGATCAACCCATAGTCCATTGTCACTCCCCAGCTGTATCTGGAATCTGTATAAATGTTCGCTGTTGTATGCTCTGCGTGTTCCAATGCTTTCGTAAGGGCCACAAATTCAGCTGCTTGTGCTAATAAGTGTGCTGGTAGGGCTCCAGAAGTTACTACTTCAGAGTCTGTAGTGACGGCATATCCAGTGTAGGGTGTGCCATTTTCATAGTATCTGGACCCATCAACGTATAGTTCGTAATGAGCATTGGGTATGGGCATATCTTGGACGTGTGGCAATGTCTGGGTTTCTTGTTCCATCAAAGCAAGACAGTCATGAGAAAAATTTTGAGTACAAGTATTTTCCTCTTTGTCCTCACCTTCACCTTCTGGATCTACTTCCATTCTCTGGGCTGCTGTAGATGTTACTGTGCTGACAGAAGGTGCTTGTCCCCTTATTCTCCCTCCTTTTGAACATTGATGTTCACACACCTTCTGTTCCGGCAACAGGGCTGGTAGGAGCGTAGCAGGATTGAGAGTGGTACACCGCTTGATTGTCACATTGGTTGCACTCAATAAGACACTTCATACTTGGTAAGTCTAGCTGCTGAAAGGTGTTTGGTTCTTGCTTGTTGTAGGATTTCTGTTACAGCATGTGGTACTTGTATAGTTAGTTCATGATTAAGAACAATGCCTGTGCACTTGTCCTTCAATACAGCAGCCACTGCTACAGCTTTAATACATGTAGGTGATCCTTGAATGATATTGTCAAGCCTGCTGGAATAGTAATTAAGAGGTCTTTGTTTTGTTTCGTTTTGTTCCGTGGATCTGTGTTAACACTCCCAAAGCATGTCCTTTTTCCTCATGGCAATATAAGGTAAAAGGTTTAGAATAGTCTGGTAGGCCTAGTAAGGAAGTCCATTTATTTATATATGCAAAGTCTATCTAATTTATTTATGTCGCACGCAACCAATAAGCGAATGTCCAGAATTATAATCAATGAATATTATTTATAAATGTAAGCAGATGAAACTGTATCATGGATTATACAATATAACAATACAGGTATTATAATATTATTACACCAGCATCCTTAAATACAGCTAACCTCAGTGTTAAATATGTGTATGTGAATACAGTGCTGGGGGGCGTGGCTATGATGCAGCAGCCATTTTAAATTAACCAAGTCTTTGTGTCCACCATTTTAGATACTGCCACATGGCACACAAAGGAACCTTAACAATCTAAGGACTCAAACTGCCACATGGCAACCAAACATAAACTGACTGTACATTCATAATTTCTATCCACAACATTTACTCCAAATTACCTCTAACCTGCATCATGCGATACTCACACTCCGGAATATAACTTGCACATTCAGCAAACACACTAAACCTGCAGCATACACTATTTGAATATCATTAAGCTACAATGTACTTCTCTGAACAGAGCACCTAAATAGCACTATACACTCCAAGGCCTAGCTATACCATAATCACATCACATGCCATTACACACACACACCATCCGAGCACATGCTAACAACACTTGTTACATATAAGTTGGTTTTATCCGCCAGTTTATCTAGATATTCTGACTGGATATTACACAAAGCATTCACACACTTAAATAGAAACAGTTCAGAGCTAATCCATTCTGGGACATAGACACACACTTGAATACAAAGAATCCAGACAAAAGTGGACATACACTCACAGTACCTGTTTCTTACAGACCTATTACATTCGATTATCTAGATACTCTAGCCAGACAATATACTATACAGCTTCTCCACAATCAATCAGCTGCTGGAACAGTCTATCTAACAAAGACATGCTGTAGGCTGAAACTTTGGCACATGTTACCACAGGAATTCCAGGCCTCCTTCTAAATACTTAGTAATAGCATCCACCATGCTCAAATCAGTTTAATCACTACAGCTTATCCTTTGAAATACCAATCTATATGTTTATCCATAATCTACCAACCGCTGCTATATGTAGCTATTGTGAAACACAATACAATCCATGATGATATCACATGGCTGAGCACATGGCACACAGCCGATAGGCCTACACTTTATGGCCTAACAATCTTTCATGATACAGGGTTGTAAATCTCAATCTAACCAGTAAAACATATCCTAACTTAACAGATCAAAACATCACTCTTGCTGATCAACTCCTACTTCGCTCACAGTTATTTGAAACACATCATGCTACTCATACAATGAAATACAACATTCCTGGCTATGTATTATTGAAGCTAGAATACATCTTTCCTATATCTCACACGTAGCTCTCTGCATCATAATACTCCTAAACATCCAGTCCATTAATCATATCCTAGTCCTGGCGCACAATTCAGTTTGATGATACATATTTACTTATCACGTCCAAATCCACATGTAATGGAAGGAAACTCCTGGCGAGGTCAGACTCATCTTCTCTGCGTCGAGTTCAAACAGCAACTGGCCTGTGTGGTTCTCTCTTGCTTTCCAAGAGAACTCTCGGGGGAGGGGAGAATCCATTCATTCACATTGTATCAATAGCCTATAGACACGCCCCCGGTTACTGTATTTCCTGGGTGGTTAGCTGGTGTTTGGGAATGTTAATGACTTTTTCTGTGATTACTCTAATGTGAACTTATAACTTGTTATAACATGTGAGTGCAACATGATATAGAATTCTAATAACTGTCATCTGACAGCTGTCATCTGACAGCTAATATAATTTCAATCATTTAGAGACCAAACTTGGCATTATGGGTTTCTTGTTCCATCAAAGCAAGACAGTCATGAGAAAAATTTTGAGTACAAGTATTTTCCTCTTTGTCCTCACCTTCACCTTCTGGATCTACTTCCATTCTCTGGGCTGCTGTAGATGTTACTGTGCTGACAGAAGGTGCTTGTCCCCTTATTCTCCCTCCTTTTGAACATTGATGTTCACACACCTTCTGTTCCGGCAACAGGGCTGGTAGGAGCGTAGCAGGATTGAGAGTGGTACACCGCTTGATTGTCACATTGGTTGCACTCAATAAGACACTTCATACTTGGTAAGTCTAGCTGCTGAAAGGTGTTTGGTTCTTGCTTGTTGTAGGATTTCTGTTACAGCATGTGGTACTTGTATAGTTAGTTCATGATTAAGAACAATGCCTGTGCACTTGTCCTTCAATACAGCAGCCACTGCTACAGCTTTAATACATGTAGGTGATCCTTGAATGATATTGTCAAGCCTGCTGGAATAGTAATTAAGAGGTCTTTGTTTTGTTTCGTTTTGTTCCATGGATCTGTGTTAACACTCCCAAAGCATGTCCTTTTTCCTCATGGCAATATAAGGTAAAAGGTTTAGAATAGTCTGGTAGGCCTAGTAAGGAAGTCCATTTATTTATATATGCAAAGTCTATCTAATTTATTTATGTCGCACGCAACCAATAAGCGAATGTCCAGAATTATAATCAATGAATATTATTTATAAATGTAAGCAGATGAAACTGTATCATGGATTATACAATATAACAATACAGGTATTATAATATTATTACACCAGCATCCTTAAATACAGCTAACCTCAGTGTTAAATATGTGTATGTGAATACAGTGCTGGGGGGCGTGGCTATGATGCAGCAGCCATTTTAAATTAACCAAGTCTTTGTGTCCACCATTTTAGATACTGCCACATGGCACACAAAGGAACCTTAACAATCTAAGGACTCAAACTGCCACATGGCAACCAAACATAAACTGACTGTACATTCATAATTTCTATCCACAACATTTACTCCAAATTACCTCTAACCTGCATCATGCGATACTCACACTCCGGAATATAACTTGCACATTCAGCAAACACACTAAACCTGCAGCATACACTATTTGAATATCATTAAGCTACAATGTACTTCTCTGAACAGAGCACCTAAATAGCACTATACACTCCAAGGCCTAGCTATACCATAATCACATCACATGCCATTACACACACACACCATCCGAGCACATGCTAACAACACTTGTTACATATAAGTTGGTTTTATCCGCCAGTTTATCTAGATATTCTGACTGGATATTACACAAAGCATTCACACACTTAAATAGAAACAGTTCAGAGCTAATCCATTCTGGGACATAGACACACACTTGAATACAAAGAATCCAGACAATAGTGGACATACACTCACAGTACCTGTTTCTTACAGACCTATTACATTCGATTATCTAGATACTCTAGCCAGACAATATACTATACAGCTTCTCCACAATCAATCAGCTGCTGGAACAGTCTATCTAACAAAGACATGCTGTAGGCTGAAACTTTGGCACATGTTACCACAGGAATTCCAGGCCTCCTTCTAAATACTTAGTAATAGCATCCACCATGCTCAAATCAGTTTAATCACTACAGCTTATCCTTTGAAATACCAATCTATATGTTTATCCATAATCTACCAACCGCTGCTATATGTAGCTATTGTGAAACACAATACAATCCATGATGATATCACATGGCTGAGCACATGGCACACAGCCGATAGGCCTACACTTTATGGCCTAACAATCTTTCATGATACAGGGTTGTAAATCTCAATCTAACCAGTAAAACATATCCTAACTTAACAGATCAAAACATCACTCTTGCTGATCAACTCCTACTTCGCTCACAGTTATTTGAAACACATCATGCTACTCATACAATGAAATACAACATTCCTGGCTATGTATTATTGAAGCTAGAATACATCTTTCCTATATCTCACACGTAGCTCTCTGCATCATAATACTCCTAAACATCCAGTCCATTAATCATATCCTAGTCCTGGCGCACAATTCAGTTTGATGATACATATTTACTTATCACGTCCAAATCCACATGTAATGGAAGGAAACTCCTGGCGAGGTCAGACTCATCTTCTCTGCGTCGAGTTCAAACAGCAACTGGCCTGTGTGGTTCTCTCTTGCTTTCCAAGAGAACTCTCGGGGGAGGGGAGAATCCATTCATTCACATTGTATCAATAGCCTATAGACACGCCCCCGGTTACTGTATTTCCTGGGTGGTTAGCTGGTGTTTGGGAATGTTAATGACTTTTTCTGTGATTACTCTAATGTGAACTTATAACTTGTTATAACATGTGAGTGCAACATGATATAGAATTCTAATAACTGTCATCTGACAGCTAATATAATTTCAATCATTTAGAGACCAAACTTGGCATTATGAGCTAAAATGTGTAACTTGATATGCAATATTTCCTGGCTTATGGGATAAAGATTATTTATCTCTGACTATATTAATGTTATGGGCATGGTTAAAATTATAATTATGGAAATTATATGCTGGGAAAAATTAGGCATTGACAGTCGTCCCTTTGACAGTATATAAAACTGTCACATTAAAATTAATAATGCATAATTTCCGCATTAATTTTCATAATTCATAAAATTTCAATATTTTTCATAAAAATATTTTTCATTGATAAAAAAAGATTTTTAAAGGGTGGAACTTATGTGTATATGTAGAAAGAAGGGGATGTATCATTTTTGCGCAATGGCTTAATCCTAGATTAATAATAAATGGGGGAGTGCATTTACTTAACGCCGGCATGTCCAGACCATGACCTCACAATAGTTGTAGGGCCACAGCCCAGACACACACGACTGAATGATACATTTGGGGAATGTATGTGTAGCTGTCTATGTGGGTGTAGTGTTCCTGCATAGGTGTTGTGTTACCTACCGCAGGATGTACAGGGGTGAACAACCTTCATATGTCCTACAAAGGATGCTGGGAAAACATGGATGAACAATCATAACAAACAATTTAACAGAGTATTATAAAGATTTCCTGAAAGAGTGGAGAACAGTCATTTCTCCTAGTGCAGTTAGTGGATTAAAAAACCTGGATAGACCTCCCAGGACAAAAACCGTCTACGCACTTTTGGGTCATTCCTAGTGTCTCTTGACATTAAAACTAAGGGCTAAAAAGTCTCTAGTGGGTCTTCTGCGCATCACGACGTGGGGTCGTCTAGGGGTCATCATTCTCTTGGTCGGCTTGTGTATTTCGTCGGCTCTTGGGGCTTTCTAGCTGGGTTCCTGTCCAGTCATCTGTCGGTATCCAAGTCGTCATCTCGAGGACCATCATCTGTCTACAGCTGGGCTCGTCTCTCCTTCTCCATTGCATCTGTAGGAAAAAGAAGTATCAATATTTTTGGATTTCCACTTTTTTTCCTACCATTCTTGGCGTCTTATATTCCATCCGATCCACTTGTAGACTTCCGACGGTTCTGTCGTCGACTTGTTTCCCTGCAGAGACATAAACAGAAAGACCTTCCCAAGCGTTAAAAGTATCCCGCCTCCCACATCTGCGAAGCTTCTACACTCTAGAGTGCTATAGTTTAACCCTCGCCTTACTGTCTCTTGACACTAGGTGGCGCTCTAATTTATTTAAGGATATTTCTACCCTGTACTACCAAACCTCTTTCAATTTAACCTCTATACCACTCCATATATTACAAATACAGTTGTCTGAGCCAAATAATCTGTGTTCTTCTTCGGAAAAATGTGACTAGAGGAAGTCTGAGATATTCAGCTTTCGTTTCAATATTCGATCTCTCATTTTCCTCTTCTCTGTCCAATCACTAGGGACTATCAGTTACTTGACATCTGGACCTAACACTATCAATATCTTGAGATTTTTAAATCTCATTTAAAAACACTGTAATATATATCTCGTTGTCTAGGGGATGAGACTTTTTCAATGTTAGGTCCATACGCTCTCCATGCAATTAGGAGCAACAGGGGTTTCCAAATCCAATGCGTCACATTTGACCGGGTCCAAACACAGCTCTTTCCGGCTTAACTAAACAACAAAAGAAAAACAAATCTTTAGACACCTTACATGACACATGTCTGATTCTGAGAACCATCAAAACAAACAATGACAATCAAACAAACAAAAGAGAGAACATATAGAATACCTTCCATTTCTCCTTACTGGATTCCTAAGAACCTGGACTGACAATTACATCACATACAAGTCACCACTAGGTGGCTATTAACTTTTAACCACTTCCCTATATCTATGTGTTTACATACATATGTGTCATGGGAACGATATGTCATGTGATGAACAAGCATGTTTTAAAAACAAATTTCCCAATACGTCATCACCCTGGTACCGAGGGCGGATCGTATGCAGTACACCTTTGAATAGAACATGTTATCTTGTTCTCTACCTTTCCTCGTGTTCTATACCTGTATGTCTTACCATAGTCTAAACCTTCATGTAATCACCTTCTGTAATCTTATGTTCTACTCTTAAATCTTTAATCTACTTGCTTAGAGGGGAGAAAGAAAGTTTAGGAGTCTTGCTAGCTACCGTTCTTCATTTGTGCGACATCTCTGCTTCTCTATACCTACAGCAGTTATTAACCTGGGGATGTAATTAACTTTAAATACAATTTGGCATTCTCAATTTATCTTGTTACCTTAATACTTATTACCTGAGTCAGTGTGAAACCAGTATACCTACTTCTCCAGCTGTGTCAATTTGTCATCCACCGTACCGTCTCTTACCACTTAGGAAAAACAGCATCCTCTCTGGCTGTTTGACTCCGCCTTACATTTGACTTCTCTCGTCTCGGAGATGACAGCGGTCTGGAACATTACTTTAACACTTACTAATCCTTAACAAGGAGTTGACACAGGGTATAGGTTAGTCAGTTTCACAATTTCATCAGACACCTTAGAATAACTGGTCCCATTATATACGAATGGGGGGGTATTGCTATTCCACTTTAACAGTCTAATTGCACCTGTACCATCACTTTTCCTATTGCCATTTTCCTATACCACAGTTTTAAACAATCACTATGCCTTTTCTTACCTTGCGTTGATGAGAGCAGACATAATTTTAATTCTTATTGTGTAATTCATCCGGTTCGAAGCTATTAACACTGGGAAATTCTAACTTGCTGCCTTGTGTATTCTTTTCCATTTCTTTTGGTAAACAACTGCTCGTTCACCGTGCTCACTGCACATAATGAAGGCTGTCGACCCTTCCGGTCGACTAGCTTCCTCCCTAACTTACACGTTATCACTGCGTGACCCGTTATTACCCATAATTACAGGAATAAACGTTCACAGCTAGTAGATACCGGTGGGTTGTTACTTGTCTGAGAGCTCCCCAAACACTCACTTCTCAGCGTCCTAGAACAGTCCCACAATCAAGTGGGTGCGAAGGCTACGAGGTAAAATACTCAATCACCAAGTCTTTCAACTAGCAGCGAACTTCTAGTCAACTTGCAAGGTGCGGCCAAATTTTTCCAGGGCACAACAAAACTTGTTTTTCCTGTATCCCCAAAAACTGTTTTTTCAAAATCAGCTGATCAGATCACTGGGTTCCGATTTAGCTTCTTGTCCTATGGGCACGTCGTCACTTGCACCCTGTCCTACACTGGACTGTCCTACACTGGACTACACTGCGCTTGAGTCGTGCCGTCACACACCCGTTCACCTCAGTTTTGTTTCACACTGGGTGCTAGTTACACCTAGGTCTTATGCTTAAACTTAAAATATTTCTGTACAGAAAATCTTCCTACGTTGGTAGCTCTTCTACTGGATGTCACACAAGTGTTCCCTTGACTATCAATGGGAATTTAATCAATACTATTTGAATTTCTTGAATTTTGAACAATAATAAAAGAATCCTGTTTGTAACTCAACAGGAGTCTTACTCAATATATATGAATTGTAATTATCACTCAATTAATTATCTCTACCCATCGTTGGGCATTTACCTGTACAGCATACCTAGGCAATCACACGCGCCAGCACATGTGTCCATCACGCAAACATTGTCATAATGAGCGGCAGACGTTGACACCCATGTGTCCGAGTCCCGCCTTCTTTTGCATACTTATGGGTTCACACACTGCCACTTGGCATTGTCTCTATCCCACAGTAACTTAACTATTCAAGAAATCCAAACAGCACACTCTTTCTATAACATTTGTGGTTAGCAAGGATATGGCACTATGAATTTAACACCTCTTACAATACTGTAGATATCTCACATTCACAGGGGAAAACAAATGCAATTTTACTCTTAACAGGTACAAACTCCACACAGTACAATACCTCTTACCAGTTTTCATGCACCTATGCATTTGGGATAAAGGACCATAACAGAAAAAAAAAAAAATGTTGTCTCTATTGTGCCTATTCAAAACTACAGTTGCTGCTGGGAGAGTATAAATGAACCATTCCTATTCAAATTCTACCTTTGGCTATGGTTGTAAATCTATTGTCTCAACACCTTAATTTACATCTAAATACCCTCTGGCTGGCACTTTTAAAGTTAACAAATCTTTCTTTGCTGTGTTGTTATATGTTTAGGGGAAATCTGTCTTTTAGCCTGGAATAAAAAAAGAAAATGTTATTTATCATATTTGGTAACAATTAGTTTCAGTTTCAGATTTAACACTTTAGATTAACATTCAAATTTCATACTGCTTGGAATTTGTTGATTTTAACTGTACCTGATTTTTTTTCTATTGACTGGTATTTTATCTCTCGCTACTTTTATCTCTAACCAATACTGTTGTATTTAAATTACTTCTGGTTCAATCCTACCAATTATGGGAACGATAGTTCACAATTAAACAATCTATACATTGCTAACTTTTATTCACAGTACTTACCACTGTGCTTAGTTATGCCATTATTGTATGCTAGAAAAGATATCTAAAAAAAAATTTCCTTTCCTAGAACAAGCATTTTATCCCAGAAATCTTTGAAATACAAACAAACCGTTTACACAATTTTCAATGGCTCCTTCAGGTTGAATAACTGGCTGCAACATACTTGCAGTTTATGACTATGCATATATACTTTATAATCCGCTTCTGCTGCAATTATAAAAAATGTGCATTTTATTTAAAATTTGCACTGCTTATAAAACAATTCAAATTTTGCTAGAACAATTCAACCTGAATCAGCCGTTGCCAATCATATCTGACTATTATTTAAAAGATAAACATCAAAAGGAGATAACATCGCATCAGAGAAAACAAATTATTATAACATATATATATACTTATAGAATCGCATCTTGGTATTTAAATATAAATAAATGTTTTTCCTTTTTGTCCCAAAGTTCAAATTAGTATCTTACAGATTATGCATATGCAGGCCCGGACTATCAGCATTAGAAAAAACCCAAAACAAAACCGAAAAATTTAAAATAATTATTTCTATTCTATATGTGATCCCTCCCTTGCTAATCGGCTCAAATCTGCATAATATTGCATATCTTTAAGTATATAATATCCCGGACGAGCCCCCATCTAAGGAAGTCCATTTATTTATATATGCAAAGTCTATCTAATTTATTTATGTCGCACGCAACCAATAAGCGAATGTCGAGAATTATAATCAATGAATATTATTTATAAATGTAAGCAGATGAAACTGTATCATGGATTATACAATATAACAATACAGGTATTATAATTAATAACGATTATTACACTAGCATCCTTAAATACAGCTAACCTCAGTGTTAAATATGTGTATGTGAATACAGTGCTGGGGGGCGTGGCTATGATGCAGCAGCCATTTTAAATTAACCAAGTTTTTGTGTCCACCATTTTAGATACTGCCACATGGCACAAAAAGGAACCTTAACAATCTAAGGACTCAAACTGCCACATGGCAACCAAACATAAACTGACTGTACATTCATAATTTCTATCCACAACATTTACTCCAAATTACCTCTAACCTGCATCATGCGATACTCACACTCCGGAATAT
Source organism: Crinia signifera (assembly GCF_055691185.1). Lineage (NCBI taxonomy): Eukaryota > Metazoa > Chordata > Amphibia > Anura > Myobatrachidae > Crinia > Crinia signifera. The sequence goes on along the minus strand of NC_139217.1, from coordinate 11,003,546 downwards.
AACTTGCACATTCAGCAAACACACTAAACCTGCAGCATACACTATTTGAATATCATTAAGCTACAATGTACTTCTCTGAACAGAGCACCTAAATAGCACTATACACTCCAAGGCCTAGCTATACCATAATCACATCACATGCCATTACACACACACCATCCGAGCACATGCTAACAACACTTGTTACATATAAGTTGGTTTTATCCGCCAGTTTATCTAGATATTCTGACTGGATATTACACAAAGCATTCACACACTTAAATAGAAACAGTTCAGAGCTAATCCATTCTGGGACATAGACACACACTTGAATACAAAGAATCCAGACAATAGTGGACATACACTCACAGTACCTGTTTCTTACAGACCTATTACATTCGATTATCTAGATACTCTAGCCAGACAATATACTATACAGCTTCTCCACAATCAATCAGCTGCTGGAACAGTCTATCTAACAAAGACATGCTGTAGGCTGAAACTTTGGCACATGTTACCACAGGAATTCCAGGCCTCCTTCTAAATACTTAGTAATAGCATCCACCATGCTCAAATCAGTTTAATCACTACAGCTTATCCTTTGAAATACCAATCTATATGTTTATCCATAATCTACCAACCGCTGCTATATGTAGCTATTGTGAAACACAATACAATCCATGATGATATCACATGGCTGAGCACATGGCACACAGCTGATAGGCCTACACTTTATGGCCTAACAATCTTTCATGATACAGGGTTGTAAATCTCAATCTAACCAGTAAAACATATCCTAACTTAACAGATCAAAACATCACTCTTGCTGATCAACTCCTACTTCGCTCACAGTTATTTGAAACACATCATGCTACTCATACAATGAAATACAACATTCCTGGCTATGTATTATTGAAGCTAGAATACATCTTTCCTATATCTCACACGTAGCTCTCTGCATCATAATACTCCTAAACATCCAGTCCATTAATCATATCCTAGTCCTGGCGCACAATTCAGTTTGATGATACATATTTACTTATCACGTCCAAATCCACATGTAATGGAAGGAAACTCCTGGCGAGGTCAGACTCATCTTCTCTGCGTCGAGTTCAAACAGCAACTGGCCTGTGTGGTTCTCTCTTGCTTTCCAAGAGAACTCTCGGGGGAGGGGAGAATCCATTCATTCACATTGTATCAATAGCCTATAGACACGCCCCCGGTTACTGTATTTCCTGGGTGGTTAGCTGGTGTTTGGGAATGTTAATGACTTTTTCTGTGATTACTCTAATGTGAACTTATAACTTGTTATAACATGTGAGTGCAACATGATATAGAATTCTAATAACTGTCATCTGACAGCTAATATAATTTCAATCATTTAGAGACCAAACTTGGCATTATGAGCTAAAATGTGTAACTTGATATGCAATTTTTCCTGGCTTATGGGATAAAGATTATTTATCTCTGACTATATTAATGTTATGGGCATGGTTAAAATTATAATTATGGAAATTATATGCTGGGAAAAATTAGGCATTGACACTAGGGCAGGTGAAGAGGCAAAGGCCAATTTTAGTTGCTGAACTGCTTGAGCCATGTCTTCATCTGTTGGATGTGGACCATCTGTTTTGATTTCATTGTATAGTGTTTGCATGTAAACTGATGCAAGATGTATCCAGTCCCTGCAGTAGCCCACCAGGCCTAGGAATGACCTGACTTGTTTCACAGTCTTTGGTGTCTTAGCATGTAGTATTAGGTTCTTCCTGTCTTCTGTCAGGTGTTTGATGCCTTGAGAGATACAATGTCCAAGGAAGACAACCTTTTGTTTACAGAGCTGTAGTTTATCTTTTGAAGCCCTGCAGTCTTGTTCTTCCAGGAACTTGAGCATGGACACTGTTTCATGCTGGCATTTGTCTTGAGTTGTTGTAGTTAACAACAACTCGACATACTGGATAAGCTGAGTTTCTTCTGAGTAAAAGGGTCTCCAAGCCTGGAGAACCAGTGACATGGCTTCAGAGTAGTCACTGGGGCTAGTGGTGCCCCCTTGAGGCAATCTTGTCCAGCAGTATTGTTTGCCATCATGTGTAAAAGCTAACAGTTCTTGAGAGTCTTTAGTGATGGGTATGGAGAAATATGCATTTGCCAGATCGATCACCGTGAACCAGGCCCCTGATGGTGGGATCTGATTCAGCAAGGTGTGTGGATTAGGCACAATGGGACAATTAATTAACAGTCTCTTGTTGAGCTCCCTTAGATCATGAACCATTCTGTATTGGGTCTCTTCAGAATCGGTTACATTTCTTTTTTTCACTGGAAACAAAGGAGTGGACCATGGGGATCTACCTTGTACAAGGATGCCGGACTGTAGATAAGCTTGTAGTTGTTTGGTGATGGCGGCTCTTTGATCAGGATTCAGTGGATTTTGCTTTATGGATACTGGTACTGTTCCTGGCTTTAATCGCAGTTGGACAGGTTGTACGTTCAGCTTGCCAGTGTCCATCTTTCCCTTAGACCACAGCTTGTCTGGTACTTGGGATGTGATCCAGTCTGGGAGGATAACTTCAGCAGAATCTGTAATAGATGACTGGGAGAGAAACATATACACAGCTGCCTCTATTTGAGGTAGTAAGTCCTTGGATATATTAGATTTATATTTGATGCCTGTCTCTGTATATTCAATCTTGGCTTGCATTACTTGCAGAATGTCAGCTCCCAACAAGTTTACTGGACATGTAAATGAGGTAAGAAATTCAATAGGTATAGGCGTGCATTCATCGTTGATAAGTAAAGGAGTTGGCTTACTCTTCCTAAGTGGAAGTGGCTGTCCACCCAACCCTGTACCTTGTATATTGTCTCTGGACAGTAGTTCACTTGGAACTTCTTCTTCTCTCAGTACATTGAGACTAGCACCTGTGTCAATTAGGCATTCAAGTTTGTGTCCTGTGGGAAGAGTGAGAGAGACAGTACCTTGAAGAAAAGTTTATCTTTTCTTCAAGGTGGAATGCTGCTACGCCTTTTGGGGTCTGAAATTGTCATGCCTGTTTTGTGTAAGGTAAGCCATCTTGTTCTTACCTTGTATCCATCTTTGATACTTGTAAAAATTTTGTTTAATATGCCCCATGGACCGGCACCTCCCTGTGATGTCATTTCCCTCAGAATCACGTTGTACCAGTCTTACCATTGGGGGTTTGGTACCTGTCATCTTTGGACCTTTTGTAGTGTCTTTTTGGTTCCAGGGTTGAACGACATTAACCTGAACAGTTGGTGTCTTATTGCTCTTCTTCTTTTTTTTCTCTCTCTCTGTATCTTCCAGGCCTTCCAGAATCTGTAAGATTGCACTTATGTCCATAAAGTTAACTTTGGGTCTTATAATAAACAATTGTGCTCTCAATTCAGGACGAAGTCCATACAAAAACATATTTAAACAGTCTTTCATTAGCTGGATTGTCAAGTGGGTAACCTTCATTCTCTTGCTTAGTAATAACCTTGCCATGGTATTCCATTACTGTCATTTGCTTTTGTTGTATATCTGGCTGTGCTGGTGCCTGAGCTGCCAATCTATGCCATCTGTGAGTTACTCTATCCCCCAACTGTACCCCACTTTCTGTTGTGTACTTATTTTGAGGTATATCCACTATGGCTGGTAACCTGGGGTGGAGGGGATCAATGGCAACATTTGGCAAGGTCTGTATTATATTTCATTCCCCAGTACCTGCGGTTGCTCTCATGACCTGTTCTAAATCTACCCAACATGGTCTGTGTATGATAATAGCCTGTCTGATTTTTTTTTATCATACTCTAATGAGTTCTTTCTTATATCAGGTAAATCATTTACAACTTTCATTTGGTCAGATGCAAACCATGGGACATAATTCTGTCTCTCAACTAATTGCTGTACCTGCTGTCCCGCTGCATCTGCAACCATCAGGTATTTCTGTGAAATTTAAATCTCTTCAAATAACTTCGAAAAAAATGAAATGAACAGCATCCTAACAAGATCAATAACTATAAACAAACTCAACAGAACTTATGTAGGGACCCACAGACAACAACTGGATAGGTAAATTAACCTCCGGAGGCATAGGGCTATATACTACCCATACGGTCTTACTATACTAAGATGTCACTTATCATCACTTATTATAAGCCAAACTCACTAAAACCTACATTTATTCTGTAGTGTGATGGCATCTTATCTTATAACCATAAAGGTATATGACAATACATTATCCATTCGGCTATATCACATCAAGATATCATCTATCATCATAAGCCTTACTCACTATAAATTATAATCACTCAGTAGCACAATGGCACCTTATTTTATAAGTAAAATAAAATGTAAGGATTTTCCTTCTCCCTATACCTCATTTCTTAATAATGAACACAACATTGAATGCATATCACCCTTTAATTATTTTTAATTTCTTATTTTCACAAAATAACTTCCCTGGTCAGTACATGTACCAGTCATTGTGATATAACACAAATTATTCACTTGCTGTGTGTTTTTTCTGTTTGTATTTTTCTTCACGTTATTTCTTTTCACATGGTTATTGTTTACAAAGGCAGCAATGAACTGTTGATGAAATAGGACAAATAGCTGAAATGTATATATACCATCGTAAAGTATGGAAGGTCCCAATGCCGCCGGGAAGCACAAATAGTTAGGCAGGAAGCTGTGAGGTAACGGAGCGGTAGGCAGCTCTGTAATACAAAATTATATAATAGTAATTTACAATAGTAAAATAAGAAAGGCCCAATCCCATATAACAAGGATGCGTGTCTTTCATGAGACAAGCACTACTAAATATAAAAATCAAAATATGACCACCCAAGATGTGTAACGCATAGAGATACCGTCCATCATTATGCCGAGAACCCGCCCCCAAGCCATGTCCAATAAAGGGACAAATCAGAATGAATAGATCTATAAACACAAATAGGTACTAGGTGATAGCACACATTGATCTTGCCCCCATAGGAATATGCTGGAATTAGAGCACGTAGGAAGGACCTGCGTGTGATGGGAGCCGCGACTAAGATATCCTAGAATGTGGAAGGGGAGAGGTGATAGTCTATTTTAGACAAATATGTAGCCATCGGGGTTTGATCACCCAGAAAGCATAGTATATAAGAGACACCGTCCATCACTATGGAGACATCATATTTAGAACCTGCCCCTCCATTTATGCCCAATAAGGAGACTGACTTGAATGAGTTGACGTAGATACGCTAACAGTCACAATGGCGACAATATACACCGACCTCGCCCCCATAGGAAGACGCTGTAATGAGTAGACGTTGAGAGGCCAAAAGTTGCCATGGTGATCGTATATACGGACTTCGCCCCCATAGGAAGACGCTGTAATCACAGCACGTAGGAGGCTCCGGAGTGTCAGAGGAGAGCTTCGAGTGATAATGCGGCTAAGAATGCGGAAGGGGCGAGTCTGGTCAGACGGAACCGGTACTTCTTGACTTTCACGGCGCCACTAGAAATCGCGGTCATCGCGGGCATTGAATGCACTAAAAAATCGGGTGCGACCCGATGCCCGCGATTTCCCATAGAGACCAATGTTAAATTTCTCAATGGACACGATTTTCTGTTCATTGCCTCAATTGACACGATTTTTCCATAGGAAAGAATGTTAAATGGCCCACAGAGGCCAAATAGGTACCCTCAAGTGTGAAATGGCCCCCACAATTGTTAACGCCACCCCACGATCAACGTCAACCCGAAGCGTGGCGAGCGCAGCGAGCCCGCGAGGGGCGGCGGTACGCGTCCTCCGACCTTTTCATGCCCTACTATCCACTAGGGCGTGGAGTGAGAATAGAATAGTGTGGCGAGCGCAGCGAGCCACCGAGCCCAAAGCGTGGCGAGCGCAGCGAGCCCCGCGAGGGGCCGCGGATACCTTCACAGGTAAACGCGTCCCTTCGCGGGCTTCACAGGTATCCGCGTGCGCTTGCCACGCTTCGGGCTCGGTGGCTCGCTGCGCTCGCCACACTATTCTATTCTCACTCCACGCCCTAGTGGATAGTAGGGCATGAAAAGGTCGGAGGACGCGTACCGCCGCCCCTCGCGGGCACGCTGCGCTCGCCACGCTTCGGGTTGACGTTGATCGTGGGGTGGCGCTACCAACTTCAGGGTGCCTATTTGGCCTCTGTGGGCCATTTAACATTGTTTCCTATGGAAAAATCGTGTCAATTGAGGCATTGAACAGAAAATCGTGTCCATTGAGAAATTTAACATTGGTCCCTATGGGAAATCGCGGGCATCGCGTCGCACCCGATTTTTTAGTGCATTCAATGCCCGCGATGACCGCGATATCCTATCTGTCCTAATCTAGTGGCGCCGTGAAAGTAAAGAAGTACCACGGAACCTATTTGATTAACAGCAGGGGAGACCCGTAGATGTAGATTACATAAGAAACATCAGACCAATCAGGGGAGAGATGTTTATACCCACAAAAGTGAATGGGTACAAATACACGCTGCTTATCTGACAGCGTACACTGGTGAACAAGCTCACAGGCGAAACGCGCGTCCAGGGACAGGCACGACCGTCCGGAAGGGGCAATCTTGGTGCTGGAAGCAGTTATCCTGAAGCTCACTAAACGCTAAATAGAAATATTCGGGCAGCTATCTCTGTCATTATGGAGGTTATTCTGGTTGGTGCGGTTATGTCCGCGTGCGGTCGGTCCGCCGATGTTTTGTGTTTGCGCATGTGCAGAGGCATATCTGCGCATGTGCGAACGGGACGTATGTCCAAATTCTGCATGAATTGTGGACACTATGAACAGGAGGAGGAGAGGGGCGTGAAGGGCTGTTTGGGCTCATTACCATATGTGTACACCCCGCATTTCATGGGCGTTCCCATGAAACGCTGGGCGTACGTATGGTAATGCGGCCGTGACGCACGTGTAGGGGGCGGACATATGACATTGCCGGATGTCAGCTGCCCGCCCAGATCCCTGCTTTTGCACAGAGAAATGCCCGAGTGGTCTGAGCTCGCGGGAGCTGCCTGACCACTCGGTCCTGCATTCGATGGTTTGCGACCATCGAATGATGGGGGAGGTTCCCAGAGATTGAAGAGGTGTATACCAGATCAACTCGTGCTCCGTGCGGACAGCGGCTTACAGCATTCGGATGCAGTGAGCGATCCGTACGAAAGGCGGGGTTTAGGACGCACGGTCCTGGCCGCATATTCGGATCCGGCCGCACCAACCAGAATAAGGCCCTATGTTACAATGATTTCTTGAACCCTGCATCTGCATAGGGCTGCAGACCTGAAAATACCAGGTTAAAACTGCAGATTTCAAAACCTCGCAAAAGTAGAGGGATGTATATATCTAATTGATTAGAGATAGCTGGTATGAGATTAACCTCTGTTTAATCTAAAATGTGGGGAATAGGGCACAAACTAAATAAATTTAATTTATTTTGAAAATAGTATTAGAAAAATACATACTATCCAATATAATTCCCTATTTAGGGAGTGAACTTTCCTATATCTAAGGGACTCTCATTGTGAGATTGATCTCCTGCGCTGGTTATACCATCTGGGGTGATACTGGGTCTGGACTCCAACAGCAGATACCTATTTTCTTTCTTCTACTGATCTCAAAATTTGGCCTCAGTTATAATCACCCCCTCATTCGGTCCGTTCACTGCCTTAATGACACACGGCTGGAAAGTAGGAATGATTTGGGATCCAATTAGATCAGCTATTTTCAATACTCCTATGTCTGTCTCTGCCACTCCAAGGAATTTTCCCTAGTTATTCAGATACTTAGACAGCACCATATAATTAATTGCAATTCTGCTTATGAAATACCACAGAACTATATGCTGTGGCAACCCTTCCATGACAGTCACCTGATTACTATCTACGATATTTCGCCGAATTTTAACCATTATTTTTTATGTGTGTATATGTAGACACATTTTATCTATATAAAAAATTCTCTTTCTACACTGTGTCACCTCAATAAAATTCAGCCAGGCTATCCCAATGCCTCATGGGATGATATCCCAACATTGTGACCATTCTTGACCCTGGCTGACACAATTACAAAATTTGGTGCTGATATTTGGTACCACCTATTGTACCTTTTCACTTTTTTTATATTATTGTGCATTATAAAAATTATAAAAAATATTGTTTTTGGCAACCGCCCCCTTCTTTCTCTCCCCCATCAATGGTGAAATTAGTGACAGGAGTGTGATGATGAGTGTAGGTTCCTACCCTTAATGTATACTATTGAGGACTATTAGATTTCATAAGTTGTGCCCCGACAAAGAGTCATCTTTTTTCTTCTTGGGTGTGAGTGTACTACTTTATGACTCACGGGAGCACCACCAACTGGAGATATTATTTGGACGAGGCAGGTCCATTTATTTAGAGTATGTTGGTTTAAGATGTGTAATAATAAAGCAAGAGTCTGTGCTAGTCTTTCCCTCTTCCCCATTGTATAAACCATTTGTGGGTGGTAAGTTACTCTAACTGGGTACATGGAATTATCTGATTGTGATGCTGACACATTACTACGTTGAAGACTATATATTTTGACTGGGTACTGTCCAGGCCTGTCACTAGGAACTGGATTGCAATAAAATTCTGTTTGCTTGCGTGTCCTAGCCTCAGATAACCCTTCTCTGGGTGGGCTTTGATTGTAATCTTTTAACCTTATTACAGATCTTACTTCTGGGTCACATGGTAAAACCTCTGACCCTACCAAATTCCCACAATTAGGACATTTTTTTTCTCCCTCTGGTATACAAAACACACATATTGGACACTTCCTTTGTGGACAATACTTTCCAATTTTAAGGGCCTGCAAATCTGAAGTTGAATACAATTCCTCAGTACCTGACCTGGCTATACCAGCTGTATTTCTACCTGCTATTGTGGGTGTGGGTGTGGTGCCCCCTGCTGTGAACAAGTCTAGTTCTTCTATGTTCTGTCCCCCAACTGCCTGGGGTTGCTCAATTACCTGTGGTGGTTGGTGTACAAATGGTGCATTATCTACTTGTGGTGGTGCATTAGTGATATGGTGGTGGACTTTCAAATGGCAACTCCTTTACCTTTCTTTTTTCATCTTCTAATTCCTGTGACACTATAAGCCATATATAATCTGTATCTATATAACCCTTTTTCTGTAGCCAATGAGTGTTCGTCACTTGGAATCACTTCCAAGCGACAGGATCTAAAGTTCCATCCTTAGGAAAATTAGCCATTCTTAAAATTGAACCAATCGATTTCTTACCTTCCCTTCCTGCCACAACCTCTAGGGGGGAGCGCTCCATTTTCTTTGCACTGTTTACTCCCATAGGTCAATTACCTCCTATGAGTGTGGCCTTTATCCACTTGCATGGATAAAGCAGTGTGTAACGTTGTGCAGAAAGGTAAAAACTGTGCTCTATTGGTTGAAGTTTAATATAGATGCGGCTTTCAGTTCCCTGTTTTCAATCTCAGCCAAAAAATCATAACCACATATCAAGACAATTATATAATACCACTTTCATAACCTGGACAGGCACCCTTGTTCTGAGCACTTTAAATATGATCTAGAGCGTGTTGTGTCCTTAATGCAAAGTGCTGATGTTTTTTATTTCTTTCCAAGCACTTTCTCCACTCTTTATAACAATTGCTGAAGTGTGGGTTTGTTTGGTCACTTAACAAAGTCTGCAAAATATTATCTTGTATGTGTAGCAACCCAGAGTAACTGTTTGGGCAAATTATTGGAAATATACACTTCTCTATTGGTACTAATTCAAGACAGCTTGGGTAATGTTTTCTAATTAAATGTTGAAGAGCCTCTGCTGCAATATGACACCCCACTCTTAAAGTCAAATGTGAGCCATCAAGATCACCTATTACACTTATTGATGTTTAAATGACAAATAGACAGACAATCAGTCAAACCAGAACATGTACATAAACACACTTAGTTTTATAAGGGCTGTATCCTAATGGGTTCAGGATGACTACCAGGGGCAATCATTGGCATAAGGCAGGGCCAACCTGTTGCAGCATATACCAAGGAAGGTCTAAGTTGTCTCCGAACTCTTATACACCTTATACTGTAACTTATATTGTGTTACCAGACAAACAGACAAACAAACAAATACGCTTTTAAAGTTCTTGGTCCGGTGTTAACCAAGAAGTAATACCAGACTGGACTGCTCCACTAACAAACCTTGTGAAGATAGTTATTTTCCCAATCATTCAACATGAAACATAAGCATGAAAATTCAAACAACACAGTTACACAAGTTACAATGACAATACAAAACAATACAGTTACCTGAGGCTGTGAGATATCTGAATACTTTGGGTTCTATATGAAGTTTGTAAGGAAGAACGCAAATGTGTATTTATGCTCTGCTTTACAGGGGTTCTGAGGGAGTAAAATAGTTTTCTCTTATTTGGAAACAAATTTCACTCACCTAAAATCCTGTGTAAATGTTTCCAGCCGAGCAGCACAAAATCTGAGTGCTCTGTCCTTGATCCGTCATCCTCAGACGAGACCCCACTTGAAAGAGATGTAATGCGACCCTGCAGAAGTAGTCAGTTATCCCAGGACCAAAGGAACTGAACGACAGTGACTCGGAAGAGAAGCCTTTATTTCTGGTGCTGGTTCTCTCATATATATACCAGAATACACAGTTATTTCCTTAGAAACCCTTGTCATATGCTTTACTTCCCCTAACATACATATAAAGGGTCTTTTGTTTATCAATCTCGTGTTACACATAATGGGTGACATTCTATGGGATGAGATAAAAGCGCATGTTTATATATCGCACCACATCGCTGCTATTCGCACTTTTCAAAATCGCATTTTCCATCTTTGATACTTGTAACAATTTTGTTTAATATGCCCCATGGACCGGCACCAGCAGCACCTCCCTGTGATGTCATTTCCCTCAGAATCACGTTGTACCGGTCTTACCATTGGGGGTTTGGTACCTGTCATCTTTGGACCTTTTGTAGTGTCTTTTTGGTTCCAGGGTTGAACGACATTAACCTGAACAGTTGGTGTCTTATTGCTCTTCTTCTCTTTTTTCTCTCTCTGTATCTTCCAGGCCTTCCAGAATCTGTAAGATTGCACTTATGTCCATAAAGTTAACTTTGGGTCTTATAATAAACAATTGTGCTCTCAATTCAGGATGAAGTCCATACAAAAACATATTTAAACAGTCTTTCATTAGCTGGATTGTCAAGTGGGTAACCTTCATTCTCTTGCTTAGTAATAACCTTGTCATGGTATCCCATTACTGTCATTTGCTTTTGTTGTATATCTGGCTGTGCTGGAGCCTGAGCTGCCAATCTATGCCATCTGTGAGTTACTCTATCCCCCAACTGTACCCCACTTTCTGTTGTGTACTTATTTTGAGGTATATCCACTATGGCTGGTAACCTGGGGTGGAGGGGATCAATGGCAACATTTGGCAAGGTCTGTATTATATTTCATTCCCCAGTACCTGCGGTTGCTCTCATGACCTGTTCTAAATCTACCCAACATGGTCTGTGTATGATAATAGCCTGTCTGATTTTTTTTTATCATACTCTAATGAGTTCTTTCTTATATCAGGTAAATCATTTACAACTTTCATTTGGTCAGATGCAAACCATGGGACATAATTCTGTCTCTCAACTAATTGCTGTACCTGCTGTCCCGCTGCATCTGCAACCATCAGGTATTTCTGTGAAATTTAAATCTCTTCAAATAACTTCGAAAAAAATTAAATGAACAGCATCCTAACAAGATCAATAACTATAAACAAACTCAACAGAACTTATGTAGGGACCCACAGACAACAACTGGATTCGTAAATTAACCTCCGGAGGCATAGGGCTATATACTACCCATACGGTCTTACTATACTAAGATGTCACTTATCATCACTTATTATAAGCCAAACTCACTATAACCTACATTTATTCTGTAGTGTGATGGCATCTTATCTTATAACCATAAAGGTATATGACAATACATTATCCATTCGGCTATATCACATCAAGATATCATCTATCATCATAAGCCTTACTCACTATAAATTATAATCACTCAGTAGCACAATGGCACCTTATTTTATAAGTAAAATAAAATGTAAGGATTTTCCTTCTCCCTATACCACATTTCTTAATAATGAACACAACATTGAATACATATCACCTTTAATTATTTTTAATTTCTTATTTTCACAAAATGCCTACCCTGGTCAGTACATGTACCAGTCATTGTGATATAACACAAATTATTCACTTGCTGTGTGTTTTTTCTGTTTGTATTTTTCTTCACGTTATTTCTTTTCACATGGTTATTGTTTACAAAGGCAGCAATGAACTGTTGATGAAATAGGACAAATAGCTGTAATGTATATATACCATCGTAAAGTATGGAAGGTCCCAATGCCGCCGGGAAGCACAAATAGTTAGGCAGGAAGCTGTAAAGTAACGGAGCGGTAGGCAGCTCTGTAATACAAAATTATATAATAGTAATTTACAATAGTAAAATAAGAAAGGCCCAATCCCATATAACAAGGATGCGTGTCTTTCATGAGACAAGCACTACTAAATATAAAAATCAAAATATGACCACCCAAGATGTGTAACGCATAGAGATACCGTCCATCATTATGCCGAGAACCCGCCCCCAAGCCATGTCCAATAAAGGGACAAATCAGAATGAATAGATCTATAAACACAAATAGGTACTAGGTGATAGCACACATTGATCTTGCCCCCATAGGAATATGCTGGAATTAGAGCACGTAGGAAGGACCTGCGTGTGATGGGAGCCGCGACTAAGATATCCTAGAATGTGGAAGGGGAGAGGTGATAGTCTATTTTAGACAAATATGTAGCCATTGGGGTTTGATCACCCAGAAAGCGTAGTATATAAGAGACACCGTCCATCACTATGGAGACATCATATTTAGAACCCGCCCCTCCATTTATGCCCAATAAGGAGACTGACTTGAATGAGTTGACGTAGATACGCTAACAGTCACAATGGCGACAATATACACTGACCTCGCCCCCATAGGAAGACACTGTAATGAGTAGACGTTGAGAGGCCAAAAGTTGCCATGGTGATCGTATATACGGACTTCGCCCCCATAGGAAGACGCTGTAATCACAGCACGTAGGAGGCTCCGGAGTGTCAGAGGAGAGCCTCGAGTGATGACGAGGCTAAGAATGCGGAAGAGGCGATTCTGGGCAGACGGAAGATTTGATTAACAGCAGGGGAGACCCGTAGATGTAGATTACGTAAGAAACATCAGACCAATCAGGGGAGAGATGTTTATACCCACAAAAGTGAATGGGTACAAATACACGCTGCTTATCTGACAGTGTACACTGGTGAACAAGCTCTGGGTGATCTTTTTCTGTAGCCAATGAGTGTTCGTCACTTGGAATCGCTTCCAAGCGACAGGATCTAAAGTTCCATCCTTAGGAAAATTAGCCATTCTTAAAATTGAACCAATCGATTTCTTACCTTCCCTTCCTGCCACAACCTCTAGGGGGGAGCGCTCCATTTTCTTTGCACTGTTTACTCCCATAGGTCAATTACCTCCTATGAGTGTGGCCTTTATCCACTTGCGTGGATAAAGCAGTGTGCAACGTTGTGCAGAAAGGTAAAAACTGTGCTCTATTGGTTGAAGTTTAATATAGATGCGGCTTTCAGTTCCCTGTTTTCAATCATAGCCAAAAAATCATAACCACATATCAAGACAATTATATAATACCACTTTCATAACCTGGACAGGCACCCTTGTTCTGAGCACTTTAAATATGATCTAGAGCGTGTTGTGTCCTTAATGCAAAGTGCTGATGTTTTTTATTTCTTTCCAAGCACTTTCTCCACTCTTTATAACAATTGCTGAAGTGTGGGTTTGTTTGGTCACTTAACAAAGTCTGCAAAATATTATCTTGTATGTGTAGCAACCCAGAGTAACTGTTTGGGCAAATTATTGGAAATATCCACTTCTCTATTGGTACTAATTCAAGACAGCTTGGGTAATGTTTTCTAATTAAATGTTGAAGAGCCTCTGCCGCAATATGACACCCCACTCTTAAAGTCAAATGTGAGCCATCAAGATCACCTATTACACTTATTGATGTTTAAATGACAAATAGACAGACAATCAGTCAAACCAGAACATGTACATAAACACACTTAGTTTTATAAGGGCTGTATCCTAATGGGTTCAGGATGACTACCAGGGGCAATCATTGGCATAAGGCAGGGCCAGCCTGTTGCAGCATATACCAAGGAAGGTCTTAGTTGTCTCCGAACTCTTATACACCTTATACTGTAACTTATATTGTGTTACCAGACAAACAGACAAACAAACAAATACGCTTTTAAAGTTCCTGGTCCGGTGTTAACCAAGAAGTAATACCAGACTGGACTGCTCCACTAACAAACCTTGTGAAGATAGTTATTTTCCCAATCATTCAACATGAAACATAAGCATGAAAATTCAAACAACACAGTTACACAAGTTACAATGACAATACAAAGACAATACAAAACAATACAGTTACCTGAGGCTGTGAGATATCTGAATACTTTGGGTTCTATATGAAGTTTGTAAGGAAGAATGCAAATGTATATTTATGCTCTGCTTTACAGGGGTTCTGAGGGAGTAAAATAGTTTTCTCTTATTTGGAAACAAATTTCACTCACCTAAAATCTGTGTAAATGTTTCCAGCCGAGCAGCACAAAATCTAAGTGCTCTGTCCTTGATCCGTCATCCTCAGACGAGACCCCACTTGAAAGAGATGTAATGCGACCCTGCAGAAGTAGTCAGTTATCCCAGGACCAAAGGAACTGAACGACAGTGACTCGGAAGAGAAGGCTTTATTTCTGGTGCTGGTTCTCACATATACAGTATATACCAGAATACACAGTTATTTCCTTAGAAACCCTTGTCATATGCTTTACTTCCCCTAACATACATATAAAGGGTCTTTTGTTTATCAATCTTGTGTTACACATAATGGGTGACATTCTATGGGATGAGATAAAAGCGCATGTTTATATATCGCACCACATCGCCGCTATTCGCACTTTTCAAAATCGCATTTTCGCAGTGGCAGAGGGAGCAGTGGCAGCAGTCAGCCAAGTTGGAGAGGCAGCAGTGTGGCAGGCAGCATGGCCACAGCAAGGCCAGGCCCAGACCAGGCCCTGGGCATCCAGCCCCAGCAGGAGGAGGTGGAGGATCCGCTGGCATCCCCATCAAATAGTCAAGACCTTGACCATACCCCACACCAGCTGCAGGAGGGCCACATGTCAGAGGTGGAGGAAGATGGAGGTGAGGAGGAGGAGGAAGACACTGGCATGGAGGAGGAGGGGTACATGCCTGGAGTAGAAAATGAGGAGGAGGTGGAAGCTGGCCGCACCATAAGTTGTCGGAAGGTCAGATTTTCATATGAGGAAAATGCTGCACCGGGCTATCATACCAGTGTTTGACCGCTTGCTTGGCAAATCTCACCACAAGACCACTGCACAGCGCAAAAGGGCTATGTGGAAAGACATCACCCAGGTGGTCAACGCTGTCAGTCAGCACAAGCGCCTGGTCAGAAATGTCAAAAAGCGATTCAACGACATCAAAAGGCAGTTGAAAAATAAAATGGCCATGGAGTTGGAGGAGGCCACCAGGACTGGCGGAGGAAGCCCCACCACTGTCTGCTACACATCCTATGAGGTGAAGTTGAAGCACATCATACCCCCTGAGGTCCTGCCTGGCATGCACGTGGCGGATATCGATAGGCCGGCGACGCCACCCAGAGCTGGTAAGTGTGACCCCATGCAATCTTAAACATACATGCCAATGTTTAATAACTAGAATGTTCACTTGTATTGTTATGCTAAGTAAAGTGCTGGTGTGGAACTACATAGCCCAGCAAGGTCATGCACAAGAAATTGCCTGCTCCTACTTTCAAATTGCTCATAATGCTGGGCCCTGTAGTTCCACAACTGCTCATATTGATCAACACTGTAACATTCTTTCTAGCTGCCTAACATGTATATGGGCCAAAACACAGAGGTGTACTGGTGGTTTAGCTGCCATGACTACATACCACAGATTATCCAATAGTTGTCATGTGGCCACTAATTTAATAATAATTGTACAAAATAATAGGGTGGAAAAAAGAAAAAAAATTGTGGTGAATAAATAATGCAGTCCAAATGAAGTATTGTCCATTATAGTCATTTGAATGCATGATTTTTGTAAATGCTTATCCATTGTAAGGTCCATAATGGCTGCCCATCTTTCCTTGTACAGATTGTCCGTCCCGAAGTGCTGCGGCATCCAAGAACAGAAGGCCCGTTGCTGCAGAATCTGCGGAAGCAGGTAAATGAACAAAAAACATGCCATTACACATACAGTACACACACCCATGTCACATCAACAATATCTCACACTACATTCATCTCCTACTGCTACATTGCAACGGAAATGAATGTCATCGGAGCTAGGCATGTGACATATTATTAATGTCATTTTTACATGCTGTATCGGGGTACATGTGTAAGTACATAACACCCCTAGGTATGTGCGTCCAGCATCTCAAACCCTTTCTAAAACAGTATAGACGACAGTCTGCCTTATATATGCATCAGTACTTACCTCTTTATCTGTATCCACAGGTGCTATACAACTGGGGACCAACCAAACAGATTCTTCCATTATGGTCTTAGACGAAATGGACATCATTCTTGAACCGGTCGATACCATTGTGGCAGAGGAAGAAATTCAGACCGCATCACAGAGTGATCTTCCCCCAAGTGGGGTGTCTCCCAACCCACCCCCACCCAGCAACACACCCCATACAGCCGCTTCGGCTTCCCAAGTAGCTAACTCCTTGGTCAATTTCAAGGACACACAGTTAGAATTCATGGCCTCCCAAAGCCTGCAAATAGGTAACATCCAGGGGTACATGCGTGACACGTTCCTTCAGTTACGCAAAATTGCACGTAGTGTACGGGTAGGTGTAGGCACTCATGTGCGCATTGCTAACAGCATTGACACCCGTTTAGCAGATTTAACTGCTGCTGTTAGGGAACAGAATAGCCATATTGGCAGCCTGGTGCAAAGTATAGCTGCACTAAGCCAAGCATGCACAGCGCAGACCAATGCCTTAATAGGTATGAAGGCCCAAATACAGCAGCTGGAAGCCAATGTGGGAGGTGGCGCAGCATCAACCCTCAGCAGTGTCTCCAGCACCCCAATAAGTGGCTCCCCCACTTCCCCACCCCGTCGGAGTGTTAGGACCCGTGGTGGGCTGGGTGCAGGGTCTAAAAGAGGTGTAGGGTTGCCTGATGCTGCCATAAGGTAGCTCATATATATATATGTGTGTTAATTGTGTACAAGCAAATACATCTTGTAACATCCCCCCCACAGTTGTTATTTTTCACCTGCAAAAATGCAGATTGCGTCTCAAAAAGTACACAGAAGTAAAAATATTTAACCGCATAACATAGTGTTTGTGTATTTTTCAAAAAACCAATCATTGTGTGAATTTTAACATCTTGTAATGGTATATGACAATGGGATTGCACTAAAGTAGTGTGGGGTAACTCCTTGCCCGGCAAAGGTTGTGGATCTACATATTCCAGCAGGCTCTGACACTCATGGTTTGGACTGTACTGGTTGTAGTGTGTCAGGGCATGCTGGCACGTGTAGTTCCACAACACCAGTGAGCCATGTTTGCCTGCAAACTTCATTCATACTGTACATGTATCAAATGTACTTACAAGCTAGATACCAGCAAGGGATAGGTCAGCACGGCCATCTGCATCCGTTGGGCTCTGTGTATTAGGCTACATGCGAGTGGAAACAGATGGTATTGGTCACAAATTTGTTAATGAGTACACTTACAGCACAGGTACATTTTGAAGTACAGGGCACATGTGCTTACCAGAAAAGTAACGGCTGATGATGTGTGTGCGCACCAGATTCCCCCTCTGCGTACCCCTCACTACCCGAGGTGTGGTAGGTTGGGCTTCCTGCACGACTGCTGCATGTTCCTCCTCCACATAGGCAGGTTGGAACAGGGCTATGTTGTGCAGCATGCAGCAAGCCTGGATGATCATCACTACTTTGGCAGGGTGGTAAAGCAGTGTACCCGACGACCTGTCCAAACACCGGAAGCGACTCTTCAAAACGCCAAATGTGCGCTCCACCACATTGCGGGTTGCAATGTGGGCTTCATTATACCGGTGCTGTGCAGGGCCCTCTGGGGTGCGCAAAGGTGTCATGAGCCAGGAAACACAACCATATCCTGAGTCACCTAAAACACAGATAGGAAGTGATAGCCTTATATGGGAAGGTATGTGTTTCTTTCAAACAGGACACACTGGTAGAAGAGCAATATGCTTGTGAAACAGGAAACACACACATTAGGGCAGGTACAAAGAAGGACAGACAGGGTAAAATGTAAAAAGGTACTTACCTAGTAGCCAGCCCTCTGGCATTTGGCGGTCGGTAAATCTGTTCCAGAGGGCTGAGTGTCTCAGAATATAGGCGTCATGGCAGTTTCCCGGAAAGCCTGCAACAACACTCAGGATTTTCAAGTGAGCATTGGATACAACCTGCACGTTCAGGGAGTGCCGCCCACGCCTATTGACGTAGACGTGGCCCCGCACGTGCGGTGCCCTAATCCCAATGTGTGTGCAGTCTATAGCTTCCAGCACGTGAGGGAATGCTGAGAGTCTATAGAAAGCCAACTTGTGGTCCTGCCACTCCTGCTCAGAACTGGGGAATCTGATGTATGTCCGCCACAACTTCTTTAAAGCAAGTAACACTTGAGTAAAATGCTTAGAGAAAGTGGCCTGTGATACCCCCAAGGCCCATGAGGTCACATACTGAGTGGAGCCTGTGGCCAAATAGTAGAGGGCACACATTAATTTGTGCAGCCCAGACACTGCATAGTTGCCTCCCCCAAAAGGGTCCAAATCATCTCTCACCTGCTCATATAAGTCCAACAGGTTAATGCGGTTCAGCCTAAACATCCCCACAACCTGTTGATCCGAGAGGGAGTCCAGGTAGAGCCGAGCACGATACATACGTGGGGTACGCAGTAGTCGGGGGGCTACCTGGATCTGGTGCGCAGCTTCCTCCCTCCTGCGCAGCTCCTCCAAATGGGCCACATCACAGATCAGCAACTCCAAAACAGTCTGCAAAATCTCCATGGCCCTTATTCTGATCGGTGCGGCCGGAGCCGCATATGCGGCTCCGACCGCACAGACGAATCCCCGCCTTGCATACGGATCGCCACCTCCGTCCGTACGCGGATATGTGGCGATCCGTATGAAAGTGGACGGGGATACGCCTCCTCCACCTTGGGAGCAGCCCCTGCATTCGATGGTCGCAGACCATCGAATGCAGGGCCGCACGCTCCACCAGGTCCCGCAACACAAGACCACACGGACACTTGTCCGTGTGAAATCTTGTATTGGGGCGGGCAGCTGACATCCGGCGATGTCAGCTGCCCGCCCCCTACACGTGCGTCACGGCCTCATTACCATGCATACGCCCCGCGTTTGCATGGGAACGCCCATGAAACGCGGGGCGTATGCATAGGGAAATGAGGCTAAGTAGCCCCTCACGCCCCTATCCGCCCCCTTTGCGGCGGTCAAAAAAAGTGTGCGGCGAATTCGCCTGCACATGCGCAGAGTGCCCTCTGCACATGCGCAGAGCGAAAACATCGGCGGAACGGCCGCATGCGGCCGTTACCGACCCGATCAGAATAAGGGCCCATGTCTCAAACCCTCACAGGTGTCCTTAATGATGTTGGGGTTTATGTAGGGGTGTTTGTGAGTGAAAATGAGGCCACCTGTGTTGAAATTAACCATGTGTGCACTTGACCAAAATGAGTTCTGGGCCAAATCGCCAAACAGAACCTGGTCTGAAATAAGTGCGAATATTAGTCACCTTAAAAGTGCGATATGCGAAAACGCCTTGCATTAAATAAGCGATTTGTATACTTTTCTGTACGAAAACATCTGGATGCGATAAAAATGCGATTTTATCTCGCACTTTTGGTCCGCATGCGTTAACGCACATAATATGCGATTTCAGTCCCTTAGCGAAATCCTATTAAATAGGCGATTTGACGGAAAAATGCGATATCGCCATTTTGTTTACTATTTAACGCCAAAAAAGAGAAATCGCATCCCATAGAATGTCACCCATGGTTTCTGTCCATAATAATTGAATTATCCAGTGGAGTATATGACTTAGACATGATATACTTCTAACTGTTTCAGTTTCTTGTAGATGAGACATTCATTGTCTAATCCTAGTACAGATATGGATCTTATAATACATTGTACTGGTAGGAATCATAATATGTTATAAGAAATATAATGTTAATTAAGATAAACGCTATCAAACTTGAGCATGCAGGTGTAAGTGGTCATAGGTGCAGGAACTGGAGCACGCAGGTGGAAGTGGTCACAGGTGCAGGAACTGGAGCACGCAGGTGGAAGTGGTCACAGGTGCAGGAACTGGAGCACGCACGTGCAGGTGGTCACAGGTGCAGGAACTGGAGCACGCACGTGCAGGTGCTCACAGGTGCAGGAACTGGAGCAGGCAGGTGCAGGTGGTCACATGTGCAGAAACTGGAGCAAGCAGGTGCAGGAACTGGAGCAGGCAGGTGCAGGTGGTCACAGGTGCAGGAACTGGAGCAGGCAGGTGCAGGTGGTCACAGGTGCAGGAACTGAAGCAGCCAGGTGCAGGTGGTCACAGGTGCAGGAACTGGAGTAGGCAGGTGCAAGTGGTCACAGGTGCAGGAACTGGAGCAGGCAGGTGCAAGTGGTCACAGGTGCAGGAACTAGTGCACACATGTGCAGGTGAACGCTGGTGTAGGTACTTGGAAGCACACAGGTGCAGGTGAACGCTGGTACAGATACTTGGGATCACAGGAGCTGCAGCCAGGGTGGTTCAGAACTTGGGAGCCAGTTCAGGGAGAGCTCCTTCAGCATGGAGCTTTAGAAGCGACGATGCACAAGCAAGGTGTCCATGCAGAGCTGAGAGGATATCCCCTCAGAGCAGCACTGATTGGGCAGCCAGGTGATTGGGAATGGCAACACCTGGAACAGTCTCTGGATGAGGCCAACAGGGAACTTGCTTGATTCCATTCAACAGGTAATTACAGAGCTAATGGCTGATTCAGACTCACCCAGGTGATCATTACTAGCACAGGTTCAGATCACATGATAGTCTTGCTGCAGCAGGCTGAGATACACAAGACTGACAGGCCGGTATGACAGGACAAATGCACAGAGTTCTGGCAGGATTGTGACATTAACCCCCCCCCCCCTTTTTGGGTGGCCACCGGACACTTTAGGAAACTGTGAAGAAAAGTCACAATTCTGCCTCATCGTCAGAACAAGTGGACCATTCATCATCGATGTAAATGGAATTCCCGTTCCCTCGGACATGATAATGAGGATGACTTGACTAGGTCGAAGAGGACCATTAGAGAAAGATGTGGAATCGTATTCATCGTGGTTCACTAAAGTATGTTTGACTGGAACTGAGAGACGGGAAGATCGGGCCCTTGAGGCTAGGGTTCCACTAAGGCTCAACTTACATCTTGTACGATAGCCAGGGGCTTTCGGATAGCCATCTGTAGCATCCAACTGAATTTTTCTCAGAGGTAAGACATGGCAAGAAGAAACGGTATTTCAAGGAAAGGGGTAGAGTCAAAATCCTCATCATACTCTGAATCAGAATCCACGTCTAGAGTTAAGACCTATTTACTCTGGTTGGAAGTTTCTGAAGATTTGCGTAGAAGGTTCCACTTGAGGATGAGACAATGGGCTTTATTCTAGTTCACTATTTCTGACAAAATCCTTCTTAGATGGACAAAACCATGTGCACTGCAGGGGGGCAGATGTAAAATGTGCAGAGAAAATTAGATTTGGGTGAGTTATTTTGTTTCTGTGCAGGGTAAATACTGGCTGCTTTATTTTTACACTGCAATATAGATCTCACTTTGAAGTAAAACCCCACCCAAATCTAATTATCTCTGCACAAGTAACATCTGCCCCACCTGCAGTGCACATGGTTTTGTCCATCTAAGAAGGATTTTGTCAGAAAGAGTGAACTAGAATAAGGCCCAATGAAACACAGCCAACTCCTAAGATCATGGGTACAGACCTTGAAGAATTGGGATATTCAGCAGAAAACTTTGAGGAATCTTTGGAAGAAGACAGAGCCATATAATTTAGTTCCATAAATTTAGACTTTTGGGAAGACTGTGAACCAGCTTGTATTGTAGCAAATTCTTGTTAAACTGATTTTAGAAATGCAGGAAGATCATACAAGATGGGATCGTTGGCTTCTATAATGGAACTAGCCCAATCCAAGGCTTTGTCTCTGAAAAAACAAAGGAGATGTCAGACTGCATTACTAGAAGTATAATTTGTTGATGGAATTGACTCCATTTCAGAGAGGAGTTGGCGTACGATAATGCGTAGCTGAGATAAATCTCCATCAAAGTAAGACTCTCTGAAGTGCCAACTGTTTGTTCAACAGAGTGAGAGACAATAGAAGACTGGCTGGAACTATCAGGATCAGGCAGGTTTTCAAAAGTCTCTGGGCAGGATGGTATTGACTTGGAAGTAGACAAACTTGGACGGGCTGGAACTGGAGGACATCTGGTGGCACTTGAACCGGCTGGGACCGGCAGGGTCTCTGGATTGACGGATGGGACCCAATGATCACTGAAGATGCTTGGACCGGCATGGACTCTGGACCGACGGTTGAGACCGGATGAGGTCCAGAGGTGTCTGAATCGGCTGGAACCGAATGAGCCTCCTGACTGACGGTTGGAACCGGATCATCAATGGAGGTACTTGAACCGGCTGGTACCGGAGTGGACTCTGGATTGACGGTTGAGACCGGATGAGGTCCAGAGGTGTCTTAATCAGCTGGGACCGAACGAACCTCCTGACGGATGGCAGGAACCGGATCATTGGAGGTACTTGAACTGGCTGGAACCGGAGTGGACTCACAACTGCGGATCCCCTCTTGGGGCTGAAGACTGTGGACCCCCTCTTGGGGCTGAAGACTGTGGACCCCCTCTTGGGGCTGAAGACTGTGGACCCCCTCTTGGGGCTGAAGACTGCAGACCACCTCTTGGGGCTGAAAACTGCAGACCCCCTCTTGGGGCTGAAGACTTCAGACCTCCTCTTGGGGCTGAAGACTGCGGACCCACTCTTGGGGCTGAAGACTGCGGACCCCCTCTTGGGGCTGAAGGCTGCGGACCCCCACTCAGGGCTCTGGACCCCTAATTGGGGCTGGAGACGGAAGACCCCCACTCGGGGCTGGAGACAGAAGACCCCCACCCGGGGCTGGAGACGGAAGACCCCTACCTGGGGCTACTTGAACCTGAAGACTGGATGTGGTCAGAGTCACTTTGTTCTTGGGCTTGCGGAGGGAACAATTCTCAATGAAGTGGTCTGGATTACCACAGTAGAAACATAAATGGAGTAACCTGCGTCTTTAGCGTTCATATTCTGAAAGCCTGGACCTCCGCTTGCCCTGGACAGGGATTTCACTCTGAAGGTTGGAACTGTAACTGGTGGGCTTCAAAACCTCAGGAGTGTAACTTAGTAACGTAGAAATTATGGGAATTTTTTTTGCCAAGAGTTCTTGTAGCTGAATAAGTGAGTGGTAGTAGGTTCTCATTCGTATTGCTGTCAGATTTTGCATAACTACTTTAAAGTCACTAGCCAGGTCCATGGGCTTGTGCATTCTGTCACGACTGGGGATTGGGACCCAGGTGTGACCTTGGTGGTTAGCCGACTACCAATGGAAACTGAGAATGAAGGCGTGTGGATAAGATGAATTATGTTTATTGTACAATAGGAAACTGGCACAGAGGATGACACAAAGTCTGTAATAGTCTTTGGGAAAGCTACCGGGAATGTTGAAAGCTGTATCCCGGCAACAGGTGCTGGAGACAGGTAACAGAATGGGATGCAGGTAACAAAAGCTGTACACAGGAAATGGATGCTTGGAGGCATGGAGTAACTGTAGCTGGGACACAGGTGTCTGGAAACAACGGAGAAGAGACCACGGGAGCACAGGTGTCATCGTTAGGACACTGTACTTCTCATTTTATTTGATTGTTCAATGTTTGTATAGTCTAATTATGTGGTAAATGGTTTTAATAATATAAAAATTAAAAGGTAAATTTTATGTATATATTTTTTCTTCTTTCTAAAAGTGCGCCAAGAAAAAAGACAATCCTTTTTTCTGTCTCCCCTAGTGTACAGATTCTCAATGTCGCATGTGATGAGCCATGAGTTGTTATTCAGAATGATGTCCTGATTTTTGTTGAGTACATCCATGATACCAGAATCCAGAAATATGATGGTAAAATGATTATGTGTTTTCTTAGATAGAAATCCACAAATTTGCTGGTTTTCTCAGTGAGACCCCCATCCATGAGACAATGGGCCTCCCAGGGGGATTCTTCTCACATTTGTGAACTTTTGTTAATAGGTATATGTCGATTCTGACACGGTCTTAACCTCCAAAAATTCACAGTGTGTCTTGGTAACAGGGACGGATCCAGAGGGGGGCGGAGAGGGTGGTCGCCCCCCCCTAGGCTATAAAACACTTCTGCTATCAGCTAGGGTAAACAAACACTCTTTAAAAGTCCTGCTCCCTCCTCCCTCCCAGCTTTTGTCAGTGTTGGTGAGCATGAGCTGAGCTCCCAGACACAGGTCACAATAAATTCTTCTACCGCAGTTAATCAGCAGAGATTTCTGATTAAGACTTCTTTCATCTATCCTGTCATTAAAGGTGCCCACACACTAGAAAGATCTGCGATCATAAGATGTGCGCATAAATTAGCCTTCAAACCTTTTGTCCGATCTGGACAAAAGATTTCAGGCAAGTGCACATCTTTACCAAAGATTTTTCTTAAGATCCCGTGTGCGTTCCTATGGATCTTTTGTTAAATCTTCTGATCTTTTGTGCAGCACGTAAGATCAGAATATTTAGCAAAAGATCCACGGGAGCGAGCATCGGCCGATTTTCGACCGATTATCGGTAAATATCGGCCGATTTATCGAAAATCGGCCCAAAAATCGTTCTAGTGTGTGGGCACCTTTAGACACTCTGCAGAAGCCAGTACACAGCTGCTGCTCCCTGACTTGTTCAGCGTGTGCTTTGAACAGGGCATGTCACCCCTCTCCCCAAATACGTGATAGAGTGTACATACGGTTACCTGGATATATGTGTGTGCAGGTGACAGCTGTGCAACCCTGTCAGTGCTCCCTATGGGGTTTATTCTAGTTCATTCTTTCTGACAAAATCCTTCTTAGATGGACAAAACCATGTGCACTGCAGGGGGGCAGATGTAACATGTGCAGAGAGAACTACAGATGGGTCAGGTCCCATCTTGGCAGGGGATGGCGCTGGCGTCACCAGCCGCCATCCCCCGCCAGCGCCATGGCGATGGTGAGAAGGGGACGCGCGCGCACGAGAGGCGCGCGCGTCCCCTTCCGACGGCGCTTCCATCCGTTCCCCCGGGTCCCCGCCGGCTTGCCGGCGGTAACCCGGGGTCCCCGCCGCCTGCCCCCCTAACCCCCCCTAACCCTGTCCTTCTCCCTGAGGCGGAGACGGACAGGGTTTCCGTCGCGCTGGCGACGGAGACTGAGACGCGCGTGCGCATCTCAGTCTCAGTGTATTCGCTGGCGCGACTGCTGGCGGGTCGCCAGCGCGGACGTTCTGGCGACCCGCCAGCCAGGATGGGACCTGACCCATCTGTAGATTTGGGAGAGTTATTTTGTTTCTGTGCAGGGAAAATACTGACTGCATGATTTTTCACTGCAATATAGATCTCACTTTGAAGAAAAACCCCACCCAAATCTAATTCTCTCTGCACAAGTTACATCTGCCCCACCCGCAGTGCACATGGTTTTGTCCATCTAAGAAGGATTTTGTCAGAAAGAATGAACTAGAATAATCCCCTATATTACTGGTCACTACCACCCTGATTATTTACAGTAATAATGTCCCTTTCCCACAGAGCCCTGTCTCCCCCAGCACCAGCAGCCACACACTCTCTGCTGTCACTCATGTACTCAGCGTCTAACAGAAGACACCTAAATATTCCCTCTGGACACAACCACTGCTCTGCCTCCTGGGGGCATCACCAGGCCCTCCTCGCTAATACAAGCCTGTCGCACTGGCCATACCTCACCCCTTCTCCCCTCCACCATGGTACTATCCTCAGATGCCAGATCCCCCCTGGAAGTTAATGAGGTTGCTAAGCTACAGAAATGTCTGCTACAGGGAGGTAAGTACCCGTTCCTATCATAGCTGTTCATGTTGTAGTATTGATTCATGGGTAACAGACGAAATGGCGACAGCTGGCGTGATTTAGGAATAACGGGGCCCAAGAAGGGGAGGAGTCAGGACTAGAAAGGGGAGGGGTCAGGACTAGAAAGGGGAGGGGTGTCAAATGTAACCGTAAACGCCCCCCCCCCCCCTAGAAGAAAAGTCTAGATCCGCCACTGCTTGGTAATGGTGCCGTCCTTTTACCGATTCATTTAGCATCTCTTTGGTATATTTCCATGCAGTCATTGGTGGTATTGAAAATCTATTTTTTGTAACAGGACCTATCTCCCAATTGTTGCTGGAGCTCTTTTGTGTATTTCTCGAGACCACAGTACAACCCCCCCCCCCCCCCCCCCCCCCTTATCAGTGGGTTTAATTTTTGTATCATCCCATCCTTTGATTTTGCCTAAGGCATTTCTCTCCTGTATGCTCCGGTGGTCACTGCGGCAAAAATAGTCATTCTAAACGCCTGGATAAAACCACACCTCCCCACAGTGACGGAAGTTGAAACTTTATTGTTAAAATACATGTTTTACAATAGGTAGGACACCCTCAAAAATGTCACCGTTCCTACATCTCGGGGCCCATTTATTGATAGTAGACCAGGCCCATAGAAAGAAGACATTTATAGAGTATTCGGTAATCCAAGCAGCTCGCTCAACCCAACGACATAAATGTCAGAACAATTCATAATAACATATCTCCCAGCATGCCCCTCTCCAGGAGGACACAATGCTCTGCTCCTGCACTTCCCTCTTGATGTATGATTGCCAGCACCTGTGGTGAAGCACCTATCTCACCAATTAACCTGTTCAACACAGGTGATGGTAATCCTACATGAGACGGAAGTGCAGGAGCAGAGCATTGTGTTCCTCTAGGAGAGGGCAATCTTCTGAGGTATCATGAATGCAATAAACATTTGGTATGACTGATGCACTGTTGGAAGCCCCCACCCACATCTGTTATTTTTGTATTTTTATATATATATATATATATATATATATATATATATATATATATATATATATATATATATACTGTATATATATATATATATATATATATATATATATATATATATATATATATATATATATATATATATAATCACGAGTCACATACCTCCCAACATGACCCTCTCCAGGAGGGACAGAATGCTCTGTTTCTGGACTTCCCTCTTAATTTATGGATTACCATCACCTGAGCTGAAACACCTTTCTTATCAATTACCCTGTTTAAAACAGGTGATAGCAGTCATAAATGAAGATGGAAGTCCAGAAACAGAGCATTCTGTCCCTCCTGGAGAGGGTCATGTTGGGAGGTATGCATGAGGATGAGGTATAAGGTGTGTATGACTACGGTCCTCCAGTCTGCGTGATCATAGAGAGTAGAATAGTGGTTGCAACAGAGCTATAGGTTCATCTCTCACTCTGTGATTGGTAGCGTTAACTGTCACTCAGGAGAGTGCTGCTGTATGATTGGCTAAGGTGAGTGTCTTCTCAGGTTGGTGCCGCCCCCATGTGATCGGCTGCGCAGTGAGGAGAGGAGACAACGAGGGCGCCATGGTAAGTGCTGGCAACCGGGTAGTGTGTGAGGGGAAGCCGCCGGGACGATGTGTTCTCTGTATGCCGGCAGCAGCAGGGTCGCACCGCACGGCTCCGGGTCTCCGTTATTAATGTACTGTGTGTAATACTTCCGGTATAACTGCCTGAAGCCATTCCTCTCCCTTCCTGTATCCCGTACTGACCCTCTACACCCCTATACTGACCCCATATACTATACTGACCCTCTACACCCCTATACTGAC
The DNA here is from genome assembly GCF_055691185.1 of Crinia signifera. NCBI lineage: Eukaryota > Metazoa > Chordata > Amphibia > Anura > Myobatrachidae > Crinia > Crinia signifera. Next base: position 10,975,372 of record NC_139217.1, on the reverse strand, counting down.
CCCATATACTATACTGACCCTCTAAACCCCCTTACTGACCGAATATATCCTATACTGACCCACTACACCCCCTTACTGACCCCATATATCCTATACTGACCCTCTACACCCCCTTACTGACCGCATATATCCTATACTGACCCTCTACACCCCCATACTGACCCCATATATCCTATACTGACCCTCTACACCCCCTTACTGACCCGCTACCCGCCGTACTGACCCCATATATCCTATACTGATCCTCTACACCCCCTTACTGACCCCATATATCCTATACTGACCCTCTACACCCCCTTACTGACCCCATATATCCTATACTGACCCTCTACACCCCCTTACTGACCCCATATATCCTATACTGACCCTCTACACCCCCTTACTGATCCCATATATCCTATACTGACCCTCTACACCCCTATACTGACCCCATATATCCTATACTGACCCTCTACATCCCCATACTGACCCGCTACCCTCCGTACTGACCCCATATATCCTATAGTTACTGACCCTCTACACCCACATACTGACCCCATATATCCTATACTGACCCTCTACTCTCCATACTGACCCCATAAATCCTATACTGACTCTCTACACCCCCATACTGACCCCATATATCCTATAGTTACTGACCCTCTACACCCCCTTACTGACCCCATATATCCTCTACTGACCCTCTACACCCCCATACTGACCCGCTACCCTCCGTACTGACCCCATATATCCTATACTGACCCTCTACACCCCCATACTGACCCGCTACCCCCGTACTGACCCCATATATCCTATACTGACCCTCTATATCTCATACTGACCCTATATATCCTATACTGACCCTCTACACCCCCTTACTGACCCCATATATATCCTATACTGACCCTCTACACCCCCTTACTGACCCGCTACCCCCCGTACTGACCCCATATATCCTATACTGACCCTCTATCTCATACTGACCCCATATATCCTATACTGACCCTCTACACCCCATTACTGATCCCATATATCCTATACTGACCCTCTACACCCCCATACTGACCCGCTACCCCCCGTACTGACCCCATATATCTTATACTGACCCTCTACACCTCCGTACTGACCCCATATATCCTATACTGACCCTCTACACCCCCTTACTGACCCCATATATCCTATACTGACCCTCTACACCCCCTTACTGACCCCATATATCCTATACTGACCCTCTACACCCCCTTACTGACCCCATATATCCTATACTGACCCACTACACCCCCTTACTGACCCCATATATCCTATACTGACCCTCTACACCCCTTACTGACCCCATATATCCTATACTGACCCCATATATCCTATACTGTCCCTCTACACCCCCTTACTGACCCCATATATCCTCTACACCCCCTTACTGACCCCATATATTCTATACTGACCCGCTACCCACCGTACTGACCCCATATAGCCTATACTGACCCTCTACACCCCCTTACTGACCCCATATATCCTATATTGACCCACTACACCCCCTTACTGACCCCATATATCCTATACTGACCCTCTACACCCCCTTACTGACCCCATATATCCTATACTGACCCGCTTACTGACCCCATATATCCTATACTGACACTCTACACCCCCTTACTGACCCGCTACCCCCCGTACTGACCCCATATATCCTATACTGACCCTCTACACCCCCTTACTGACCCCATATATCCTATACTGACCCACTACACCCGCCGTACTGACCCCATATATCCTATACTGACCCTCTACACTCCCTTACTGACCTGCTACCCCCCGTACTGACCCCATATATCCTATACTGACCCTCTATATCCTATACTGACCCTCTATATCCTATACTGACCCTCTATATCCTATACTGACCCTCTATATCCTATACTGACCCTCTATATCTTATACTGACCCCATATATCCTATATTCGCCCTCTACACCCCCATACTGACCCGCTACCCCCCGTACTGACCCCATATATCCCATACTGACCCTATATATCCCATACTGACCCCATATATCCTCTTCTGACCCTCTACATCCCCATACTGACCCGCTACCCTCCGTACTGACCCCATATATCCTATAGTTACTGACCCTCTACACCCACATACTGACCCCATATATCCTATACTGACCCTCTACACTCCATACTGACCCCATAAATCCTATACTGACACTCTACACCCCCATACTGACCCCATATATCCTATAGTTACTGACCCTCTACACCCCCTTACTGACCCCATATATCCTCTACTGACCCTCTACACCCCCATACTGACCCGCTACCCTCTGTACTGACCCCATATATCCTATACTGACCCTCTACACCCCCATACTGACCCGCTACCCCCGTACTGACCCCATATATCCTATACTGACCCTCTCTATCTCATACTGACCCTATATATCCTATACTGACCCTCTACACCCCCTTACTGACCCCATATATATCCTATACTGACCCTCTACACCCCCTTACTGACCCGCTACCCCCCGTACTGATCCCATATATCCTATACTGACCCTCTATCTCATACTGACCCCATATATCCTATACTGACCCTCTACACCCCATTACTGATCCCATATATCCTATACTGACCCTCTACACCCCCATACTGACCCGCTACCCCCCGTACTGACCTCATATATCCTATACCGACCCTCTACACCCCCTTACTGACCCCATAAATCCTATACTGACCCTCTACACCCCCATACTGACCCCATATATCTTATAGTTACTGACCCTCTACACCCCCATACTGACCCCATATATCCTATACTGACCCTCTACACCCCATACTGACCCCATATATCCTGTACTGACACTCTACACCCCCATACTGACCCCATATATCCTATAGTTAGACCCTCTACACCCCCTTACTGACCCCATATATCCTCTACTGACCCGCTACCCTCCGTACTGACCCCATATATCCTATACTGACCCTCTACCCCCCCATACTGACCCCATATATCCTATACTGTCCCTCTACACCCCCATTCTGATCCTCTACACCCCCTTACTGACCCCATATATCCCATATTGACCTACTACCCCCTGTACTGACCCCATATATATACTATATTGACCCACTACACCCCATTATGACCGGCTACACCCCCTTACTGACCCCATATATTCTATACTGACCCACTACACCCCTTACTGACCACATATATCATATACTGACCCTCTACACCCCATACTGACCCAATATATCCTATTCTGACCAGCTACACCCCCATACTGACCCCATATATCCTATACTGACCCATTACACCCCATGCTGAACCGCCACACCCCTTAATGACCCCATATATCCTATACTACCCCACTACACCCCATACTGACCCGCTACACCCCCTTACTGACCCCATATAACCCATACTGACCCGTTACCCCCCTTACTGACCCCATATATCCTATTCTGACCCACTACACCCCATTTTGACCCGCTACAAACCCTTACTGACCCCATATATCCTATACTGACCCTCTACACCCCATACTGACCCGCTACACCCCCTTACTGACCCCATATATCCCATACTGACCCCATATATCCTATACTGACCTGCTACACCCCCCTTACTGAACCCATATATCCCATACTGACCCGCTACCCCCGTACTGACCCCATATATCCTATACTGACCCACTACACCCCATACTGACCCGCTACACCACTTACTGACCCCATATATCCTATACTGACCCACTACACCCCATTCTGACCTGCTACACACCCTTCCTGACCCCATATATCCTATACTAACCCACTACACCCCCCCCTTACTGACCCCATATATCCTATACTGACCCTCTACACCCCATTCTGACCCGTTACACCCCCTTACTGACCCCATATATCCTATACTGACCCCATATATCCTATACTGACCCCATATAACCTATACTGACCCTCTACACCCCCATTCTGACCAGCTACACCCCTTACTGACCCCATATATCCTATACTGACCCACTACACCCCATTCTGACCTGCTACACCCCCTTACTGACCCCATATATCCTATACTGACCCTCTACACCCCCATGAACCATCAATGATTCTGAATCGTCGATGGCCATCCCTAGTATAGGATATATGGGGTCAGTAAGGGGGTTAAGCGGGTCAGTATGGGGTGTAGTGCGTCAGTATAGGATATATGGGGTCAGTAAGGGGGTGTGGAGGGTCAGTATAGGATATATGGGGTCAGTAAGGGGTGTAGCGGGTCAGTATGGGGGTGTAGTGGGTCAGTATAGGATACACCCTCTTACTGACCCCATATATCCTACACTGACCCGCTACACCCCCTTACTGACCCCATATATCCTATACTGTCCCTCTATACCCCCATACTGACCCGCTACACCCCCTTACTGACCCCATATATCCTATACTGTCCCTCTACACCCCCATACTGACCTGCTACACCCCCTTACTGACCCCATATATCCCATACTGACCCTCTACACCCCCATACTGACCCGCTACAGCCCCTTACTGACCCCATATATCCCATACTGACCCACTACACCCCCATACTGACCCGCTACACCCCTTACTGACCCCATATATCCTATACTGACCCTCTACACCCCCATACTGACCCCATATATCCTATACTTACCCGCTACACCACCTTACTGACCCCATATATCCTATACTGACCCACTACGCCCCATACTGACCCGCTTAACCCCCTTACTGACCCCATCTATCCTATACTTTGGATGGCCATCGACGATTCAGAATCATTGATGGTTCATGGCTGATGTCAAATACTTTTGCCATTCGATTTGGGAGAAACAGATGGTTTCCCTCCGTCGATGGAACAGCAAAAACGGTGTCTTGCTTTTTTTTTTTTTTTTTCAAAGTGCCGGGACACGGTAGATGCTAAATTGTAGTGGGCTGAAGGACCTTCCACACCCAGGGGGAGGAGCATGGCCGGAAGGCTTGGTCCCACACTATCCACGCCGCAATTGCTTGCCTTTAGTAACCAGGTGGCGAGCAGAGCGGAGCGAGCCACCGTGCCCGAAGTGTGGCGAGCGTCAGTTTGGGTCCCTTCTTCCGACCTTGCTCCTCCTCTCTCCACCCCCTCTCCTCCCCGAGTTCCTTTAGCCTACTACGGTACTTGTGTAGTTTCATGGCGCCGCCGCGTGCACAGTCTGTCTCAGAAACTTATGCAAGAAAAAAGGGGTATGAAGTGTCACTGTCGCTTAGGCTTTTTACCAAATAGTTCCAAAATAAACTTACACTATTATGTGCAAGTGTCTTATTCCAAGTTCTTGTTTTAGTTTTTTTCTTCACCAAGCAGTCTTATTTGTCGATCTGCAAGATAATTTGACCAATAGTGCAATACCTTTTGACAAAAAAAAAAAGGTTTTATTGATAACAATTGCACTCACAAAAGAATTTTAAAAACAAGCATGTAATCACACATGTGATAAGTCTGCAACTTTCTTCAGATCTCACCACCCGATTTAACGATATCCCTTTCGGACAAAGGCTCCGGATTTCCTTGTTCAAATGGACATCAGTATCGGTTTCTAGCAGCGTTTTCTTCTGATAAAGTGCAGAGTGCGTCACGAAGTTCAAGTTTTCCTCCTGCCGGGGACATATGCTTAATGCATTTCGGAACTCCTGTTCCTTCCTCAGAAGCATATTGTCTCACCGGCCAGGAGGCTATTTATAGGCAGAAGGAGTGGTTGAATTTGGCGCGCTTCCGCGTCACCTCCGGGCACTTCCGGGACCGGAAGCCGGAAGTGCATTAACTTCCGGTCCGGTGGAACGCAATGTTTGCGTTTCATCTGTCTTAATTCGTGCCGGACCCGGAAGTACTCTCTGTTTTGTCGTATTGTGCACATATTAAAGAACAAATTACAGCAAAAAAAAACGATAACAGCAGAAAACGATAAAATAGCAATTAAAATACAGGTTAAAATATAGCTTATTGAGAAGATAATTTTGGCAATCTTTCTTTGTTAATCCAGGTAAGTTTTTCATCAGTCCAGTACATAGAAAAAAATATAAAAGAGAGATACATATCAGCAGAACATTAAACATTAAACCCAAGTTTAATGTTCTGCTGATATGTATCTCTCTTTTATATTTTTTTCTATGTACTGGACTGATGAAAAGTATAAAAATGCTAAAAACATACTATAAAAACCATTTTAATTCAAATTCCCCATTTAATCCTTTGGGTACTAGGGTTTGCAATTTAAAAATCCACCTCATTTCAGATTGAGCCAACCTGGTCTCTGTATTCTTATCTCTCCATGTGGACGTTATTATATCAATGCCGCAAAAAGATTTTATGCAGCATTCTTTGGACTTGTGTACTTCTTTAAAATGGGATGACACGGTATGAGTTATGTTTCTTATGTTATACACGTGTTCGGCCAATCTTGTTTTTAGATTTCTCTTCGTTTTTCCCACATAAAACAATCCACATTTACATTCTAAAAGGTATATAACATTTTTTGAATTACATGTGATGAAATTATTGATTTTAAAAACTTGTCCATTCACATTAAAATTCTGTATTTTACTCGTCCCTTTAGTTGTCTTACACATCAAGCATATTCCACATCTGTGGAACCCTTTTGTACGGTCGCTTGTTCTTACAGATGTGTCCAGACAACTTCTTACTAATTTATCTTTCAGGGATGGGGCCCTTCTATAGATGAATTTTGGACGATCTGGGATAAGTTTTCCAATAATTGGATCCCTTTGTAGTAAATTCCAATTCTTTTTAAAAATGTTTTCTACCTTTTTAAATCCTTCCACAGCGCTGTACAGAGACTATTATCGCCAGTTATTATATAGCACATTCATATTCCGCAGCGCTGTACACAGAATATTTGCACACTCACATCAGTCTCTGCCCCAGCTTACAATGTATATTCCCTACCACATGTACATGCACACACAGACATTCTAGGGTTAATTTTTTGGGGAGCCAATTAATCTACCAGTATATTTTTGGAATGTGGGAGGAATCCGGAGTACCCGGAGGAAACCCACGCAAGCACAGGGAGAATATACAAACTCCACACAGTTAGGGCCATAGTGGGAATGGAACCCATGACCTCAGCGCTCAGAACTCTAACCATTACACCATCCATACAGCCCCATCACTAGCTACTGACCACACTAGAACCCCAACTGACCTGCCATTGAGCCGCAGCCCACCCCACTGACTCTTTGTCCTTCACCAGGTTGTGCTGCACCTGCTGTTTGAGGATTTCACCGGCTATGCCCTATACAAAGTGAAGGATGTAGAGATTGACATGCTGCTTACTGAGGTATACTATGCGGTGTTACTGTATGTGTGTATGTATATATGTGTGTGTGTGTGTGTGTATATATATATATAATTACATACAGAAAACAGGTGTTGGTCAGAGCGTTGATCAGTAATTAATACCAGCTGAACAAGTCCTTAGTGTTAACACTAAAGGTGATATCACCAAAGTCCAATGAATAGGGACTGCAGCTCCTCCTCTCGTGCATGCACGGATACCCTGGGTCCAATGGGCATAGATTGATCTAGAACAAGGAAGGCAGAAGAGGGTGCTTCATGGTGCATTAAAAACTACTTTAATATAGGATCCAACAAACACTGATCCACAATAAAAGCAATTGCTCGTACCGAGATGACAAACTCTGTGGGCTGGTTACCACACGGCGTTATCATACACCACACAGGCAAAATCAGCTCACGGTTCTCTGGCGGGCAGATGGATGACTCCTGGACACTACAGCTGACAAACGCTGGGTTGCGCTGCACGCTGTAGGAGGACGCGGGGAGACCAAAGCCGGCTTGGAGCGGTGAGTGAAACGAGGACGGGCAGAGAGTCACAAGCCACGCCCTGACGCGTTTCGTCACTGGGACTTCGTCAGAGGGCGTGGCTAGTGTGACATCTCGCCCGAACTTAACCCAAGTGCCAGCCAATGAGATTAATCTCAAGGCTGGAACAAGTGACGCTGGTTGTGGCCAGCTAATTGGTTAAAAGCAATGTGAAACATAATATACATGCATCAATAGTTTAAAAACATATGATAACATTAAATACAAATGCAACTATTAGTGCGAAAGAGCCTTTACGTGACTGGCTGTGCAGAGTGATATCCTTCTGATAAACATAATGCAACTATTAGTGCGAAAGAGCCTTTACGTGACTGGCTGTGCAAAGTCATATCATTCTGATAAACATAATGCAACTATTAGTGCGAAAGAGCCTTTACGTGACTGGCTGTGCAGAGTCCTATCATTCTGATAAACATAATGCAACTATTAGTGCGAAAGAGCCTTTACGTGACTGGCTGTGCAAAGTCATATAATTCTGATAAAAATAAAATTGCAGAAGAAGGTCGGCACATTGATCAACATTTCAAAAGTCAACACTTTGAAAGTCAACCTGGAAGATATAGTGCAAGAAAGCCTTTACATGACTTGCTCTGCAAAGTCCCATCACTCTACAACAATGAACTCGTAGAGGGAAATTGGCACATTAATCGACACTTAGATGTCGACATTTGAAAGTCGACATGCAGGATATTGTCATATACATCTGATATCTAACATTTTGCCTATACAATAGACTATAACAACTATGCATGTGAAAAAATAGACATAAAAAACAGCATAAAACATATATATAAAAATATAGCATGTACAGTCGTATAAAAAAACCCTATAAAAAACACACATTAATATATGGATAAACACAGACAAGTTAAACCATGTGGGATGATTTCTACCTAATGAACAGGGTAATTTCGTATCCCTCGTTCAAACCTGCAGGCGCGAGGGTACCCAGTTTAATAATCCACTGTGTTTCCCTTCTTATGAGGTGTTTATCCATGTCACCTCCTCTTCTACCCTGCTTAATCTGTTCTATGCCTTTCACAATGGGCAGTATTCAATGAGAAAAGTTCTCCGTGTTTTGTGGAGAATTTGTGCTTTGTTCGCCTTGGACGGAGCATTTTGCTCTCCAAAAGCGAGCAACCCTATTCAATGTGAAATGTTCTCCCGTCTTTCTTTTTTTTTTTTAATCAAGTGTTTTTTTTATTAAGTATTTTCAAATTACAAATAATACAATAACATATCTAATTTAACTAAAAAAGAAAATAATAAAGACATACATCATAAACTTTACTTGTGTGGTACATTATTCCAAGATTTTGGAAAGATTGTTGTATATCGGTTATAGTAGTTAAGTACAAATATTTGCACAACATTACTGAACGTAAATCATGACAGGTGCTGCATATAGAGTTACTCAGAAGAATGTGGAAACAGGAACACCAAAGGGTGCAACCGAGATCTAAGCGTAGACAGAACTTTATCGGCTCTATAATTACAGATGAAGGGGTGGGGGGAGGGGGAGAAGGGGGGTTGGAGGGAGTTATCGACATGGGTCTTGCAGATACAAGGTAGATGACTGCTACATGCTCCAAATTTTATCATATTTCGGTACTTGTGTATTTTGGCGGCGCCCACGATGAGGATCGCGTCCATCGTGTGTGAAAAATCGGGTCCATCGCGTTGCGTCGTGTGCATTAACATGGCACACGACGCGACCGACGCGATGGACGCGATTTCTCCATAGGCTTCAATGTTAAAATATTTTAACATTGAAATCGTGTCGGTCGCGTCGGTCTTGTGCCATTATAATGGCACAAGATAAGATGGACTTGATAAAGTCCATTTTACATGGAATAAAATGGGAAATGGGCCAATATGGCCCATTTTTCATTGTATATGTCCCCGTCATGTCCAAATATAACTGCCCCCCCATTGTGAGCGGCACCCCAGTATTGACGTCAACCCGAAGCGTGGCGAGCGCAGCGAGCCCGCGAGGGGCGGCGGTGCGCGTCCTCTGACCTTTTCATACCCCTACTATCCACGTCGGCGTGGAGTTGAGAATAGAATAGTGTGGCGAGCCACCGAGCCCGAAGCGTGGCGAGCGGACGCGGATACCTTCACAGGTAAACGCGTCTTTTCGCGGTCTTCACAGGTGTCCGCGGACACCTGTGAAGCCCGCGTGGGGACGCGGATACCTGTGAAGGTATCCGCGTCCCCTCGCGGGGCTCGGTGGCTCGCTGCGCTCGCCACACTATTCTATTCTCAACTCCACGCCGACGTGGATAGTAGGGGTATGAAAAGGTCGTAGGACGCGTACCGCCGCCCCTCGCGGGCTCGCCACGCTTCGGGTTGGCGTCAATACTGGGGTGTCGCTGACAATGGGGGGCATTTATATTTGGACATGACGGGGCCATATACAATGAGAAATGGGCCATATTGGCCCATTTCCCATTGTTTTCTATGTTAGATGGATTTTAACAACTACATTTGATCTTGTGCCATTATAATGGCACAAGTCCGACGCGACCGACAGTATTTCAATGTTAAAAATATTTTAACATTGAAGCCTATGGAGAAATCGTGTCGGTCGCGTCGGTCGCGTCGTGTGCCTTAACTTTAAGGCACAGGACGCGACGCGATGGACCCGATTTCTCCATCGGGTTCAATGTTAAAAATATTTTAACATTGAAGCCTATGGAGAAATCGGGTCCATCGCGTCGCGTCCTGTGCCTTAAAGTTAAGGCACACGATGCCCACGACGGGCGCCGCCAAAATACACAAGTACTCATATTTCTTCAGGCAGTTCCTCTTGGTGTACATAAATCGCTCATGAGATATGGTAGTATTGACCAGAGCCACCCACATAGCATGGGACGGGGAGGAGGAACCCATCCAAGTCCTGGCTATACACACACGTGCCAGAGTGAGCAGAGTATTTACATAAATTCTATGACATTTAGGAAGCAGCTCCTCCAATTCCAGTCCGAAAACACAAATGCGGGGATCAGCAAGTGGGACCTGCACACCCGTATCCCGAGCACTAGCCAAGACTGCCTCCCAAAAGGAGCATATCTGCGGGCATTGCCATAGTAAATGTGGAGTCCAATAGACCCGATGCAGGATATATAGCTGGATCTGTTGAAACCGTGCAAACGCCGTGGCCTCCCTGGGTGAGCTCAACATATGTGACCACTGTTCATCCTCAATGGGCCCTATATCTACCACCCATCTAGCCCGCAAGCCCTCCAGCTGGTCCACCCCGGAAAAAGTAAGAAGAGGAGAGTACAGAGCAGAGATCTTCCCCCGATCTGGCAGTTTATTGACCAATGTACGAACTGGGGATACAGCAAGTGTAGGCACGTTCCCCCTCCATTGTGCACCTATTGCATGTCTAAGCTGAAGGTACTTATAAAAGTACTGTCTTGGTATCGCGTATTTGGTTACCATTTGCTCAAAAGAATATAGCGTTCCTTCCTGAAAGAGGTGACCCATTTCAGAAACCCCAAAGGAAGTCCAGTCTGAGCCCATCCTCAATTTATAAAGTTCAGGAAACTCATTGTTTCTCCATATGGGGGAGGAGGAGTCTACAACCGAGTCCCCCCGTATGGTCCCCACCGTCGCCCACACCCTGTGGGCTTGCTGTAATAGAGGGGGAAGTTTCCCCAGAGTGGTTTTAGCCAGAAGAAATTGCAGGGGCGTGAATGACAGGTTCGCCCGGCGTAATAGGGCGTTGGGCAAATTCCCATGATGTATTGGTGTAACCCATTCAGCTAGCTGGGCCAGCTGCGCTGCCAAGTAGTATAGCCTAAGGTCTGGGAGTGCTAGGCCTCCATCATATCTAGATCGACATAGAGTCTTAGCCGCCACCCGAGAACGTTTGCCCCCCCATATAAAGGAGACTATATGTCTAGTTATAAGCTGAAAGTAGGAGACAGGTATATAGACAGGCGAGTTCTGGAGTATATACAAAAATTTGGGCTGGACTGTCATTTTAACGAGATTCACCCTGCCCGTCACTGATAGAGGAAGCGTCTGCCAAGTGTCCGGGCTCTCTGTCGCAAATGGTCAATCTGTGGGGTCAGGTTCAGGGATATAAATTCAGCGGGGGAATGGGAGACCTGGATACCCAAATATTTAAATTGCATGCACCACCGTAGGGGGCAACTATAGGACAGGGGTTTCTGTGTAGTAGGGAGTAGAGGAAATACCACTGACTTATCCCAGTTTATACCTATCCCTGAGAATCTGGCATATTCCGTCATGAGGGCTAGTAGTGCTGGAAGGGAAGAGGTCATCTCGGACAAGTACAATATCATGTCGTCTGCATATAGTCCAATTTTCTCCTCTATGTCTTCTATTTGGAACCCTTTAATGAGGGGGGATGCCCTGACATAGCAGGCCAGTGGCTCCACTGCCAGTGCAAATAGCAGGGGAGACAGGGGGCACCCCTGTCTAGTTCCCCTGCCCAAACTAAAGGAGGATGTGGTGAAGCCATTAACCATCACTCGGGCAGTCGGCCCGGAGTACAGCAACTTAACCCACGATAGAAAGTTTGGGCCTATGCCGAACCTGCTCAGCACCTCCCACAAATAGCCCCACTCTACCGAATCAAAGGCGCGAGCTGCGTCTAAGGAGACCACCACCGCGTCATCCATTCCCTCCCGGGCCCACTGTAAATAGGTAAAAAGTCGGCGCAGGTTAAGGGTTGTCGATCTGCCAGGCATAAAGCCGGTCTGGTTGGCATGCACCAGCTGTAGCACAACCGCATTTAGACGTATTGCCAGTAGTTTAGCCAGTATTTTGACATCAGTGGATAGTAGCGAAATGGGCCGGTATGAGTCAGGTGACAGCGGGTCTTTACCAGGCTTTGGAATAAGAGCTATGAGCGCCTCCGCCATAGACGCAGGGAGAGATCCCCTACTTAGTAGATGATTATAGAGGGCCAGCAGTCTGGGAGCGAAGAATGTTATATGGGTTTTGTACAATTCAATAGGTAGCCCATCCACCCCCGGGGACTTAGAATTGGGGAAGGCCTTAATTGCCGCCTCGATCTCCTCTAACGTGAGGGGGCTATCCAAAAATTCCCTGGAGTCAGCGTTAAGACTGGGTGTCGTTATCCCATCAAGGTAGTCAGCTAGTTCTGTCGGGGTGTAGGTTGCTCGGGATTCATATACTTTTTCGAAATGTTTACTAAATGAGGTTGCCACTGGGAGGGTCCCTGTACAAATTGTACCGTCGTCCTGTCGTATACTGTGTACAACTGTAGGGGGTTGGTTTTCTCTAGCTAAATAAGCCAGGAATTTGCCCGATCTGTCACCCTGTGTGTAGAAGTCATGTGACTGGAACAAGAGACGCCGGTTGGATTTATCCAGCAGCATTTCGCACCATTGTTTGTGGTCAACAAGCCACTCCACCCGGTCAGCTGCAAGCCCTGACCTCAAATATTTCTGCTCAAGCTCTGTACTCTGCCTCTCCAGCTCAGCCTCTGCCTTCCGGCTATAGACCTTAAGTTGTGCCACCCGGGAAATCAGTGAGCCCCGCAATACCGCCTTAAATGTATCCCAAACCAGTGGGGCATCTCCCTCTATAGGATTATTTAAAAAAAATTCCTCCCATAAAGCCAGTAATTCAGAGGCCGCCCCCATCTGCGTCAGCCAGAAGGGATTGAAGCGCCAGAACTTAGCGCCTCTGGTGCCCTCCAACTCCACCTCGAGACATACCGGGGAGTGGTCAGAAACCCCTCGGGGCAAGTATTCAATGGCAGTCACAGAGGGAACCAGCCGCCTGGATATCAGGGCCATATCTATACGCGAAAAAACCCCATGAGTACCCGAGAAGCACGAAAAGCAGCTAGCCGTTGGGTACCTTAGTCTCCATACATCTATTAAGCCCACTTCTCTGACAAGTCGTGCAAAGGACGTAGTCCCACCTCTCCCTCCACCAGGAACAGGTCTCCACCTGTCCAGCGATTCGTCCATTACAGCATTAAAATCTCCAACACAAATGACTGGATATGTGGGGAAATCTTGCATAAAAGTGCATGCCTTTTTAATTACAGTGGGCTGGTATGGAGGTGGGTTATAAATGGCCAGCAACACCAGGGGGGAGTCATGCAGAGTGCCTGCCAGGAATACATAACACCCCCTAGGGTCCGTCTGTACTTTTTGACACCTGAAACCCATGCATTTATTTATCAATACTGAAACCCCCCTAGAATTGGGGTGGAAGACTGAGTGGAAAGACCACCCCACCCAAGGTTTTTTTTTTTTTTTTTAAACTTGTGTTTATTGGAATAGATGTGAAAAATATATCATTGACACACATTGTTTACAATAAAGATATAACCGTGTATAACATTCCGAGTCCATTTTGTCTGTTATTGTATTCATACAGTTTAGCAAGTAATAGCAATATCTTGGTACATAAATACAAACTTAACATATAATGTTTAGTACAAAAGCTTTCGTCCATATACAGTCTTTATATGTCTAAAAAGGTGGCGTGCCTTTAGCAAGTGTTTCTGTATTATACCAGGTTGTTAATCTCACTACTTTGCGGATGTTTTCTTTGGTGGGAGAAGGTAGTGTTAGTATATATGGAAGCCATATAGCAAAAAATTTTGTTGAGCGCGTCTCTGCGTCTAATGAACATTCTATCCAGTCCATTTGATACAAAAACGTCAATCGGGGCATCATTAGGGAGATAGGTATGTTTTCCTTCTGTATCCACTGGGATAATATTGTTTTCTTTGTAGCGGATGCTATGCGGGCCAGTAATAGTGTTGTTTCTTTGCTCATGGGTGGAGTTTGGGGTTCTATTTGATTCCAAAAAGCCCACTCTATAGTGGTCACAAAAGGTATATTTAAGCTCGTATTAATATAATCTTGAACTAGTTTCCAGAGTGCTTGCACCACCGAGCAAGACCATAGACAATGTACTATGTCCGCATCTGGGCATCCACATTTAAAGCATAGGGAGTCCTCTGAGGTCCCAGTGAGAAACCGTAGTCGGGGAGTGTAGTATGCCCTGTGAAGTATTTTCATATTCATTTCAGCATATGAGGAAGAGACTAGATGTTTATTAAGTGTGTTAGTCATTTGAATAATCTTTTTTAGGGTCATGTTTGGGAATGAATCCTTCCACCTTGCTAACCCCGTCCCACATTTGGTATGGTCTATCTCTCGTCTTATATAAGAATATATCAAGGCTGTAGAATAAGATGAATTAGGACGTTGTCGTAGCATGATATCTAAGGGGAAGCCTTTCTCAATAGGTTGGAGACGGGTTAGTATACGTGTAATAAAACTGCGCATTTGGAAGTAGGCGAAAAAAGGGAAATTTATAGTAGGGTGTTTACTTTTTAGTTGTGACAGAGTTAGTACCGTCGTGCCCTCCTCATTCAGAAATTGAAATATAGAATGCAGACCCTGGAGGTGCCAACTATAAATGACCTCATTAGCTTCTCCATTCTGGAAAGCTGGATTTTCTATCAATGGTTGGAATAGGGAATTATCTGGTTTAAGGCCATTGCGTCTACGTATTTGGGTCCATGCTTTGAGTGGTGCCCATATGAGTGGATTGAGTCGTAGTTCTCTTAGCATGGTTGAGTTTGGAAAGTGCAATATCTTTAAGAGATCATATTGGGGTAGTAAGGCTTGTTCAAGGTTCTTATTTACATAGTTGTCTCTATTTCCTATCCAATCTATGGCATATCTATAATTAGCTGCTAGGGAATAGTCTTCAGGACAGGGAAGGTTTATACCTCCAAGTGAGGGTAATTGTTTAAGTTTGAACATTGCTATGCGTGGGCGTTTATTCGCCCATATGAACTTTGAGAGGGCTTTATTTATGGTGTGTATATCTTTTTTTGATAGTAAAAATGGGAGCATCTGTATTGGGTATAGTATGCGGGGAAATGCTACCATCTTGTATAGATGACATCTACCTAAGAAGGATATAGGAAGGTGCTGCCATTTCGAGAAGTCTTCTAACATCTTGGCTATATGGTGGGAAAAGTTTAACGTGTACCATTCCGTTGTGTCGGCTGAGATTCGTATGCCTAAATATTTTATATATCTGTCTGCCCACCTGAATGGGAACGTGTTTCTCCATCCGTTCCTCGCTGCCGTTCCCACCGCCAAGGCCTCCGTTTTATCAAAGTTGATTAAAAATCCTGATATTAAGTTGAAATTTTTTAGTATTGTCAGCATGGATGGGAAAGCCACTGCCGGCTCATGAAAGTATAGTAATAGGTCATCCGCAAAGGCGGAAACCTTAATATCATGGCGACCTATCTTGACGCCCTGCCAGGTTGTATCCTGAATGAAAGCACGAATCAGCGGGTCAAGGGCTAAGTTAAAGAGTAGGGGGGATAGGGGGCAGCCTTGGCGTGTTCCTCTATATAATTTAAACGTTTTTGTATTTAGTCCGTTAATTGTTAAAAAGGCTTCCGGATTGTCATATAAAATATTAAAGATCTTAATAAAGTTTGTGCCAAACTGTTGTGTCTGTAGAACTCTTTGTATGTGTTTCCATGAAACCCGGTCAAACGCCTTATCGGCATCACAACTGACTATTAGTGTTTTATGCTCTTTTGCTTGTTTTGAGCTGTATATTGCTGCCATTAGAGTGCGAATATTATGGACCGATGTCCTATTTCTAACGAACCCGTTTTGAGCTGGGTGAAGTATGCGTTGTAGTATGGGTTGCAATCTACTAGCCAATAATTTCGTAAACAGTTTTAAGTCCTGGTTTAATAAAGAGATCGGTCGATATGACTGTACACGTTTAGGGTCTTTTCCTGGCTTTGGGAAGACAACTATCCTGGCCTCGTTAAATTTGGTGGGGGCAGGGTTTCCTTGGAGCATCGAGTTAAAAAGTTTCACTAGATGTGGGGCCAGTATAGGTGCTTTAATACGATAGAACTCTGCTCCGAACCAGTCAGGGCCAGGGGACTTCCCTTTGTTCAAAGATTTAATTAAAGTCAGGAGTTCTAACTCATCAGTTGGTTTTAACAGTAATTCCCTTTCTTCTTCTGTTATGGTAGGTAAGTTAACAGATTCCAAGAACCGCTGACCCTCCAGTGGATGATCAGTAGGCGCCTCATATAGTGCCTGATAATATTTTAGAAATTCTTGTGAGATGGTTTGGGTATCAGTGGCATCTGTGTTAGGTCCGCTGCATAGTTGGGTGACTTGGGAGGGGGAGGAGTAAGACCTAATTAGGTTTGCTAACAATCTACCAGACTTGTTGTTGTGTCTAAAGAATTTGTTTCTTTGTATGTCGTAAGAGAATTTAGCTTTTTCGGTGTATAATAGGTCATATTGGTGTTTAGCGGCAAGATAGGATTGTCGGTTTTCTGGCGAGTTGTTTGAAAGAAGTGTGTTATATGTGGTGGTCAGTCGTTGGCTTAAGTCTTTTAGTTGGGTGTTTAGGTTTTTACGTTTCCTTGAGACATATTCCAGGATTTGGCCACGTATTACCGGTTTTGAAGCTGACCAGAATAGGTTGATGTCGTCAGCATGTTCGCTGTTGTCTTTCGCATAAGTCCGGAACGAGTGTTCCAGATGCGTTCGGAAATCTGAGGAGTTTTCTAGATAAGCTGGAAATCTCCAGTTGTATGATTTTGGGATAGGTGTATTTAATCTTAATGTAAACCAAACTGGGGCGTGAGCAGAGAGCTGTATGGGTTCTATCCGGGTCCTCTCTACTTTCTGAATAAGCGTGTCTGTGATCAGCCAGAAGTCTAGTCTGGATGAGGAGCTGTGGGGATGTGAATAAAACGTGAACTCGCGAGAGTCAGGGTGTTGGCACCTCCAGGGGTCTGAGAGCTTCAGCGTGTCCTTTAAGAGCGATAGGGATGGAGGGGTAGGTATTCCCTGGGTGTTCGCATTAGTGTCTCTGTCCAGCTCTGTCAGTTGGACACAGTTAAAGTCTCCTCCCAGTATAATC
The DNA here is from genome assembly GCF_055691185.1 of Crinia signifera. Lineage (NCBI taxonomy): Eukaryota > Metazoa > Chordata > Amphibia > Anura > Myobatrachidae > Crinia > Crinia signifera. The sequence continues at coordinate 10,957,515 of NC_139217.1, read as the reverse complement.
TCTCCTTCCGCCCAGTCTTGTAATTTAGAGTATATACTGGAAAAGAAAGGTGCATTATGGCCATTTGGGGCATATATGTTAGCTATGGTATATACGGTATCTTGTATAGTTAGTTTTATAAAGAGATATCTGCCCTCAGGGTCCTTCATTGTGTCGATTATAGTGTAGGATAAAAATTTGCTAAGTATTGTTAATACTCCCTTTTGTTTGGTTGCACTAGATGCTGCATGATAGTCTCCAATCCAGGAGTCCCTTAGTGTGTTAGGATCAGAGGCCCTCCAATGAGTCTCCTGGAGTAGTGTTATGTCTGGTTTTAATCTCTTAAGACGTGTCAAGATTTTTTTTCTTTTGATTGGTGTGTTTAAACCTTCTACCTTCCAGGTCACTAACTTGATCATTGTTTGCGCCTGGGTAGGGTTGTTTGTATCTATGGACATTTATCCAATACCTAGCCTAGGCCAGCTTAACAAGATGTGCTTAACTTGGGGCCTTCCCTTGTCCGTCCCAGCAAGCGGACAGTTGGGAAATGTGTGTTCACTGACAAAGTATGTAGGACATCGGGTATTCCTTGGCAGTAGTAAACCTTGTGTGTCGTTAACAATTAAATATATAATAACATTCCATAAACTTTTTATCATTTTTTGAACCCAATAAGTTTGGCTCCCGAGGTATCGCCCCGCAAGGACGGTCCAGGTAAATATGTTCCAGCACGTTGTCCAAGGAGACACCGCAGGAGCCAATCTAATAAAGAGATCTAACACAATTCGATTGAATAAAAGGGAATGGGAGGGGGGGCATGGGGTAGGGTGTAAAGGGGGTGTAGGACACCCCACGCCTCTATATAGCAAGGCATTTGGTAACCTCTATCTATTTGTCTTTCTAGACCTATAGCATCTATTGAAGTGGGTAACCATCTAGAATATACAACTGTACCATTTAAATGTTCAGAAAAACTTAGAGCATAACATAAACCTAACCCATAAACCAATGTCCATAACTTGAATTTTATTCTAAGTAAAGGCAATATTACCAGTATCCTTATGGAAGATCAGTCCGCATCATCCATTCCGGATGAGTGCACGGGAGTCATAGAGTCCACAAAGTTCTTTGCTGTCTGCGGGGATTCAAAGAAGTATGTTTTTCCGGAATATAGTACTCTCAATTTCGCTGGGTAGATAAGTGCAAATTTAACCTCCATTTCAAACAGACGCTTGCAAATTGGGGAGAATTCTCTTCTCCTTGCGGCAACCATGTAGGAGAAGTCCTGAAAAAGTAATATCTTGGCACCCTGGTACTCCAGTGTATTGTGCTTTCTATATGCCTCCATTAGCCGTACTTTGTCTGCATAATTTAGAAGCTTCATGATGACCGGTCTGGGTCTGTTGGTTGTAGTTTGTTTATCTGGACCAATGCGGTGGACACGCTCAACTATCAACGAGCCGGAAGCAGCAACACAGCCCAATTCTCTCGGAAGCCACTGGGATACCAGGTGCATGAGGTCATGATGTTTAACCGACTCCGGTAGTCCTATAAGACGGACATTACTTCTCCTGTTCCTGTTCTCCAAATCTTCTAATTTGTCCTGTATGGACGTCATCATCTTTTCTTGTTCTGAGATGACATTTTTGGCTACTGTTAGGTCGTCTTCTAGGTCTGAAATTCTTTGTTCTGCTTCGGATAGGCATTGTGCTTGTTGATTTAATTGGGTGAGAGCGGAATCTAGTGAGTCCTTTAAAGGGGCCAACTTTTGGTCCAATAGAGAGGATAGAATTTCGGTAATTTCATGTGTTGGTAAGGCTCTGGTGGGCTCTGTTGTAATTGTGGGTGATGCCTGGCTAGGTGATCTAGAATTATAGTTGCCGGCCGGTGATTGAGGATTTTCGACTGTTATTACATCTCGACCTTTGCCCCTGCTGGGGGGATTCGTGGCGGCTTGGCAACAAATTTTTCCATTATTGAAGGTGGTTTATAAGAGATAAGAGTGTGACTTTATATAATTTTTTTTTTTTTTCCCCTTCTCAGTTGTAGGATTTCCTTCTCCTCTCTATCCAGTAGATGGCGCTCCAAGGCAGACAGACTCACTCCAGAAGTACCTTACTGGATTAGTGTGGGCTGAAGTGTTAGGCACCAGTTTTGATTTTGGAGTTCACTTATATTGCAATATAAAAGGGTCTTCCCCTCCCCCTCCACTCACCACCTCAAGATTCCTGGAGTTGTGGTTCCCAGGTGTACGCAGGGCGAGTGTCAGCCAGGCACGGTCCAGCCAGTGACCAGGCTCCCTCAAGCCCTGCCTGCAGTAAGATGGCCGCCCAGCGTTGGTCTGTGCAGGGAGCCCCCTGTAGATCTGGCAGCGTGGTTAGGAGAACGGGGCTGCAAGCCTGTGTCCTCAGGAAGGGTGAGTGGCGAGTGAGCCGGGTCAGCGCTCCCGCGGCAGGCACGGACGAGAAGTGGTGCTCTCCTCGTCGCCCTGGAGAGCCGCGGCGGGTCTCTGGTGAAATCGAGTCCCTGGCTGTGTGGGGAGGCACAGGCCGCAACCTGCAGGGACGCGCGAAGCGTCCCCCGGCTCCGCGGGATGTTACCTCCTGGTCCCGACTGCTTGTGGCGGCGGTCGGTCTGTGGGTGGCCTGGCGAGCGGTAGTGGTGCTCGGGGAGTGTTTTTGCTGGACGCCGTGCAGGAGCCTCTCCAGAGCACGTCCGTCTCCCCCGGCAGCCAAGCCACACCCCACCCAAGGTTTTTTAAGTGACAATACTCGGCTACCCACCAGGTATGTTTCAAAAAGGCATGAAATTCCTGGGGAGCGAGCTCTAAGTTGATTCATCACCAAAGTACGCTTAACCCGGTCATTAAGACCTCTGACATTCCATCCTATAACCTTCACCATTGTACAGCAGTGGGAAAAATAGTAAACAGAGGGAGTTGATGCTCACTGAGAGCACCACATCACACCTTCCCATTCCATTCAGCAACCAGGAGCAAATATGTAGGAACAATGTACACACTTCAAGAAAAACAAAATAACTAACACATACAAAACGATCCCAACCCACCCGGCATACCCACCCAAACATAGGTACACTTTGTTCCCCTAACATCAACCCCGAATCGGCTCCTCTAAGGAGACGTTTCAATTAACCTAAACCAAGAAAAGAGAAAAAAAAAAAGGGAAAAGGCCTAACCCTTAGGGGGGCAGCTACTATTTATGGCCTAAAGAACATGTCGCTCCTGACCATAGAGCATAATCATTTAGTCAGATAGGAGAGAATACCTCTTAGAATCATTTCTAAATAACTTCTCTAGAAAACATGGCTCTACATGACAAATATAATCAATGCGAGGTGCCTGGAAAAAATGAAAGAGAGGGTTATAAGCATATTAGACAAACTTCAATAGACACATCCGTGGAGGGGCAGTTCAGGGAGGCAGCTCCCGTGGGGCCGGCTGTGTGTCCATCCATGTTGAAGCAGCCTGGGGTGTGTCAAAGAAATGGGTGCGGGCACCAGCAACCACCCTCAGTCGTGCCGGGTAAAGCATTGAATACTTCAGTTGGAGGGTGCGTAGACGCTGTTTAACCCCAGTGAATTGTGACCTGGACTTTTGGACTTCCACAGAAAAATCCTGGAAGGCCGCCACCCGCTGCCCCTCACATTCAAGGGGACCCTTCACTCTCGCCAGTCGGAGTACCGCGTCGCGGTCCTTGTAATGCAGAAATTTTGCGATGAATGTGCGTGGCGGGGCACCAGGAGGTAGCGGGCGCATGGGCACCCTGTGCGCCCTCTCCACTGCAAATTGTGGGGTGAAAGCTTCCTTTTCAAACAGAGATATTAACCAAGACTCGAGGAAAGATTCAGGATTCGTACCCTCCACCTTCTCAGGAAGGCCCACAAATCGCACATTATTCCTCCTCAGCCTCCCCTCCATATCAGTCCGTTTCTGCTGACAGGTTGACATCTGGGATTCTAACGTGGTGAGGCGATTGGGGATAGGTGCTGTGGTATCCTCCAACATAGAGATTCTGGTCTCAGTTTCTTCAACCCTGTCTCTCAGCTTTTGCATATCCTGTCTTATAAAGGATATGTCAATTTTAACTTCTGCAACCTTGCCAGCAAGTCTCTTCTCTGAATCAGTAATGGCCTGCAGGAGTTGTGCCATCGTGACCTCTGGTGGTTCCGCCATGTTGGATTCAGGGGAATGGACCTCAGCAGGGGGTGGTGTGGGGTCTCGTCTAGCAAATTTTGCCAGTTTAGCCGCAGCAGCTGGTGTATTTCTGCGGGACATAGGGCAGGCTGAGATCTCCCAGCAAGTCGGGTCAACACTAACTGGTCACCCACAGCAGCTATTTGAGTTAACCACAGTGTCCGTGATCAGGGGGGGCACACTCAGGGGAGGGCACAGGTGTGAGTTCCTTACAAATGATCTGAGAGGTACAGCACGTGCCACACAGTATTCCCAAACACCAACCCGTGTAATAAGGAGTGTCAGCAATAGGATAGGTACTCCAGAGAAGAAAGTAAACTGTTCCCAGGGGATAGTCAGATCACTCCACTTGCTCACAAAATGGCGGAAGGTGCATATTAATTGGCAGCAGTTCTTTTCCCTTCCCGTATATGCTATCCAGCCGGGAGGTATACCCTCAGTGAAGCCTCTATTGCGCCTATACTCCTTGTAATTGCCCGGTGATAGGGGGTAGGGGGTCCTCTCTTGAGACTCAGGGTCCCAGTATGGAGCGCAGGGCGTCTATGTCTCTCAGCTTTCCCTCCTCAAGATGGCGGCAGGGGTACTCACTGTTGCGCAGGGCCCTGGTGAGGGGGTCTCCGGGAGCCGATCGTCAGGTACAGGGGGAGCACGTTTGTCCGGCGCTGTGGTTAGCGGCAGCTGTCCTCTCTCCTACTTCTCGCCCACTGTCACCGCCGCCTCAGGTGGAAGCCGCAGCGGGAAGCGCTCTCCGTCACCGCTACCCCTCTCACGCGGCTGGCGTCTGTGCGTCCGTGGCAGCAGTTCTCTCTCCGCAAACCCCTGTAGGATTGCGACGCTGTGTTCACAGGCGACGGGGGGGTACCACAAGCATCGCAGGGCACGGAGATCGTCGTCCGTATAGCCCTGCGCGGTGAATCTCTGTAGCAGCTGCCGTCTTCCTCTCAGGCCCAAGATGGCGCCTGGCAGCTCGTCCAGCAGGGAGATGTCCTTCCCAAGCTGGGCACAGGTCACTCCGGACAGCGCAGGCACCTCACTTCAGAGCCAGTATGATCAGGGGCATGTAGTTTACCCGTCCCCACCAAAATAGAGGTTCTCCCCGCCGACAAACTGTATTTGCAGGATGATATGGTCAGGAGCTCTGCAGGCACGCGTCCTACACCATCTACCGCTAGGCCACGCCCCGTTCTCCGTCTTTCTAAGTGATGTTCTCCGTGTCTCTCCGTGTAGCAATTCTCCATCTTTTGATGGAGAGCTGGAATGTGAACTTTTAAACTAAAAGGTTTTTTTCTTAAATTTTGGTGTCAAAAAATCAGTTTTTTTTTTTCTGTAAAGGGGCATTTTATTTTTATTCATGTGCTTATAGCACATGAATATATATATTTAATTAAATTTTTTTTTTTTTTTAACACAGTGTAGCCAGCAGGGGGCGCCGGAGCCGCTCATTAGATATTCATATATTCACTGCACCCGAACGTAACTATGCACAAACGGGTGCAGTGAATACTGGGTCCCCCGCTGGCTATAGGGGGGTGCAGCCTGGGTCCTGGAGAGCCCCCCTCCACAGTCCTCTGGAGCAGCCAGGGAGACTTTAATCTCTCTGGCTGCTTCCGGCTCCCTGAAAGCTCCCTGCTCCCTGCAGGGGTTAAGACTCTGCGCGAGTGGCGGAGAGCATCAGCCACATTGAATAGAGGGAGCAGGAGTGGCAGAGAGCCCTCCGGAACACGGAGAGTGCATGGAGAGCGAAATAAAACGCTCTCCATGCATCTCCAACCTGAGACGGCACTCCCAAACTTTCATTGTGCAATGTCAATGTCCTACTGGGGGAACAACAATGAGTGTGGTGCCCTCTGGACTGGACAGCAGCACGCTGCCAGTGATACAGGCTGACGAGGGGGCAGACAGATGTACTGACGTTTCGGGACACAGCAGTCCCTTTATCAAAGTGCTGGTGAGACAAAATCATACACAATTAAACATACCTTTATACCTGGGACCCGTCCACGTAGCCCGGCGTGGCGCCGGGAGGCGCAAGGTGATGACATCATCCAACCCGGACACATTGCGGGATCACGTGGAGGAGATCACGTGGTCTGGAAAAAAGCAATACAAACAGGTTAAAAACGTTGCTAAGGCAACGACATATAAACAAAACAGTGCATAAGAATTTCAACGCTGTATATCAAAGACATGCATAATCAAATACCGTGACACCCTATTTAGAGCTAAGCACAGTAAAATACACAAGACCCAGTTAACTTAGACACCTTCTGCAGTGACTTAAGAGAATTGCAAAGACGGGTGTAATTGTATAAACAAATGAGGACAGTTATACCACAGCGTAATATGCAGCACAGTAAATGATGCAAAATAGCTAAGACTGACATAATGGCTATCAGCCTGATTTATTTAACAGCCATTATGTCAGTCTTAGCGATCATTTACCTGGCACTAGGATGTGCTTGGGGAAGAAGACTAGCCAGCGGAGGCAGTGCGGTGCTCTGGGCAATGTTGTGCTGGGAAACCTTAGATACAGCATCCAAGGTTTCCCAGCAGTTCCCCAAGGTTTCATGTGGGTGTTATTGACACGTATCACCTACCTAACCATTGTTGCAGACCTGGTACACCCATGGTGACCGTGGTGTCTCTGAGCAGGATGATGTGGTCGGCTACACTGCAACATTTGGTCAGCAATGTTTGAGGAACATGATCAATTATAAAGGTGTTGACTTGGCCTCTGATGGATCATCTGTGGGATTTGCTGAGAACACATCTGAGCTCACAGGATCTACTGCTAACCACTCACAGGATCTACTGCTAACCACTCACAGGAACTAATGCTAACTAGAGGGCACCTTCCGAGGCCGCGTGGAGTCCATGTCTCGATGGGTCACAAACTGCTGGAAAGTGGAACCGAGGTTACAAATGAGCACTCGCTATGTGCTGCTTATGGTGGGGGTAATCAATCCCCTAAATACATTAAAAAACACAAGGATCTTGTATAAAGACAGATAAGGATAATCCGGTTCCACTATAGCGGTGGGGTCTGAGTGATCCCGCTTTGGTATGTATTAGGCGATCAGTTGGATGCTGCAGTTCTCCAGTTATATAGAGTCCAATACCACAACAGATGAACCTCCTCCTCCCTTGCAGATACGGAGTGTAGTCCAGGGTAAGTATGGCGATGAGGGTCCAATACATTAAACCACTGACGCGTTTCACTGCCCTGACTGGCAGCATTATTAAATGTCTCTGGTGAAACTGCCAGTCAGGGCAGGGAAACGCGTCGGTTGGAACCGGGTGAGTTTCATCTGTCTTTGTAGCGAACAGACTTCCTCACCTTGTTATGGAAACTATTATTAGCGGGACTCAGACTTACGTGGTGATAATAACAGCGTTATCGCCAAGCTTTTAGTTTCAGCGGACTGGTATTCTATGTATATGTAATATATTATGGCCACTAGGTTTTTTATGATGTTTAATACATTAAACCAGTGGTTCCCAAACTGTGCGCCTAGGCTCCCTGGGGTGCCTCGGAGTACTTGCAGGGGTGCCTCAGGTTGGTGGTCCAGAATCAATTCAAGTTATTTATGGCCAATGAAATAGGCAAAATCAGTGCTTGTGGCTTCCAATTAAGAATATGTGGGTAAACAGAAGTGAATCACGTTTCTCACGATATAAGGAAATCACAACTTTTGAAAAAATAATTCTGAAATTGGTAACCAACTTTTAGCCTAGGGTTGCTGTGAAAAATATTCTGATACTTTAGGGTGCCGTGATTCAAAAAGTTTGGGAATCACTGCATTAAACAATCATTCTTGATACTAGCGCTTTATTGTATTTTCATACAAGATCCCGATGGGTCAGAGCTGTTTTGGCGTCATGAGGGGACATACGCTGCAGTATCAGATCTTGCAATGTTCTGGCTCATGGGTGTATATTAGTGCTAATACTCCTAATTCATGTGTAAAGTATTACAGTGCATATACCCAATGGTAAAGGGATAACATGTAGTGGAGCCTGATCCTGTAATTCCATGTCCTGCCTGCAGGTGGAGGAGTCTCTGCAGAATATTGGGAAGTTCAGCAGCGCTGTGAAGCTTGCGGCATTCTCTCCATTCAAGTCCACCCAGAGCGCGTTGGAGAATTTGAACGCCGTCTCCGAAGGTAATGTCAGGTGGTTAGTGCTACACGTGGGGCGTGCAGTGATGTCTAATGATCTGTCAATCCCCTGAGCTGTGTGATGTCACCCTGATTACTGAGCACGCCCTGCGCACCCCCTCCCCAGACTTTGTCAGGGTGCCTGTGTGGGGCATTTATGTGACCTACAGTATATACTGTATAACCTGTCTGGTTCTCAAACTCTGCCCGCTCTACAGGCTTCTCTGGGTGTATAGCATGGTGGATCTCCATATGTACGCCATTCAATTAGCTATAGTCTCTGTACCATACAGTTATACTTCCTAAACTCTGCCCTTTGGTGTTTCCATAGAGATTCTGGGCACCTACTGAGTGGCACATTGCTGATATTCAGGGAAACTGGCTCTTAAAATAGAATATTGTTCCGTGGACACCCCAGATTAGAGCATACAGTAGTTAATTCCAGGGCCATCTCAATCCTGGGGGTGATGATGGCTGAGCCCTCTGTACTATAATCTCTAGAATAACAGGCACTGGTACGGATGGACTCTATCAGTACGTAGGATGAATGGACTTCCAGTTGTCTTCCGTTCTTTGGATGTACTTTGGCTTGCGTATGTATATCGATGTGTCTTCCACAGGTGTCCTTCATGAGGACCTGAAGCTGTTCCTGGAAACCAACATGCCAGCTGAGAGGCACAAGGCTCTGCTTGGTGTGAGTCACAGTAAGATCGGAGATGCCATCCAGGAGGAGCTGAATATTGCATGCCAGACGGGCGGTTTGGTGGCCAAGCTCATGAATGGTGGGTTACCGGGCACATAGCTGGGATAGTGCTTGACTACTCTGGTTCTCGTGGTTTCTAGATGGGGTTGAGAAGGTCTGAAGCTCCGTGATACTGATGGTTGGTATGTTTTGTATTCTGAACCCCCACATGACCTCAATTACCGTAGTTTTCTTTCTGTACAGGAATCTGGTTATACTATCGCAACCTGGAGAATGAAGTCACTGCTCAGTCAACCTCGAACGCAAATCCTGGTTCAGGCCACAGTTCCCAAGTAGCCAAAGTCCATGTCAATATGAACAAAAATGACCTCTTTATCAAACGGACTATCCGAGGTCTGGACAAGTTGGACAAGGACTTAAAGACTTTATCCATAAAGCTGAGGTGAGGACATTTCCATAGGTGGTTGTAGTGATGGTGGACCACAGTCCTTGAGACCAACCTAATCTCATTACAAGACCTCTGGTCAGCCAGTTTCCCATCCTTCCATTGCTTACCACAGCCAGTGTTGTCCTTCCTCCTGTCTATACAGAAGGTAGAGTAGTGATATCTCCATCCACAGCACAGCTCCACAAACCTTCCCGATGTTAACCAACCCAAGGTTTGCTGGGCAGAACATTTTACCCATTTTCACCCCCTTAGAATTCAGTACCTTGTAGTATCCTTGTGGGTGGCTGCACATGGCTGTCTCAGGGGCAGATGTTTGAAGCAGTGATAAGGGAGGAGAAGTGATCCAGAGGAGAAGAGGCAAACCTGTACAGTAGTTCTTGACTATATTACTGTACTGAATTTCATTGGAGACCTCAGGCAGTGATTTTCAAAATCGACATCTAGTGGATGTACACTCCCTGGCAACACCATGGGTACTTGTGTATTTTGGCGGCGCCCCCGATGTGCATCGCACGATGAACGCATCGCATGCCATGTACCGGATGGCATGCGATGCGATGCGATTTTTACCCCCTATGCGATGAAAAATCGCATAAGCACCCTAAAGGGTGGTTTTCAGCACCCTAATGGGTGCTTACAATGTTAAATGCACCCCCACGCCACCCCCCACTATAAATGTGAACCCGAAGCGTGGCGAGCGTAGCGAGCCCGCGAGGGGCGGCGGTACGCGTCCTACGACCTTTTCATACCCCCACTATCCACGTTGGTGTGGAGATGAGAATAGAATAGTGTGGCGAGCGCAGCGAGCCACCGAGCCCGAAGCGTGGCGAGCGCACGCGGATACCTTCACAGGTAAACGCGTCCCTTCGCGGGCTTCACAGGTATCCGCGTCCCCGCACGGGGCTCGCCACGCTTCGGGCTCGGTGGCTCGCTGCGCTCGCCACACTATTCTATTCTCAACTCCACGCCGACGTGAATAGTGGGGGTATGAAAAGGTCGTAGGACGCGTACCGCCACCCCTCGCGCGCTCGCCACGCTTTGGGTTCACGTTTATAGTGGGGGGTGGCGTGGGGGTGCATTTAACATTGTTAGCACCCATAAGGGTGCTTATACAATGTTTCATCGCATCGCATGGCATTGTATGCCATGTACAATGGCATACAATTTTGAAATTGTATGCCATCGCACGAAATCGCGTCGCATCGCATACCATCGCATGTGTTATGGTATGCGATGCGATGGGCACCGCCAAAATACACAAGTACCTCACCATGCGCCACACTAGCCGGGTTGTGCGACGCTTCGCCACTCTCCGACACGCCAACAGCCATATGTAGGACAGATGAGCCTGGCTGCATCTGTATGCCAGTGTTCTCACACTGACCATGCCTGTAGGTTGGTGTATTCGCTCTGTTATCCCCCTGACTTCCTTCAGTGTTGGATGACCGACTCTATTGCACACTCTACAAGGGCGGTGAGTGCTTCCCCTGCTGTGTTATTATGGGGCGTCTGTGGAGCAGATGTGCGGCCACGTGGGCCTTTTCCTCTGTTCACATCTTCACCAAATTTAGCTAGTTTCTCTTTTTTTGCTTCAAATGATGCTAATTTTGGATGGAAGGTTTGGTTAACCGGTTTACAGCTTTTGACTGTCCCATGGTCCGGTATTTCCTTGTTTGAAGAAAGAGAAAACAGGTTCTCTTATTTCATGTGGCCTACAGTACCTTGTGTTCCCACCCTCCCCCTCCAGTTTTTGTTTAGTGATTGTATTAACTATATTGGTCACCTTTTTGGTTTAGGGTGTTTTTGAAGTTGTACTAATGATCAGGGATTGAAGCTACTCCTTTTTTTTTTTTTTTTTTAATTCAATCATTTTTTTTTATTGTTTCTTTAACATGCAGACATTTATACAGAATAGATAATATTACACGCTCAGATTTATAATATTTCATTGAAATATTTACCCAGTGGCACCAACTCTAGACAGAGACATCTTTCATATAATTTAACCTTATCCTTAAGGGTTTAGTTAGTATTAATTTACTCATTCCCTTTGGTAAACTTGTGCATGTGTGATTATGTGATCTATTTTATTTGTGGTGTGCATTGTGTTTAATAGGGACTTTATATGAGTCTTATTTGATTATATTGACAACATATCTTGTGTTTGTGAACTAAGGATAAAGAAAAAATAAAATAAAATTTAAAGTGAATTTAAGCCTGTTTATTATATATGTGTGTTTTTGTTAAGGTCAAAAATAGTAAAATAGTAGAGAAAGAGGAAAAAAATATAAAAAAAATAAAATAAAAATGATGTCTCTTTTAGTTCTAGTGAGATTCTTGTGCATGGATATTTCTAATGTTATACTTTATGTAAGTGAAAGCTGTGTAAGTTTACCATAGTCTCCTTAATTCTTCTAGTATTTACCGTTCCCTCTAAAGTTAGTCTCTAAATGGAATTGATGCCACTTCAACAGGAGTAGACATGCAATAGGATCTAATCAGATCAAAAATATAAATCACACTCATAATACATACATAGATACATAATAATAAAAACAAACAAAAAACAATTTAATACAATTCTAATTAAATTAACAAATGAAATCTCCCCTAAGGCTTATCATCATACGTCTACATTTGTTTTCTTTAATGCAAATTTGTCTAGAACATTTGTATTCTTTTCTTTATTTTATTCATATAATCACCACTTTCTATCAAATGGCTCCCACATTATTGGTCTATCAACTTCAAGAAATATTTTAGAACAACAGATTCTATGGAGGTATGAGCGCAATATATGAAAAGGAAAAAGGTGCTACCCGCCACAACATAAACAAAGGGGCACACCGTCCCCAATTACACAAGATGCAGAGCAAATAATGAGGCGCAACCCCGCCTCACTACCCGCTCTGCAACTGCAAAGATAAAAAGATCAGATTTAATGAAAAAGGAAACGGACTGCCCCCTCTATAATTGTATGTTCTATTCCTACCTCTCAGTCTATGGGCGGTATTCAATGTGAATACCTGCGAGGTGCAGCGAATCCTTTTTAGGATTCGCTGCACATTCGCCACGTTCCGGAGCCAGCGGGCTCCGGTATTCAACGTGTCAGGGGCTCGCTGCCCCTGACAGGCGAATATGAGCTCCTGCGGCGATTGCCGCAGGGAGCCTGAGGACGGTGCCAGGCAGAGAGATGGAAGTCTCTCTGCCTAGCCCAGAACGTTTGTGGGGGTTAGGTGGGCTCCCCGGGTGCCAGGCAGCACAGGGGGCCACGTATATTCACTATACCCGATCGTAACATCGGGTGCAGTGAATATATGAATATGTAATGAGCGGCTCGGCTCCGGCACCCCCTGCTGGCTGCTGTGTAAAAAAAATTATTTTTTTTTAAAATTAAATATATATTCATGTGCTTACAGCACATGAATAAAAATAGCATGCCCCTCCTCAGAATAAAATTCCTGATTTTTTGACACCAAATGTAAAAAACAAAACACTTTATTTTAAAAGTTCACATTCCACTTCACCATAAAAAGATAGCGATTGCTACTCGGTGAATCATGGCGAAAAAAATCTTCGCCATGTGGTCATTGAATAGGGTGATTCACCGTTTTTGTCAAAAATTCGCCAAACAGCACAAATTCGCCATAAAAACATGGCGAATCAGGCTCATTGAATACCGCCCTATATGTTTTCTTCTTATTTCCCCCATTTATTCAGAAGTCATCCCACTTATTCTAATTTATTCTAATTTAATGGGATTTTATTTCCAGAGTTTCATTCTATCTAGTCTTATAACTCAGTGGTAGGAAGATCTAATCCAGTCATCGACCTATTCCATCTGTCCCATTTTTTTTTACATAACTCTGATATGAGCCTCTGCTCTTGTACATAACCCTCTCGTGTCCTGATACCTCGTTGACCAACGCCGTCCAATGATAGATATTTGGAGATTCAGAGGCCATCCATTTCCTGGCTATGAGAACTTTAGCCAGGGTTGTCAGACAGAGAACATATTGATAGACTGCTGAAGAGTGTGACTCTTCCAAATCTAACCCAAATATGCATAACCTGGCTGTCATTTTAGGTAGGGTTAATTCTGTAGATCCTATATCTCTCCATACCTTCGACCAAAATGCATATATTGGTGGGCATATCCATAGCATGTGCCAAAAATCAGCTCCTTCCAGTCCACATTTAGCACAGGAGGAGTGCGGTTTTAATTTTTCCTTATATAGAAATATAGGGGTACGATAAACCCTGTGTGCAACATAAAAATGTATCTGCTGATATCGGGCACAAGGAGTAGTATATTTCGTAGAGCTCAATATTTGAGACCATTGTCCTATAGAAATATCCCCCAGATTTAATTCCCATTTGCTTTTAAGTGGGTCAAACAGCTGCAGATTAATACGATTATTAAGTTCACCATATATTCTAGATATTTGCCCACTAGATCTCAATGAATAAAGTGAGGTCTTTACTGGAGATTTTAAGTTAAGGTTGAAGTTACTCTTAATCCGTCCATTTGTATAATAAGTGCCGGTTCATTTGTTTCCCCTGAGCAACCCACCTGTAGCTCTCGTGCTCCCCCATATGAGATCTGAAAATGCCGTCCTCTTCTCTCCCTCCTACAGAACGTGTTACGGGCAACACTTCCCAGAGCTTACAAATATTGTGTCCGACAACTACACGTACTGCTGTATGGTGAGGTTCTTCGGGAACCGCAAGGGGCTGTCTGAGGAGAAGCTGGGAGACATGGAGGAGATTGTCTTGGATCGTGCCAAGGCCCAGGAAATCCTGGACGCCTCCCGAGCGTCTTGTGGTATGTACATCTTCAGTGATGAGAGCTGTCTCTGCTTATACGGCATTGGCCTCTTACTGGCTGTTCCCCTTCTTGTCCAGGCATGGACCTAAGGCCCAATGACCTCAACAAAACGAAGAGCATCTCCGGGCAAATCCTATCATTGTACAGGACGCGGAAGAGGGTGCAGGAAGATCTGCACTCAAAGATGAGCCAAGTGGCCCCCTGCCTGACTGCACTCATTGGAGAACTGGTATGTTCCCCCGCCCCCCGATGGGTGTGGATCGTATTACCGACCCCACTTAGGTCAACAGTCATTAGGTCGACACTGTTGGGTCGACATGGGTCTAGGTCGACAAGAGTTAGGTTGCGAGGTGGACATGGGTTTTTCCACTGTTTTTTTGACCCGAATGTCGACAGTCGACATGGACGCAGTTGGAAGTCAGCCGCAGCCCCTCGCAAAGCTCGCTTCGCTCACAATGTTTCGGGTGCGGTGCCTACTATTTTATTCTCCCACCACGCCCTAGTGGATGGCAGGGCATGAAATACCGCTTGTCGGCACATGTCGGCTCAAAAAACCGTAAAAAAACCTGTCGACCTAGTCCCTTGTCGACCTAGACACATGTCGACCTTTTTGCCTGTCGACCTAAGTGTGGTCGACAATACCACCGTTTCACACCCCCGATCTACTGTATGTTGTAAATGGAGAGAATCTGTGATCTGCTGATTTGCTCTGTGCTTACATTGCTGGAGCGCCACCTTGTGGCCCCTCAGACATGATGTATCGGTAAATCTGTCGATCCTCTGAGACAGCTGCTGAGAGCCTTCCACTGCTGATCTGTGCCATCTGCGTGGCCCATCCAGGTGTACTTGTCCACTGATCACTGTCCTTCCATCCACAGATTGGTGCCCGTCTTATTTATAATGCAGGAAGCTTGAGAGAACTCGCAAAGATGACGGCTGCTACCATCCAGATCTTCGGAGCAAGGAAGTCCCTCTTCAGGTACACTGGCTGGGTATTTGTAGTGATAGCAGGTGACTGGGTGCTGATCTTCTACAAGTGGCATCTCCTGGCTATTTCATGAGTCGGAACAACCCTCTGCTAATTACCACCCTCCATTCAGGTCAGATGTCACTGCTGTGGCCATAGAGTGTGGCGGGGCAGCAGTGTGAGGCTATGGGGCATGTTCAGTTAGTGATTGGATAGTGAGAAATAGAGGCGTCCGGTTGTTAGGGAGAGATCAGTACAGTAATAGCGCAGTGATGTGGAGGCGTAGAAGGCAGGCCAATCATAGGACTGTAAAAAGGTTGGGGGGGTGGGAGCAGCAGGACAGAAATAGGCTAGTGGGGGCATAATAGACTAATGAAAGAGGTACCAGGACAATTATAGGGTAGTATGGGAAAATGGGGAGGCATAGAGGGCAGGTCATTAATAGACGGGGGGCAGGACTCGAATAGGCTATTAGGGGGGTTAATAGACTAGTGTGTGTGGTGGGCAGGACAGTAATAGAATGGTGAGGGGCAGGCCAGTAACCGGCTAGTGGGGGCAAAGCTGGCCTTAGGCATAGGCAAACTAGGCAATTGTCTAGGGGCACCAGCAGCTTCTGCTGATTAAACTGATATGCAGCATGCCTATATTCTGTGTGTGAGTGAGGCTGTATCTGCATATGCAATAGTGTATTCATGGAAATCACTGTAACATAGCATTCCGTATGCAGGTACAGCCACAGTCGCACACAGAATAAGCTCCTTGTGTGTCCTGGTCATAACAATGCAAATAAGACGAATTTTCAGCAAAAAATGGCACCCAACGTTAGCAGAACTGGCCAGGAGCTGCATGGCTTATTGAGTTAAGATGTATGAGGAAACATCTGTATCCAAGCCGAGTCAGAGGTCACAGTGTTAGCGGCTGTGCGAGTGCTGTCTGCGGGTGGGTTGGTTGTGCAATAGTGTTCGGTATGTGTGTAAGGGGCATTATGTGTGTCATGTATAAATGCATTAATAATGTGCGACATATGTGTAACAGGCATTATGTGTGTCATGTGTATAAATGCATTATTAATGTGCGACATGTGTAACAGGCATTATGTGTGTCATGTGTATAAGTGCATTAATAATGTGCAACATATGTGTAATGGGCATTTATGTGTGTCATGTGTATAAGGGCATTAATAATGTGCAACATATGTGTAAGGGGCATTATGTGTGTCATTATGTGTATGAAGGGCATTAATAAAGGTTGGCATAATGTGTAATGGACATTCATAATGTGTGTCATGTGTAAGGGGCATTACTGTGTGGTATTATCAGGGGTACAGAGAGAAAGGTGTAGGGGGTCCAAATTACCCAGGTCAAATTCTGATGGAAGGGCCCAGTGGGGGCCCCGGGCCCACTCCCCTTAAGTGACAGCAGCAGCTGCAGCTCTTCTCCTCTGCCCAGCACACACTGCTTTGTGCTGGGTTGCAGTGTGGCCATGGAGGTGTTTAAAATACAATATTTTCTCAGGATTTTTTTCTTAGGGAATAATGTGAGGAGTAATGTACATAAGGTAAAGTGGTACTACTGTGTGATGTAACGTGAATAAGGGACACCATCGCATGATATAATGTGAATAAAGTTGCACTACTGTGTGGCATAATTTGAATTGGGGGAACTATTGTGTGGCCATGCCCCTTCCCAGCAAGAACACACCCCTGTTTGGGCTGCGCACCGAATGTGTGCACTGTTTCTATTTAAATTATTTTGCGTAGGAGCACCAAAATGATGACTGCTAAGATAAGGGTTGATGGTGCTGGGAAAGAGGAGCAGGGTCAGAGGCGGAACTAGTGGCGGTGCTAGGGGGCACCGGCCAAAATCTTGCCTAGGGTATCATTTAGGCTAGGGCCGGCTCTGAGTGGGGGAGCAGGACAGTAACAGGCTAGTGGAGGGAGCAGGGCATTAACAGGGTTGTTGGGGGGGGGGGGGCAGAGAAAAGCTGGTGAATGGTAGGTGCCGGAGGTGGGGGATGTAGGTGCCGGAGGTGGGGGATGTAGGTGCCGGAGGTGGGGAATGTAGGTGCCGGAGGTGGGGGGTGTAGGTGCCGGAGGTGGGGGATGTAGGTGTTAAGCAGCTCACACAAAGGAATAGTCAATTCCTCAAATAATATATACAAGAAAAAAAGAAATAGTGGAGCGCTATCACATAAAATTATCAACCAGTTTGTTAAAATATTGGGTACTTGTGTAGTGTCACGGCGGCAGCTTACGCTACGTTTGAAGCTACGCTAATAGCGTAGCCCTACGGCTGCCTTATGTCACGGATGGAGGACTGGGAGGGTTCGTGTGGTGCTCAGGAACCACTCTAGGACTCACAGAGGTAAGGTTACATCCTGCTGGTTTAATGAAAGAAGGTTTCATAAGAAAACACAAATAAGGTAGAGTCCCTTTAAGAAACAAACTGGCAAAGCAATAGTGCTCGAATACCTCTTAGAGCCGAAGATAAACTGAGAGTCTTATAACTGAAGACCACGCCTCTGGTCGTATAGTTAGGGAGGAGTCTCTGGGAAGTAGGTGGAGAGATGCTGGTAGAGACAGTACTTGTGGCAGGATGGACAGGTTACTGTAAGGAAGTTGAGATGACGGTAGGACTGAAGAAACTAAATGAGATGAAGTGTGACTGAGGTGATGGCTGCAAAGAGTGGATGAGGATGGTACAGGGGCCCGATTGACCCAGCTGGCGGAGTTGTGGCGGACCACTGCGAGGTACTGTCGACACTCAGCAGGTGGATAGGCTGGGCCGGGAACGCTGACAGGTCTGGACTGGAGAGGCTGTGATTGGATAAGAAGATTCCAGGATCGACAAGGACTAACAGGCAAGGGAGCAGGAATGAGCCAGGAGTCTTCAGCTGTGGCTAGCTAGAAAGACTTTTTGCGCTGACATAGGTTTGCTCTAGACAGCCTCCCTAAATCCCTAGGGAGCAACTGCCATTGGCTGACGAGTTCAGAGGGGCGGAACAGACCTGGCTGGCCCAATGGAGCTTTTGCCCTCTACCAAGATGGCGGCGGCAGCCTCGCGACCACGCCAGAGTCGCTACTCTGGCGGGACCTGCAGTTCACATTGAACCCTCCAGCCACAGTCCTGCCGCCTGGGACCCGCTGCACCTACAGAAGAGCCGCCGGCGAACACGGAGGAGTGAGTAATGGACCCGCCGTGCAGCGGCGCTACACCTGACACATTACTTGTGTAATTTCACGGCGGCAGCCTCAGCTACATTATCAGCGTAGGCTGCCGCCGTGAAACTACACAAGTAACTACCGTACTGTTGCCGAGAACTGCATCTCTGTCCCCCCCGGCGTCCCTGGCAAGCCTAGTCAGCGCCTCTCTCACACCGCCGGCGCCAGTATGATCCCCTCTTTGGTGGAGAGGGGATCATGCTGGCGCCGGCGGAGAGGTGCTCCATCTGTCTGAGATGCATGAGTGTCTCAGACGCTCCAGCAATGAGACGCTCCTGCGTCTGAATAGCTATTGCGGCAGGGTACAGCAACCCTGCCGACAGGGTTAGGGGGTTCGGTAGCGTGTGTGTCTCCTGTCCAAAGAGTGGGTGCGGATGTAAGTGCGTCTCATTCACTATGAAGGAGGCATTTGCCAGTGCTTCATTTTACATACTGGCAAATGGCTCCTTTTCAAACCCCCACTATCCACGGCAGCCCGAAGCGTGGCGAGCGCAGCGAGCTCTGCGAGGGGACGCGTTACGCGTCCTCCCGACCTTTTCATACCCCCACTATCCACTTTGACATGGAGTTGACTCTATATAGTGTGGCGAGTGCAGCGAGCCACCGAGCCCCAAGCATGGCGAGCGGACGCGGATTACATGTAAGGCCATCCGCGTCCCCTTGCGGGGCTTGCCACGCTTCGTGCTGCGCTCATCACACTTTATAAAATCAACTCCACGCCAACGTGGATAGTGGGGGTATGAAAAGGTCGGGAGGATACATAACGCGTCCCCTCCCAAGCTCCATTCCTCGGGGCACGCGAGCGTCTCGTGCGCGCGCACCCATGGCGGGAGCCAGTCTGCCATGGGTAGCGCAAGCTCCATTCCTCGGGGCACGCGAGCGTCTCGTGCGCGCGCACCCATGGCGGGAGCGCCATCTGTACTCTGTATACCCCACATATATATACCTGCTCTGTATACCCCACATATATATACCTACCATATATATATTAGATATGATAGCTATTTTTACAGGACTCTAATAGGCTATTGGGGGAGGGGGGCTAGCGAGGAGGCAGGTCTGTAACAGGCTAGTGAAGAGGCAGGTCTGTAACAGGCTAGTGAAGAGGCAGGTCTGTAACAGGCTAGTGAAGAGGCAGGTCTGTAACAGGCTAGTTAGGAGGCAGGTCTGTAACAGGCTAGTGAGGAGGCAGTTCTGTAACAGGCTAGTGAGGAGGCAGTTCTGTAACAGGCTAGTGAGGAGGCAGGTCTGTAACAGGCTAGTGAGGAGGCAGGTCTGTAACAGGCTAGTGAGGAGGCAGGTCTGTAACAGGCTAGTGAGGAGGCAGGTCTGTAACAGGCTAGTGAGGAGGCAGGTCTGTAACAGGCTAGTGAGGAGGCAGGTCTGTAACAGGCTAGTGAGGAGGCAGGTCTGTAACAGGCTAGTGAGGAGGCAGGTCTGTAACAGGCTAGTGAGGAGGCAGGTCTGTAACAGGCTAGTGAGGAGGCAGGTCTGTAACAGGCTAGTGAGGAGGCAGGTCTGTAACAGGCTAGTGAGGAGGCAGGTCTGTAACAGGCTAGTGAGGAGGCAGGTCTGTAACAGGCTAGTGAGGAGGCAGGTCTGTAACAGGCTAGTGAGGAGGCAGGTCTGTAACAGGCTAGGGAGGGGGCAGGTCTGTAACAGGTTAGCGAGGGGAGGGGGCAGGTCTGTAACAGGTTAGCGAGGGGAGGGGGCAGGTCTGTAACAGGTTAGCGAGGGGAGGGGGCAGGTCTGTAACAGGTTAGCGAGGGGAGGGGGCAGGTCTGTAACAGGTTAGCGAGGGGAGGGGGCAGGTCAGTAATAGGCTAGTGAGGGGGAGAATCAGAAAAGGTTTAGTGAGGGGCAGGTACTAGAGGGGAGAGGGGTAAATTCAGTGAGCATCAGGCTATTTCTATAACAGGTAAGTGTTACTCGGGGTAATTATTGGAGGGTGAGTTATCCGTCAGATCGCCCTTATCTTATGTAACGCCCATAGTGAATAATCTCTGTGGCCGATATCACAGGTCTCTAATTACAGTCTCGGTAATTACTTCACAGTGACAAGAAGGCCGAAGGAAAGAAGACGCACAAGGGCCTGATCTTCCACTCACCTCTTCTGGAAGGGGCGCCTGCAAAGTACGAGCTCCAGCTCTCCCGCTTCCTGGCCACGCAGTGCATGCTGGCTGCCCGGATGGACTTCTTCTCAGGTGAGCATCCCGGGGCCAGTGGCTAGTTTGGGCCGCGGCACCTTGGACTAAATGAAACTCGAGATGGGTAGCTTTGTAGCAACGTTTCAACGTGTCACATAGGCAAATCAATCACACCCATTTCCAGATTGGCGGGTCCTGGAGAGATGACCTCATAGCATAGCCCAAATATAATTATTTGTCAAATAATACACCAATTACAAAAAAATAGCAATATGTATACATATATACAGTAATACAAACCTAACATGTAGACGGGGACTAATACATTATATCAATACAATGTTACATATAGGTTGTCCATAATAAACCTGCTCATATACGCATACCGCTTTCAGACTGCAAATGCAGAGTCGCACTGGGACTTGGAAACGGTTCAGTCCCGGTGCATGTGCAGACTGTTCAGATTGTCATGTGGGGGTGGGGGAGGAGGCAGCGCTTAGAGGTGGCGCTGCTCCGAGCGCTGCCTCCTCCATAGTGTGAAAGGGAAACGGGTCGCTCGTCCCGATTAACCCGTTCACACTGCACAGCAACACCGCGATGAACTGGTAAGAACCCTTCTTATTACCTGGTTCATATTGCCGTGTTCGTACCAGTTAGCTGTAACCAGTAATCACATCGCACAAATAACCGGGTCAAACCGGAATTTTGTGCTATTTGACGGGTATAAGCAGGGTCGGCACTACCACTAGGCAGCTGCCTATGGGCACCAGCCACTGGAGGGCGCCGTTACATATGTTATACTAAAAAATGAAGGATGTATCTAAAAAGCATCCTTCGTGTAAATTGCGCTAGCCAGCGGTAGCGGGTCTGTCACCTCACCAGCAGCCTGTTCCTGTGATAGAGTCGTGAACGAGAACTGAAGGGGAACTTGCGAGCGGTCGCGGGTCTGTCACCTCACCAGCAGCCTGTTCCTGTGGTAGAGTCGTGAACGAGAACTGAAGGGGAACTAGCGAGCGGTAGCGTGTCTGTCACCTCACCAGCAGCCTGTTCCTGTGGTAGAGTCGTGAACGAGAACTGAAGGGGAACTAGCGAGCGGTAGCGGGTCTGTCACCTCACCAGCAGCCTGTTCCTGTGGTAGAGTCGTGAACGAGAACTGAAGGGGAACTAGCCAGCGGTAGCAGGTCTGTCACCTCACCAGCAGCCTGTTCCTGTGGTAGAGTCGTGAACGAGAACTGAAGGGGAACTAGCCAGCGGTAGCGGGTCTGACACCTCACCAGCAGCCTGTTCCGGTGGTAGAGTCGTGAACGAGAACTGAAGGGGAACTAGCCAGCGGTAGCGGGTCTGACACCTCACCAGCAGCCTGTTCCTGTGGTAGAGTCATGAACGAGAACTGAAGGGGAACTAGCCAGAGGTAGCGTGTCTGTCACCTCACCAGCAACCTGTTCCTGTGGTAGAGTTGTGAACGAGAACTGAAGGGGAACTAGCGAGCGGTAGCGGGTCTGACACCTCACCAGCAGCCTGTTCCTGTGGTAGAGTCGTGAACGAGAACTGAAGGGGAACTAGCGAGCGGTAGCGTGTCTGTCACCTCAGCAGCAGCCTGTTCCTGTGGTAGAGTCGTGAACGAGAACTGAAGGGGAACTAGCCAGCGGTAGCAGGTCTGTCACCTCACCAGCAGCCTGTTCCTGTGGTAGAGTCGTGAACGAGAACTGAAGGGGAACTAGCCAGCGGTAGCGGGTCTGACACCTCACCAGCAGCCTGTTCCTGTGGTAGAGTCGTGAACGAGAACTGAAGGGGAACTAGGTAGCGGGTCTGACACCTCACCAGCAGCCTGTTCCTGGGGTAGAGTCGTGAACGAGAACTGAAGGGGAACTAGCCAGTGGTAGTGGGTCTGTCACCTCACCAGCAGCCTGTTCCTGTGGTAGAGTAGTGAACGAGAACTGAAGGGGAACTAGCCAGCGGTAGCGGGTCTGACACCTCTCCAGCAGCCTGTTCCTGTGGTAGAGTTGTGAACGAGAACTGAAGGGGAACTAGCCAGCGGTAGCGGGTCTGTCACCTCACCAGCAGCCTGTTCCTGTGGTAGTGTCGTGAACGAGAACTGAAGGGGAACTAGCCAGTGGTAGTGGGTCTGTCACCTCACCAGCAGCCTGTTCCTGTGGTAGTCGTGAACGAGAACTGAAGGGGAACTAGCCAGCGGTAGCGGGTTTGACACCTCACCTGCAGCCTGTTCCTGTGGTAGAGTTGTGAACGAGAACTGAAGGGGAACTAGCCAGCGGTAGCGGGTCTACCACAGGAACAGGCTGCTGGTGAGGTGACAGACCCGCTACCGCTGGCTAGTTCCCCTTCAGTTCTCGTTCACAACTCTACCACAGGAACAGGCTGCAGGTGAGGTGTCAAACCCGCTACCGCTGGCTAGTTCCCCTTCAGTTCTCGTTCACGACTACCACAGGAACAGGCTGCTGGTGAGGTGACAGACCCACTACCACTGGCTAGTTCCCCTTCAGTTCTCGTTCACGACACTACCACAGGAACAGGCTGCTGGTGAGGTGACAGACCCGCTACCGCTGGCTAGTTCCCCTTCAGTTCTCGTTCACAACTCTACCACAGGAACAGGCTGCTGGTGAGGTGACAGAGTCATGAACGAGAACTGAAGGGGAACTAGCCAGCGGTAGCGTGTCTGTCACCTCACCAGCAGCCTGTTCCTGTGGTAGAGTCGTGAACGAGAACTGAAGGGGAACTAGCCAGCGGTAGCGGGTCTGTCACCTCACCAGCAGCCTGTTCCTGTGGTAGAGTCGTGAACGAGAACTGAAGGGGAACTAGGTAGCGGGTCTGACACCTCACCAGCAGCCTGTTCCTGGGGTAGAGTCGTGAACGAGAACTGAAGGGGAACTAGCCAGCGGTAGCGGATCTGACACCTCACCTGCAGCCTGTTCCTGTGGTAGAGTCGTGAACGAGAACTGAAGGGGAACTAGCCAGCGGTAGCGGGTCTGACACCTCACCTGCAGCCTGTTCCTGTGGTAGAGTCGTGAACGAGAACTGAAGGGCAACTAGCCAGCGGTAGCGGGTCTGACACCTCACCAGCAGCCTGTTCCTGTGGTAGAGTCGTGAACGAGAACTGAAGGGGAACTAGGTAGCGGGTCTGACACCTCACCAGCAGCCTGTTCCTGGTGTAGAGTCGTGAACGAGAACTGAAGGGGAACTAGCCAGCGGTAGCGGGTCTGTCACCTCTCCAGCAGCCTGTTCCTGTGGTAGAGTCGTGAACGAGAACTGAAGGGGAACTAGCCAGCGGTTGCAGGTCTGTCACCTCTCCAGCAGCCTGTTCCTGTGGTAGAGTTGTGAACGAGAACTGAAGGGGAACTAGCCAGCGCTTGCGGGTCTGTCACCTCACCAGCAGCCTGTTCCTGTGGTAGAGTCGTGAACGAGAACTGAAGGGGAACTAGCCAGCGGTAGCGGGTCTGTCACCTCACCAGCAGCCTGTTCCTGTGGTAGAGTCGTGAACGAGAACTGAAGGGGAACTAGCCAGTGGTAGCGGGTCTGTCACCTCACCAGCAGCCTGTTCCTGTGGTAGAGTCGTGAACGAGAACTGAAGGGGAACTAGCCAGCGGTAGCGGGTCTGACACCTCACCAGCAGCCTGTTCCTGTGGTAGAGTCGTGAACGAGAACTGAAGGGGAACTAGCCAGTGGTAGTGGGTCTGTCACCTCACCAGCAGCCTGTTCCTGTGTTAGAGTCGTGAACGAGAACTGAAGGGGAACTAGCCAGCGGTAGCGGGTCTGACACCTCACCAGCAGCCTGTTCCTGTGGTAGAGTCATGAACGAGAACTGAAGGGGAACTAGCCAGCGGTAGCGGGTCTGTCACCTCACCAGCAGCCTGTTCCTGTGGTACAGTCGTGAACGAGAACTGAAGGGGAACTAGCCAGCGGTAGCGGGTCTGTCACCTCACCAGCAGCCTGTTCCTGTGGTACAGTCGTGAACGAGAACTGAAGGGGAACTAGGTAGCGGGTCTGACACCTCACCAGCAGCCTGTTCCTGGGGTAGAGTCGTGAACGAGAACTGAAGGGGAACTAGCCAGTGGTAGTGGGTCTGTCACCTCTCCAGCAGCCTGTTCCTGGTGTAGAGTCGTGAACGAAAACTGAAGGGGAACTAGCCAGCGGTAGCGGGTCTGTCACCTCTCCAGCAGCCTGTTCCTGTGGTAGAGTCGTGAACGAGAACTGAAGGGGAACTAGCCAGCGGTTGCAGGTCTGTCACCTCTCCAGCAGCCTGTTCCTGTGGTAGAGTTGTGAACGAGAACTGAAGGGGAACTAGCCAGCGGTAGCGGGTCTGTCACCTCACCAGCAGCCTGTTCCTGTGGTAGAGTCGTGAACGAGAACTGAAGGGGAACTAGCCAGTGGTAGTGGGTCTGTCACCTCACCAGCAGCCTGTTCCTGTGGTAGAGTCGTGAACAAGAACTGAAGGGGAACTAGCCAGCGGTTGCGGGTCTGTCACCTCTCCAGCAGCCTGTTTCTGTGGTAGAGTTGTGAACGAGAACTGAAGGGGAACTAGCCAGCGGTAGCGGGTCTGTCACCTCACCAGCAGCCTGTTCCTGTGGTAGAGTCGTGAACGAGAACTGAAGGGGAACTAGCCAGTGGTAGTGGGTCTGTCACCTCACCAGCAGCCTGTTCCTGTGGTAGAGTCGTGAACGAGAACTGAAGGGGAACTAGGTAGCGGGTCTGACACCTCACCAGCAGCCTGTTCCTGGGGTAGAGTCGTGAACGAGAACTGAAGGGGAACTAGGTAGTGGGTCTGTCACCTCACCAGCAGCCTGTTCCTGTGGTAGAGTCGTGAACAAGAACTGAAGGGGAACTAGCCAGCGGTAGCGGGTCTGACACCTCACCTGCAGCCTGTTCCTGTGGTAGAGTCGTGAACGAGAACTGAAGGGGAACTAGGTAGCGGGTCTGACACCTCACCAGCAGCCTGTTCCTGTGGTAGAGTCATGAACGAGAACTGAAGGGGAACTAGGTAGCGGGTCTGACACCTCACCAGCAGCCTGTTCCTGGGGTAGAGTCGTGAACGAGAACTGAAGGGGAACTAGCCAGTGGTAGTGGGTCTGTCACCTCTCCAGCAGCCTGTTCCTGGGGTAGAGTCGTGAACGAGAACTGAAGGGGAACTAGCCAGTGGTAGTGGGTCTGTCACCTCACCAGCAGCCTGTTCCTGTGGTAGAGTTGTGAACAAGAACTGAAGGGGAACTAGCCAGCGGTAGCGGGTCTGACACCTCACCAGCAGCCTGTTCCTGGGGTAGAGTCGTGAACGAGAACTGAAGGGGAACTAGCCAGCGGTAGCGGGTCTGTCACCTCTCCAGCAGCCTGTTCCTGTGGTAGAGTCGTGAACGAGAACTGAAGGGGAACTAGGTAGCTGGTCTGACACCTCACCAGCAGCCTGTTCCTGGGGTAGAGTCGTGAACGAGAACTGAAGGGGAACTAGCCAGCGGTAGCGGATCTGACACCTCACCTGCAGCCTGTTCCTGTGGTACAGTCGTGAACGAGAACTGAAGGGGAACTAGCCAGCGGTAGCGGGTCTGACACCTCACCTGCAGCCTGTTCCTGTGGTAGAGTCGTGAACGAGAACTGAAGGGCAACTAGCCAGCGGTAGCGGGTCTGACACCTCACCAGCAGCCTGTTCCTGTGGTAGAGTCGTGAACGAGAACTGAAGGGGAACTAGGTAGCGGGTCTGACACCTCACCAGCAGCCTGTTCCTGGTGTAGAGTCGTGAACGAGAACTGAAGGGGAACTAGCCAGCGGTAGCGGGTCTGTCACCTCTCCAGCAGCCTGTTCCTGTGGTAGAGTCGTGAACGAGAACTGAAGGGGAACTAGCCAGCGGTTGCAGGTCTGTCACCTCTCCAGCAGCCTGTTCCTGTGGTAGAGTTGTGAACGAGAACTGAAGGGGAACTAGCCAGCGCTTGCGGGTCTGTCACCTCACCAGCAGCCTGTTCCTGTGGTAGAGTCGTGAACGAGAACTGAAGGGGAACTAGCCAGTGGTAGTGGGTCTGTCACCTCACCAGCAGCCTGTTCCTGTGGTAGAGTCGTGAACAAGAACTGAAGAGGAACTAGCCAGCGGTTGCGGGTCTGTCACCTCTCCAGCAGCCTGTTCCTGTGGTAGAGTTGTGAACGAGAACTGAAGGGGAACTAGCCAGTGGTAGCGGGTCTGTCACCTCACCAGCAGCCTGTTCCTGTGGTAGAGTCATGAACGAGAACTGAAGGGGAACTAGCCAGCGGTAGCGGGTCTGACACCTCACCAGCAGCCTGTTCCTGTGGTAGAGTCGTGAACGAGAACTGAAGGGGAACTAGCCAGTGGTAGTGGGTCTGTCACCTCACCAGCAGCCTGTTCCTGTGTTAGAGTCGTGAACGAGAACTGAAGGGGAACTAGCCAGCGGTAGCGGGTCTGACACCTCACCAGCAGCCTGTTCCTGTGGTAGAGTCATGAACGAGAACTGAAGGGGAACTAGCCAGCGGTAGCGGGTCTGTCACCTCACCAGCAGCCTGTTCCTGTGGTACAGTCGTGAACGAGAACTGAAGGGGAACTAGCCAGCGGTAGCGGGTCTGTCACCTCACCAGCAGCCTGTTCCTGTGGTACAGTCGTGAACGAGAACTGAAGGGGAACTAGGTAGCGGGTCTGACACCTCACCAGCAGCCTGTTCCTGGGGTAGAGTCGTGAACGAGAACTGAAGGGGAACTAGCCAGTGGTAGTGGGTCTGTCACCTCTCCAGCAGCCTGTTCCTGGTGTAGAGTCGTGAACGAAAACTGAAGGGGAACTAGCCAGCGGTAGCGGGTCTGTCACCTCTCCAGCAGCCTGTTCCTGTGGTAGAGTCGTGAACGAGAACTGAAGGGGAACTAGCCAGCGGTTGCAGGTCTGTCACCTCTCCAGCAGCCTGTTCCTGTGGTAGAGTTGTGAACGAGAACTGAAGGGGAACTAGCCAGCGGTAGCGGGTCTGTCACCTCACCAGCAGCCTGTTCCTGTGGTAGAGTCGTGAACGAGAACTGAAGGGGAACTAGCCAGTGGTAGTGGGTCTGTCACCTCACCAGCAGCCTGTTCCTGTGGTAGAGTCGTGAACAAGAACTGAAGGGGAACTAGCCAGCGGTTGCGGGTCTGTCACCTCTCCAGCAGCCTGTTCCTGTGGTAGAGTTGTGAACGAGAACTGAAGGGGAACTAGCCAGCGGTAGCGGGTCTGTCACCTCACCAGCAGCCTGTTCCTGTGGTAGAGTCGTGAACGAGAACTGAAGGGGAACTAGCCAGTGGTAGTGGGTCTGTCACCTCACCAGCAGCCTGTTCCTGTGGTAGAGTCGTGAACGAGAACTGAAGGGGAACTAGGTAGCGGGTCTGACACCTCACCAGCAGCCTGTTCCTGGGGTAGAGTCGTGAACGAGAACTGAAGGGGAACTAGGTAGTGGGTCTGTCACCTCACCAGCAGCCTGTTCCTGTGGTAGAGTCGTGAACGAGAACTGAAGGGGAACTAGGTAGCGGGTCTGACACCTCACCAGCAGCCTGTTCCTGGGGTAGAGTCGTGAACGAGAACTGAAGGGGAACTAGCCAGTGGTAGTGGGTCTGTCACCTCTCCAGCAGCCTGTTCCTGGGGTAGAGTCGTGAACGAGAACTGAAGGGGAACTAGCCAGTGGTAGTGGGTCTGTCACCTCACCAGCAGCCTGTTCCTGTGGTAGAGTTGTGAACAAGAACTGAAGGGGAACTAGCCAGCGGTAGCGGGTCTGACACCTCACCAGCAGCCTGTTCCTGGGGTAGAGTCGTGAACGAGAACTGAAGGGGAACTAGCCAGCGGTAGCGGGTCTGTCACCTCTCCAGCAGCCTGTTCCTGTGGTAGAGTCGTGAACGAGAACTGAAGGGGAACTAGCCAGCGGTTGCAGGTCTGTCACCTCTCCAGCAGCCTGTTCCTGTGGTAGAGTTGTGAACGAGAACTGAAGGGGAACTAGCCAGCGCTTGCGGGTCTGTCACCTCACCAGCAGCCTGTTCCTGTGGTAGAGTCGTGAACGAGAACTGAAGGGGAACTAGCCAGTGGTAGTGGGTCTGTCACCTCACCAGCAGCCTGTTCCTGTGGTAGAGTCGTGAACAAGAACTGAAGAGGAACTAGCCAGCGGTTGCGGGTCTGTCACCTCTCCAGCAGCCTGTTCCTGTGGTAGAGTTGTGAACGAGAACTGAAGGGGAACTAGCCAGTGGTAGCGGGTCTGTCACCTCACCAGCAGCCTGTTCCTGTGGTAGAGTCATGAACGAGAACTGAAGGGGAACTAGCCAGCGGTAGCGGGTCTGACACCTCACCAGCAGCCTGTTCCTGTGGTAGAGTCGTGAACGAGAACTGAAGGGGAACTAGCCAGTGGTAGTGGGTCTGTCACCTCACCAGCAGCCTGTTCCTGTGTTAGAGTCGTGAACGAGAACTGAAGGGGAACTAGCCAGCGGTAGCGGGTCTGACACCTCACCAGCAGCCTGTTCCTGTGGTAGAGTCATGAACGAGAACTGAAGGGGAACTAGCCAGCGGTAGCGGGTCTGTCACCTCACCAGCAGCCTGTTCCTGTGGTACAGTCGTGAACGAGAACTGAAGGGGAACTAGCCAGCGGTAGCGGGTCTGTCACCTCACCAGCAGCCTGTTCCTGTGGTACAGTCGTGAACGAGAACTGAAGGGGAACTAGGTAGCGGGTCTGACACCTCACCAGCAGCCTGTTCCTGGGGTAGAGTCGTGAACGAGAACTGAAGGGGAACTAGCCAGTGGTAGTGGGTCTGTCACCTCTCCAGCAGCCTGTTCCTGGTGTAGAGTCGTGAACGAAAACTGAAGGGGAACTAGCCAGCGGTAGCGGGTCTGTCACCTCTCCAGCAGCCTGTTCCTGTGGTAGAGTCGTGAACGAGAACTGAAGGGGAACTAGCCAGCGGTTGCAGGTCTGTCACCTCTCCAGCAGCCTGTTCCTGTGGTAGAGTTGTGAACGAGAACTGAAGGGGAACTAGCCAGCGGTAGCGGGTCTGTCACCTCACCAGCAGCCTGTTCCTGTGGTAGAGTCGTGAACGAGAACTGAAGGGGAACTAGCCAGTGGTAGTGGGTCTGTCACCTCACCAGCAGCCTGTTCCTGTGGTAGAGTCGTGAACAAGAACTGAAGGGGAACTAGCCAGCGGTTGCGGGTCTGTCACCTCTCCAGCAGCCTGTTCCTGTGGTAGAGTTGTGAACGAGAACTGAAGGGGAACTAGCCAGCGGTAGCGGGTCTGTCACCTCACCAGCAGCCTGTTCCTGTGGTAGAGTCGTGAACGAGAACTGAAGGGGAACTAGCCAGTGGTAGTGGGTCTGTCACCTCACCAGCAGCCTGTTCCTGTGGTAGAGTCGTGAACGAGAACTGAAGGGGAACTAGGTAGCGGGTCTGACACCTCACCAGCAGCCTGTTCCTGGGGTAGAGTCGTGAACGAGAACTGAAGGGGAACTAGGTAGTGGGTCTGTCACCTCACCAGCAGCCTGTTCCTGTGGTAGAGTCGTGAACGAGAACTGAAGGGGAACTAGCCAGTGGTAGTGGGTCTGTCACCTCTCCAGCAGCCTGTTCCTGGGGTAGAGTCGTGAACGAGAACTGAAGGGGAACTAGCCAGTGGTAGTGGGTCTGTCACCTCACCAGCAGCCTGTTCCTGTGGTAGAGTTGTGAACAAGAACTGAAGGGGAACTAGCCAGCGGTAGCGGGTCTGACACCTCACCAGCAGCCTGTTCCTGGGGTAGAGTCGTGAACGAGAACTGAAGGGGAACTAGCCAGCGGTAGCGGGTCTGTCACCTCTCCAGCAGCCTGTTCCTGTGGTAGAGTCGTGAACGAGAACTGAAGGGGAACTAGGTAGCTGGTCTGACACCTCACCAGCAGCCTGTTCCTGGGGTAGAGTCGTGAACGAGAACTGAAGGGGAACTAGCCAGCGGTTGCAGGTCTGTCACCTCTCCAGCAGCCTGTTCCTGTGGTAGAGTCGTGAACGAGAACTGAAGGGGAACTAGCCAGTGGTAGTGGGTCTGTCACCTCACCAGCAGCCTGTTCCTGTGGTAGAGTCGTGAACGAGAACTGAAGGGGAACTAGCCAGCGGTTGCGGGTCTGTCACCTCGCCAGCAGCCTTTTCCTGTGGCAGAGTTGTGAACGAGAACTGAAGGGGAACTAGCCAGCGGTAGCGGGTCTGTCACCTCACCAGCAGCCTGTTCCTGTGGTAGAGTCGTGAACGAGAACTGAAGGGGAACTAGGTAGCGGGTCTGACACCTCACCAGCAGCCTGTTCCTGGGGTAGAGTCGTGAACGATAACTGAAGGGGAACTAGCCAGCGGTAGCGGGTCTGTCACCTCTCCAGCAGCCTGTTCCTGTGGTAGTCGTGAACGAGAACTGAAGGGGAACTAGCCAGCGGTTGCAGGTCTGTCACCTCTCCAGCAGCCTGTTCCTGTGGTAGAGTCGTGAACGAGAACTGAAGGGGAACTAGCCAGTGGTAGTGGGTCTGTCACCTCACCAGCAGCCTGTTCCTGTGGTAGAGTCGTGAACGAGAACTGAAGGGGAACTAGGTAGCGGGTCTGACACCTCACCAGCAGCCTGTTCCTGGGGTAGAGTCGTGAACGAGAACTGAAGGGGAACTAGGTAGCGGGTCTGACACCTCACCAGCAGCCTGTTCCTGGGGTAGAGTCGTGAACGAGAACTGAAGGGGAACTAGCCAGTGGTAGTGGGTCTGTCACCTCTCCAGCAGCCTGTTCCTGGGGTAGAGTCGTGAACGAGAACTGAAGGGGAACTAGCCAGTGGTAGTGGGTCTGTCACCTCACCAGCAGCCTGTTCCTGTGGTAGAGTTGTGAACAAGAACTGAAGGGGAACTAGCCAGCGGTAGCGGGTCTGTCACCTCACCAGCAGCCTGTTCCTGTGGTAGAGTCGTGAACGAGAACTGAAGGGGAACTAGCCAGCGGTAGCGGGTCTGACACCTCACCAGCAGCCTGTTCCTGTGGTAGAGTCGTGAACGAGAACTGAAGGGGAACTAGCCAGCAGTAGCGGGTCTGTCACCTCACCAGCAGCCTGTTCCTGTGGTAGAGTCGTGAACGAAAACTGAAGGGGAACTAGCCAGCGGTAGCGGGTCTGTCACCTCACCAGCAGCCTGTTCCTGTGGTAGTCTTGAACGAGAACTGAAGGGGAACTAGCCAGCGCTAGCGGGTCTGTCACCTCACCAGCAGCCTGTTCCTGTGGTAGAGTCGTGAACGAGAACTGAAGGGGAACTAGCCAGCGGTAGCGGGTCTGTCACCTCACCAGCAGCCTGTTCCTGTGGTAGAGTCGTGAACGAGAACTGAAGGGGAACTAGCCAGCGGTAGCGGGTCTGTCACCTCACCAGCAGCCTGTTCCTGTGGTAGAGTCGTTAAGGGGAACTAGCCAGCGGTAGCGGGTCTGTCACCTCACCAGCAGCCTGTTCCTGTGGTAGAGTCGTGAAGGGGAACTAGCCAGCGGTAGCGGGTCTGTCACCTCACCAGCAGCCTGTTCCTGTGGTAGAGTCGTGAACGAGAACTGAAGGGGAACTAGCCAGCGGTAGCGGGTCTGTCACCTCACCAGCAGCCTGTTCCTGTGGTAGAGTCGTGAACGAGAACTGAAGGGGAACTAGCCAGTGGTAGTGGGTCTGTCACCTCACCAGCAGCCTGTTCCTGTGGTAGAGTCGTGAACAAGAACTGAAGGGGAACTAGCCAGCGGTTGCGGGTCTGTCACCTCTCCAGCAGCCTGTTTCTGTGGTAGAGTTGTGAACGAGAACTGAAGGGGAACTAGCCAGCGGTAGCGGGTCTGTCACCTCACCAGCAGCCTGTTCCTGTGGTAGAGTCGTGAACGAGAACTGAAGGGGAACTAGCCAGTGGTAGTGGGTCTGTCACCTCACCAGCAGCCTGTTCCTGTGGTAGAGTCGTGAACGAGAACTGAAGGGGAACTAGGTAGCGGGTCTGACACCTCACCAGCAGCCTGTTCCTGGGGTAGAGTCGTGAACGAGAACTGAAGGGGAACTAGGTAGTGGGTCTGTCACCTCACCAGCAGCCTGTTCCTGTGGTAGAGTCGTGAACAAGAACTGAAGGGGAACTAGCCAGCGGTAGCGGGTCTGACACCTCACCTGCAGCCTGTTCCTGTGGTAGAGTCGTGAACGAGAACTGAAGGGGAACTAGCCAGCGGTAGCGGGTCTGACACCTCACCAGCAGCCTGTTCCTGTGGTAGAGTCGTGAACGAGAACTGAAGGGGAACTAGGTAGCGGGTCTGACACCTCACCAGCAGCCTGTTCCTGTGGTAGAGTCATGAACGAGAACTGAAGGGGAACTAGGTAGCGGGTCTGACACCTCACCAGCAGCCTGTTCCTGGGGTAGAGTCGTGAACGAGAACTGAAGGGGAACTAGCCAGTGGTAGTGGGTCTGTCACCTCTCCAGCAGCCTGTTCCTGGGGTAGAGTCGTGAACGAGAACTGAAGGGGAACTAGCCAGTGGTAGTGGGTCTGTCACCTCACCAGCAGCCTGTTCCTGTGGTAGAGTTGTGAACAAGAACTGAAGGGGAACTAGCCAGCGGTAGCGGGTCTGACACCTCACCAGCAGCCTGTTCCTGGGGTAGAGTCGTGAACGAGAACTGAAGGGGAACTAGCCAGCGGTAGCGGGTCTGTCACCTCTCCAGCAGCCTGTTCCTGTGGTAGAGTCGTGAACGAGAACTGAAGGGGAACTAGGTAGCTGGTCTGACACCTCACCAGCAGCCTGTTCCTGGGGTAGAGTCGTGAACGAGAACTGAAGGGGAACTAGCCAGCGGTAGCGGATCTGACACCTCACCTGCAGCCTGTTCCTGTGGTACAGTCGTGAACGAGAACTGAAGGGGAACTAGCCAGCGGTAGCGGGTCTGACACCTCACCTGCAGCCTGTTCCTGTGGTAGAGTCGTGAACGAGAACTGAAGGGCAACTAGCCAGCGGTAGCGGGTCTGACACCTCACCAGCAGCCTGTTCCTGTGGTAGAGTCGTGAACGAGAACTGAAGGGGAACTAGGTAGCGGGTCTGACACCTCACCAGCAGCCTGTTCCTGGTGTAGAGTCGTGAACGAGAACTGAAGGGGAACTAGCCAGCGGTAGCGGGTCTGTCACCTCTCCAGCAGCCTGTTCCTGTGGTAGAGTCGTGAACGAGAACTGAAGGGGAACTAGCCAGCGGTTGCAGGTCTGTCACCTCTCCAGCAGCCTGTTCCTGTGGTAGAGTTGTGAACGAGAACTGAAGGGGAACTAGCCAGCGCTTGCGGGTCTGTCACCTCACCAGCAGCCTGTTCCTGTGGTAGAGTCGTGAACGAGAACTGAAGGGGAACTAGCCAGTGGTAGTGGGTCTGTCACCTCACCAGCAGCCTGTTCCTGTGGTAGAGTCGTGAACAAGAACTGAAGAGGAACTAGCCAGCGGTTGCGGGTCTGTCACCTCTCCAGCAGCCTGTTCCTGTGGTAGAGTTGTGAACGAGAACTGAAGGGGAACTAGCCAGTGGTAGCGGGTCTGTCACCTCACCAGCAGCCTGTTCCTGTGGTAGAGTCATGAACGAGAACTGAAGGGGAACTAGCCAGCGGTAGCGGGTCTGACACCTCACCAGCAGCCTGTTCCTGTGGTAGAGTCGTGAACGAGAACTGAAGGGGAACTAGCCAGTGGTAGTGGGTCTGTCACCTCACCAGCAGCCTGTTCCTGTGTTAGAGTCGTGAACGAGAACTGAAGGGGAACTAGCCAGCGGTAGCGGGTCTGACACCTCACCAGCAGCCTGTTCCTGTGGTAGAGTCATGAACGAGAACTGAAGGGGAACTAGCCAGCGGTAGCGGGTCTGTCACCTCACCAGCAGCCTGTTCCTGTGGTACAGTCGTGAACGAGAACTGAAGGGGAACTAGCCAGCGGTAGCGGGTCTGTCACCTCACCAGCAGCCTGTTCCTGTGGTACAGTCGTGAACGAGAACTGAAGGGGAACTAGGTAGCGGGTCTGACACCTCACCAGCAGCCTGTTCCTGGGGTAGAGTCGTGAACGAGAACTGAAGGGGAACTAGCCAGTGGTAGTGGGTCTGTCACCTCTCCAGCAGCCTGTTCCTGGTGTAGAGTCGTGAACGAAAACTGAAGGGGAACTAGCCAGCGGTAGCGGGTCTGTCACCTCTCCAGCAGCCTGTTCCTGTGGTAGAGTCGTGAACGAGAACTGAAGGGGAACTAGCCAGCGGTTGCAGGTCTGTCACCTCTCCAGCAGCCTGTTCCTGTGGTAGAGTTGTGAACGAGAACTGAAGGGGAACTAGCCAGCGGTAGCGGGTCTGTCACCTCACCAGCAGCCTGTTCCTGTGGTAGAGTCGTGAACGAGAACTGAAGGGGAACTAGCCAGTGGTAGTGGGTCTGTCACCTCACCAGCAGCCTGTTCCTGTGGTAGAGTCGTGAACAAGAACTGAAGGGGAACTAGCCAGCGGTTGCGGGTCTGTCACCTCTCCAGCAGCCTGTTCCTGTGGTAGAGTTGTGAACGAGAACTGAAGGGGAACTAGCCAGCGGTAGCGGGTCTGTCACCTCACCAGCAGCCTGTTCCTGTGGTAGAGTCGTGAACGAGAACTGAAGGGGAACTAGCCAGTGGTAGTGGGTCTGTCACCTCACCAGCAGCCTGTTCCTGTGGTAGAGTCGTGAACGAGAACTGAAGGGGAACTAGGTAGCGGGTCTGACACCTCACCAGCAGCCTGTTCCTGGGGTAGAGTCGTGAACGAGAACTGAAGGGGAACTAGGTAGTGGGTCTGTCACCTCACCAGCAGCCTGTTCCTGTGGTAGAGTCGTGAACGAGAACTGAAGGGGAACTAGGTAGCGGGTCTGACACCTCACCAGCAGCCTGTTCCTGGGGTAGAGTCGTGAACGAGAACTGAAGGGGAACTAGCCAGTGGTAGTGGGTCTGTCACCTCTCCAGCAGCCTGTTCCTGGGGTAGAGTCGTGAACGAGAACTGAAGGGGAACTAGCCAGTGGTAGTGGGTCTGTCACCTCACCAGCAGCCTGTTCCTGTGGTAGAGTTGTGAACAAGAACTGAAGGGGAACTAGCCAGCGGTAGCGGGTCTGACACCTCACCAGCAGCCTGTTCCTGGGGTAGAGTCGTGAACGAGAACTGAAGGGGAACTAGCCAGCGGTAGCGGGTCTGTCACCTCTCCAGCAGCCTGTTCCTGTGGTAGAGTCGTGAACGAGAACTGAAGGGGAACTAGCCAGCGGTTGCAGGTCTGTCACCTCTCCAGCAGCCTGTTCCTGTGGTAGAGTTGTGAACGAGAACTGAAGGGGAACTAGCCAGCGCTTGCGGGTCTGTCACCTCACCAGCAGCCTGTTCCTGTGGTAGAGTCGTGAACGAGAACTGAAGGGGAACTAGCCAGTGGTAGTGGGTCTGTCACCTCACCAGCAGCCTGTTCCTGTGGTAGAGTCGTGAACAAGAACTGAAGAGGAACTAGCCAGCGGTTGCGGGTCTGTCACCTCTCCAGCAGCCTGTTCCTGTGGTAGAGTTGTGAACGAGAACTGAAGGGGAACTAGCCAGTGGTAGCGGGTCTGTCACCTCACCAGCAGCCTGTTCCTGTGGTAGAGTCATGAACGAGAACTGAAGGGGAACTAGCCAGCGGTAGCGGGTCTGACACCTCACCAGCAGCCTGTTCCTGTGGTAGAGTCGTGAACGAGAACTGAAGGGGAACTAGCCAGTGGTAGTGGGTCTGTCACCTCACCAGCAGCCTGTTCCTGTGTTAGAGTCGTGAACGAGAACTGAAGGGGAACTAGCCAGCGGTAGCGGGTCTGACACCTCACCAGCAGCCTGTTCCTGTGGTAGAGTCATGAACGAGAACTGAAGGGGAACTAGCCAGCGGTAGCGGGTCTGTCACCTCACCAGCAGCCTGTTCCTGTGGTACAGTCGTGAACGAGAACTGAAGGGGAACTAGCCAGCGGTAGCGGGTCTGTCACCTCACCAGCAGCCTGTTCCTGTGGTACAGTCGTGAACGAGAACTGAAGGGGAACTAGGTAGCGGGTCTGACACCTCACCAGCAGCCTGTTCCTGGGGTAGAGTCGTGAACGAGAACTGAAGGGGAACTAGCCAGTGGTAGTGGGTCTGTCACCTCTCCAGCAGCCTGTTCCTGGTGTAGAGTCGTGAACGAAAACTGAAGGGGAACTAGCCAGCGGTAGCGGGTCTGTCACCTCTCCAGCAGCCTGTTCCTGTGGTAGAGTCGTGAACGAGAACTGAAGGGGAACTAGCCAGCGGTTGCAGGTCTGTCACCTCTCCAGCAGCCTGTTCCTGTGGTAGAGTTGTGAACGAGAACTGAAGGGGAACTAGCCAGCGGTAGCGGGTCTGTCACCTCACCAGCAGCCTGTTCCTGTGGTAGAGTCGTGAACGAGAACTGAAGGGGAACTAGCCAGTGGTAGTGGGTCTGTCACCTCACCAGCAGCCTGTTCCTGTGGTAGAGTCGTGAACAAGAACTGAAGGGGAACTAGCCAGCGGTTGCGGGTCTGTCACCTCTCCAGCAGCCTGTTCCTGTGGTAGAGTTGTGAACGAGAACTGAAGGGGAACTAGCCAGCGGTAGCGGGTCTGTCACCTCACCAGCAGCCTGTTCCTGTGGTAGAGTCGTGAACGAGAACTGAAGGGGAACTAGCCAGTGGTAGTGGGTCTGTCACCTCACCAGCAGCCTGTTCCTGTGGTAGAGTCGTGAACGAGAACTGAAGGGGAACTAGGTAGCGGGTCTGACACCTCACCAGCAGCCTGTTCCTGGGGTAGAGTCGTGAACGAGAACTGAAGGGGAACTAGGTAGTGGGTCTGTCACCTCACCAGCAGCCTGTTCCTGTGGTAGAGTCGTGAACGAGAACTGAAGGGGAACTAGCCAGTGGTAGTGGGTCTGTCACCTCTCCAGCAGCCTGTTCCTGGGGTAGAGTCGTGAACGAGAACTGAAGGGGAACTAGCCAGTGGTAGTGGGTCTGTCACCTCACCAGCAGCCTGTTCCTGTGGTAGAGTTGTGAACAAGAACTGAAGGGGAACTAGCCAGCGGTAGCGGGTCTGACACCTCACCAGCAGCCTGTTCCTGGGGTAGAGTCGTGAACGAGAACTGAAGGGGAACTAGCCAGCGGTAGCGGGTCTGTCACCTCTCCAGCAGCCTGTTCCTGTGGTAGAGTCGTGAACGAGAACTGAAGGGGAACTAGGTAGCTGGTCTGACACCTCACCAGCAGCCTGTTCCTGGGGTAGAGTCGTGAACGAGAACTGAAGGGGAACTAGCCAGCGGTTGCAGGTCTGTCACCTCTCCAGCAGCCTGTTCCTGTGGTAGAGTCGTGAACGAGAACTGAAGGGGAACTAGCCAGTGGTAGTGGGTCTGTCACCTCACCAGCAGCCTGTTCCTGTGGTAGAGTCGTGAACGAGAACTGAAGGGGAACTAGCCAGCGGTTGCGGGTCTGTCACCTCGCCAGCAGCCTTTTCCTGTGGCAGAGTTGTGAACGAGAACTGAAGGGGAACTAGCCAGCGGTAGCGGGTCTGTCACCTCACCAGCAGCCTGTTCCTGTGGTAGAGTCGTGAACGAGAACTGAAGGGGAACTAGGTAGCGGGTCTGACACCTCACCAGCAGCCTGTTCCTGGGGTAGAGTCGTGAACGATAACTGAAGGGGAACTAGCCAGCGGTAGCGGGTCTGTCACCTCTCCAGCAGCCTGTTCCTGTGGTAGTCGTGAACGAGAACTGAAGGGGAACTAGCCAGCGGTTGCAGGTCTGTCACCTCTCCAGCAGCCTGTTCCTGTGGTAGAGTCGTGAACGAGAACTGAAGGGGAACTAGCCAGTGGTAGTGGGTCTGTCACCTCACCAGCAGCCTGTTCCTGTGGTAGAGTCGTGAACGAGAACTGAAGGGGAACTAGGTAGCGGGTCTGACACCTCACCAGCAGCCTGTTCCTGGGGTAGAG
The DNA here is from genome assembly GCF_055691185.1 of Crinia signifera. Classification (NCBI taxonomy): domain Eukaryota; kingdom Metazoa; phylum Chordata; class Amphibia; order Anura; family Myobatrachidae; genus Crinia; species Crinia signifera. The sequence goes on along the minus strand of NC_139217.1, from coordinate 10,918,979 downwards.
TCGTGAACGAGAACTGAAGGGGAACTAGGTAGCGGGTCTGACACCTCACCAGCAGCCTGTTCCTGGGGTAGAGTCGTGAACGAGAACTGAAGGGGAACTAGCCAGTGGTAGTGGGTCTGTCACCTCTCCAGCAGCCTGTTCCTGGGGTAGAGTCGTGAACGAGAACTGAAGGGGAACTAGCCAGTGGTAGTGGGTCTGTCACCTCACCAGCAGCCTGTTCCTGTGGTAGAGTTGTGAACAAGAACTGAAGGGGAACTAGCCAGCGGTAGCGGGTCTGTCACCTCACCAGCAGCCTGTTCCTGTGGTAGAGTCGTGAACGAGAACTGAAGGGGAACTAGCCAGCGGTAGCGGGTCTGACACCTCACCAGCAGCCTGTTCCTGTGGTAGAGTCGTGAACGAGAACTGAAGGGGAACTAGCCAGCAGTAGCGGGTCTGTCACCTCACCAGCAGCCTGTTCCTGTGGTAGAGTCGTGAACGAAAACTGAAGGGGAACTAGCCAGCGGTAGCGGGTCTGTCACCTCACCAGCAGCCTGTTCCTGTGGTAGTCTTGAACGAGAACTGAAGGGGAACTAGCCAGCGCTAGCGGGTCTGTCACCTCACCAGCAGCCTGTTCCTGTGGTAGAGTCGTGAACGAGAACTGAAGGGGAACTAGCCAGCGGTAGCGGGTCTGTCACCTCACCAGCAGCCTGTTCCTGTGGTAGAGTCGTGAACGAGAACTGAAGGGGAACTAGCCAGCGGTAGCGGGTCTGTCACCTCACCAGCAGCCTGTTCCTGTGGTAGAGTCGTTAAGGGGAACTAGCCAGCGGTAGCGGGTCTGTCACCTCACCAGCAGCCTGTTCCTGTGGTAGAGTCGTGAAGGGGAACTAGCCAGCGGTAGCGGGTCTGTCACCTCACCAGCAGCCTGTTCCTGTGGTAGAGTCGTGAACGAGAACTGAAGGGGAACTAGCCAGCGGTAGCGGGTCTGACACCTCACCAGCAGCCTGTTCCTGTGGTAGAGTCGTGAAGGGGAACTAGCCAGCGGTAGCGGGTCTGTCACCTCACCAGCAGCCTGTTCCTGTGGTAGAGCCGTGAAGGGGAACTAGCCAGAGGTAGCGGGTCTGTCATCTCACCAGCAGGAAGGTCGACCTGACTTAAGCTGGGTACACATATATACAATCCCTGTTTCTTGCAACCGTTCGGCCGACCGTACTCCCGTCGGACTGTCCACAAACAACAGCCGACACGCGCGTACACACCTGTACAATTTTACTTGCGACGTCCGATGTACTCCCGTCCAAACAGTCGCAAGAAAAAGATTGTACCACCGTACACACTCTCCCAATTTGGACTTTTGACACGATATATATAAACATAATTATCATAATGGGCTGGGTTAAGGGCATACCAAAACAAAGGGGCGTGATTACAGAACCTAAACAAAATATATAGGTTGACCACTATAAAGACGAGGTACGCGTCAGCCGGCAGGGTGAATAGGGACAGATACGGCAAAGTGACTAGGTAGTCGCTTACCGCATCTTTATAGCAGCCGGCAGGGTGACTAGGGACAGATACGGAAAGTGAGTAGGTAGACTAGATGCGGAAAGTGACTACCTAGTCACTTTGCGGTATCTAAGCACTAATTGGGGAAAGAAGGAAATGTAACTTTTATTTCTTATTCTCTAAATTGCTCAAAACCAGCGAAGTATATCCCAAGTCAGTTATTTATATACTTGCTTTTCAACACGCTTTGAATATTATTCCTTTCACCACTGTTATTTGGTTTATCTCTGTAAATAACATCCATCCTGTTAATACAGGTTGATGTATTAACTGTTTGAAACAGTGTTGCTTTGTGCTCTATTATGGGAACACTACAGTACAATGTAGCAGCAGTTAAATGGCTGGATATATTTATTTGCCTGTCCACTTCTGCGTGTGTGTTGTTTTATATTATCGGCTTATATTAGCCAGATATGGTGTGTGCGACTAGTAGGTCAGTGAATGTCTTCAGAGATTGAGCTGTGTACAGGTTACATTTATTGTGTACACATACATTTAGTGCCAGTATTAATAGGTGCTCTGATGCGCTTTTGCTGTTTTAGTGGGTTTGACACAGATACAGTTTGTGTATAAATATTTGCTGGTCATCACCCATCAATAGATATGTGCAGATCAGTTCGATTTTTTTTATACAACACCAATTTTTTGCTACACCTTTAGTGTCTTGGTGCGCGCTATATCGCGCTGCTGCACTGTGAGGTATTAAATTAATAAATGACACATAATTTCCCTCTAATGTAGCATAAGTGTCATATATTTTTAACCAATACTTTGGCTAAGTATGTGTATAGTGTGCCACTGTTGTTCTATTAGTCAGGGCACCAATAGGCATAGGTTACCTGCTCCGGTTTTATGCAATTGTTTTAAACTGCAAAGTGCTGCCAAGCTCTCTTTACTCACAGAAGGAGAAGCGCCGGGTCACATGGAACACAGGAGGATGAGCCCCAGGTCAAGGAAGGAGAAGGGGGTCACAGGAGCAGTGGTGGCGCTGTGTATGGGGAGCAGCAGTACCGTGTATATGGAGGAGTGGCGCCATGCACAGGGAGCAAAGGTGCCGCTTACTGGGAGTAGCGGTGCCGGGTAGCAGAAAAAGAGGCGCTATGTGCGCACCCCCCCTCCCCCATTGTCTCCATTTGTCATTTATCCCTGTGACTCAGCGCTACTACTTCTTGAGCATAGCACCTCTTTTTCTGCTACCCGGCACCGATACTCCCAGTAAGCGGCACCGTTGCTCCCTGTGCATGGCACCACTCCTCCATATACACGGTGCTGCTGCTCCCCATACACTGCGCCACTTCTGCTCCTGTGACCCCCTTACACTGCGCCTCTCTTTCCTTGACCTGGGGCTCTTCCTCCTGTGCCTGCACTGAGTGGGGAGACGGTAGATGGTGTGCAGGGCATCCGCATAGAGGGACTATAGAGCCTGTCAGTCTGGTCTCTAGATCAAGTCTAGCAACAGCGCTGGTAAGAAATTTCTCGCAAGACGTTGCAGCTAGTATTTATTAAACTGTAGGATCACTTGAGGGACATTAAGCATTTCCAATGTTGGGCATGTGCGCAGTAAGGACATAGTGTAAATGCTATAGATGCACTTTATTCACCATTTAGAAAGAATATGCAGGATTCTCCGTTGTTATGTACAGTATCTTTTTCAATATATTTCTGTACTTTGTATCTTTTTCAGTTCTGCTTATATCATGAATCTTTGATCTGTTTTCTGGGCTGCTTGCCAGTTATACAATGTAACTGTTTTATGGTTAGTTCTTCATTGGTTAAGCTTCTTACGGGAGTTAGCAGAGTTTTATCGGAGAGCAATATTTCTTATTAAACAGGTAATTTGGGGCTGTATTCTGGTAGCTTCTCTCTTAAAAAGACCATGTGTGAAGTTATTTTGTTTCATATATTATTTCTTATTTGCATATAGGCAGTTTGATCTAAGGTGTACATGTGAATGCATTAATTCCTTCTTTAGTAATTAATCCTTTGTCTGGAATAATTTGGCATCCGTACTCAGTCATATGCAAATCCTTGTGTGTCACTCAATTATTAATTCCCTTCACTGGTGTGATATGAGTGATTATTTGTTACACAACAGTTGTTTCCAGCTATTAATATCTGTGTCTAGCTCTGTACGGGCTTCCACAGTTTTTGGAGCATAACCCGTCTACATAGAACTTTAGTCACCCTGCCGGCTGACTAAAACTTAGACGCTAAACACCCACATTTGACCATAGTCATATATTTATTAGTCAGCCGGCAGGGTGGCTAAAGTTCTATGTAGACGGGTTATGCGTGTAAACTTTAGTCAGCCGGCAGCGCTGCTGCAGTCGCTCTCTCTGTGCCTGGATCTGTATGTGTCTGACTGGTACCAGTGCTGCAACCCTCTCTGGATCTAGTGGATCTTACTGACCGAGTCAAGGAGCAGCAGGTCCCCTGTGTGAGGCATGGTAGTGTCCCCTAGTCATGTATGTGCCAGGGATTCATACTGTAGCTGCGGGCGAAGTCGCGCGACCCGGGCTGTCCTGTCCCTCCATGCCTGTGGGTACAGTGTTGCTGGTGGGTGCGTGGTGCAGCTGCAGAGCTACTGTGTGAGAAGTCAGAGTTCCAGGGCTGGTGCAGGTTGGGCTTTTGGGAGTCGGGATTTTACTGGGGTTCCCAAACGCTGCATGTGTCGTTCCCTTTGGAAGTTGAAGTTGCTGCTGTTTGAGGTCCATTGAAATGAATCTATCTGAAACTGAGTTATCTGGCTGCAAACAAGATTACCCCCCCCCCCCCCCTCCGCGCCGCTGGAGAAGACTGTAGTATGCTGGGCGCATGATGTATCAGCCATGGAGGGGTTTAGATGTAATTGTATTTGTGCTTGTAAAACAGTAATATTTCCACCCAGGGCCATTTTTAGCTATATATCAGAGGGGGCACGGGGCGACCTGCTGTATGCTGAGGGATAATTTAGGATGTCTGACTCTGGTTAATTGGATGCGGGCAGGACGATCCTGAATGCCTTTCCTGATGCTGTAAATCTACCTTAAGCTTCCCCTGCCGCTTCCTCCGTCTCAGGCTGTTAGGGAATTGGCAGATTTTTGGCTGATTTTATTAGAATTTTTTATGTAGACTGATATCCAGATTTTTGTATATTTATCTTTATTATGAGTCCACAATTGATTCTATTTGTGTCTGCGGCTAATGATCATTTAACCGCTGCTCTCTATATCTCTAAGCGGCTTCTTAAAGTTTAGACGCATAACCAGTCTATATGTGCTGTAGGAGAGATCATGCAGCTATGGAACGCCCACATGGGGAGAGGTGACCGCTGCTTGTGCTGTAGGAGAGATCATGCAGCTATAGAACGCCCACATGGGGAGAGGTGACCGCTGCTCGTGCTGTAGGAGAGATCATGCAGCTATGGAACGCCCACATGGGGAGAGGTGACCGCTGCTCGTGCTGTAGGAGAGATCATGCAGCTATGGAACGCCCACATGGGGAGAGGTGACCGCTGCTTGTGCTGTAGGAGAGATCATGTAGCTATGGAACGCCCACATGGGGAGAGGTGACCGCTGCTTGTGCTGTAGGAGAGATCATGTAGCTATGGAACGCCCACATGGGGAGAGGTGACCGCTGCTTGTGCTGTAGGAGAGATCATGCAGCTATGGAACGCCCACATGGGGAGAGGTGACCGCTGCTTGTGCTGTAGGAGAGATCATGCAGCTATGGAACGCCCACATGGGGAGAGGTGACCGCTGCTTGTGCTGTAGGAGAGATGATGCAGCTATGGAACGCCCACATGGGGAGAGGTGACCGCTGCTTGTGCTGTAGGAGAGATCATGCAGCTACGGAACACCCACATGGGGAGAGGTGACCGCTGCTTGTGCTGTAGGAGAGATGATGCAGCTACGGAACGCCCACATGGGGAGAGGTGACCGCTGCTTGTGCTGTAGGAGAGATGATGCAGCTATGGAACGCCCACATGGGGAGAGGTGACCGCTGCTTGTGCTGTAGGAGAGATCATGCAGCTATGGAACGCCCACATGGGGAGAGGTGACCGCTGCTTGTGCTGTAGGAGAGATCATGCAGCTATGGAACGCCCACATGGGGAGAGGTGACCGCTGCTTGTGCTGTAGGAGAGATCATGCAGCTATGGAACACCCACATGGGGAGAGGTGACCGCTGCTTGTGCTGTAGGAGAGATCATGCAGCTATGGAACGCCCACATGGGGAGAGGTGACCGCTTCTTGTGCTGTAGGAGAGATCATGCAGCTATGGAACGCCCACATGGGGAGAGGTGACCGCTGCTTGTGCTGTAGGAGAGATCATGCAGCTATGGAACGCCCACATGGGGAGAGGTGACCGCTGCTTGTGCTGTAGGAGAGATCATGCAGCTATGGGACGCCCACATGGGGAGAGGTGACCGCTGCTTGTGCTGTAGGAGAGATCATGCAGCTATGGAACGCCCACATGGGGAGAGGTGACCGCTGCTTGTGCTGTAGGAGAGATGATGCAGCTATGGAACGCCCACATGGGGAGAGGTGACCGCTGCTTGTGCTGTAGGAGAGATGATGCAGCTATGGAACGCCCACATGGGGAGAGGTGACCGCTGCTTGTGCTGTAGGAGAGATGATGCAGCTATGGAACGCCCACATGGGGAGAGGTGACCGCTGCTTGTGCTGTAGGAGAGATGATGCAGCTATGGAACGCCCACATGGGGAGAGGTGACCGCTGCTTGTGCTGTAGGAGAGATCATGCAGCTATGGAACGCCCACATGGGGAGAGGTGACCGCTGCTTGTGCTGTAGGAGAGATCATGCAGCTATGGAACGCCCACATGGGGAGAGGTGACCGCTGCTTGTGCTGTAGGAGAGATCATGCAGCTATGGAACACCCACATGGGGAGAGGTGACCGCTGCTTGTGCTGTAGGAGAGATCATGCAGCTATGGAACGCCCACATGGGGAGAGGTGACCGCTTCTTGTGCTGTAGGAGAGATCATGCAGCTATGGAACGCCCACATGGGGAGAGGGGACCGCTGCTTGTGCTGTAGGAGAGATCGTGCAGCTATGGAACGCCCACATGGGGAGAGGTGACCGCTGCTTGTGCTGTAGGAGAGATCATGCAGCTATGGAACGCCCACATGGGGAGAGGTGACCGCTGCTTGTGCTGTAGGAGAGATCATGCAGCTATGGAACACCCACATGGGGAGAGGTGACCGCTGCTTGTGCTGTAGGAGAGATCATGCAGCTATGGAACGCCCACATGGGGAGAGGTGACCGCTGCTTGTGCTGTAGTAGAGATCATGCAGCTATGGAACGCCCACATGGGGAGAGGTGACCGCTGCTTGTGCTGTAGTAGAGATCATGCAGCTATGGAACGCCCACATGGGGAGAGGTGACCGCTGCTTGTGCTGTAGGAGAGATCATGCAGCTACGGAACGCCCACATGGGGAGAGGTGACCGCTGCTTGTGCTGTAGGAGAGATCATGCAGCTATGGGACGCCCACATGGGGAGAGGTGACCGCTTCTTGTGCTGTAGGAGAGATCATGCAGCTATGGAACGCCCACATGGGGCGAGGTGACCGCTGCTTGTGCTGTAGGAGAGATCATGCAGCTATGGAACGCCCACATGGGGAGAGGTGACCGCTGCTTGTGCTGTAGGAGAGATCATGCAGCTATGGAACGCCCACATGGGGAGAGGTGACCGCTGCTTGTGCTGTAGGAGAGATCATGCAGCTATGGAACGCCCACATGGGGAGAGGTGACCGCTGCTTGTGCTGTAGGAGAGATCATGCAGCTATGGAACGCCCACATGGGGAGAGGTGACCGCTGCTTGTGCTGTAGGAGAGATCATGCAGCTATGGAACGCCCACATGGGGAGAGGTGACCGCTGCTTGTGCTGTAGGAGAGATCATGCAGCTATAGAACGCCCACATGGGGAGAGGTGACCGCTGCTTGTGCTGTAGGAGAGATCATGCAGCTATAGAACGCCCACATGGGGAGAGGTGACCGCTGCTTGTGCTGTAGTAGAGATCATGCAGCTATGGAACGCCCACATGGGGAGAGGTGACCGCTGCTTGTGCTGTAGTAGAGATCATGCAGCTATGGAACGCCCACATGGGGAGAGGTGACCGCTGCTTGTGCTGTAGGAGAGATCATGCAGCTATGGAACGCCCACATGGGGAGAGGTGACCGCTGCTTGTGCTGTAGTAGAGATCATGCAGCTATGGAACGCCCACATGGGGAGAGGTGACCGCTGCTTGTGCTGTAGGAGAGATCATGCAGCTATGGAACGCCCACATGGGGAGAGGTGACCGCTGCTTGTGCTGTAGGAGAGATCATGCAGCTATGGAACGCCCACATGGGGAGAGGTGACCGCTGCTTGTGCTGTAGGAGAGATCATGCAGCTATGGAACGCCCACATGGGGAGAGGTGACCGCTGCTTGTGCTGTAGGAGAGATCATGCAGCTATGGAACGCCCACATGGGGAGAGGTGACCGCTGCTTGTGCTGTAGGAGAGATCATGCAGCTATGGAACGCCCACATGGGGAGAGGTGACCGCTGCTTGTGCTGTAGGAGAGATCATGTAGCTACGGAACGCCCACATGGGGAGAGGTGACCGCTGCTTGTGCTGTAGGAGAGATCATGCAGCTATGGAACGCCCACATGGGGAGAGGTGACCGCTGCTTGTGCTGTAGGAGAGATCATGCAGCTATGGAACGCCCACATGGGGAGAGGTGACCGCTGCTTGTGCTGTAGGAGAGATCATGCAGCTATGGAACGCCCACATGGGGAGAGGTGACCGCTGCTTGTGCTGTAGGAGAGATGATGCAGCTATGGAACGCCCACATGGGGGGAGGTGACCGCTGCTTGTGCTGTAGGAGAGATGATGCAGCTATGGAACGCCCACATGGGGAGAGGTGACCGCTGCTTGTGCTGTAGGAGAGATCATGCAGCTATGGAACGCCCACATGGGGAGAGGTGACCGCTGCTTGTGCTGTAGGAGAGATCATGCAGCTATGGAACGCCCACATGGGGAGAGGTGACCGCTGCTTGTGCTGTAGGAGAGATCATGCAGCTATGGAACGCCCACATGGGGAGAGGTGACCGCTGCTTGTGCTGTAGGAGAGATGATGCAGCTATGGAACGCCCACATGGGGGGAGGTGACCGCTGCTTGTGCTGTAGGAGAGATGATGCAGCTATGGAACGCCCACATGGGGAGAGGTGACCGCTGCTTGTGCTGTAGGAGAGATCATGCAGCTATGGAACGCCCACATGGGGAGAGGTGACCGCTGCTTGTGCTGTAGGAGAGATCATGCAGCTATGGAACGCCCACATGGGGAGAGGTGACCGCTGCTTGTGCTGTAGGAGAGATCATGCAGCTACGGAACGCCCACATGGGGAGAGGTGACCGCTGCTTGTGCTGTAGGAGAGATCATGCAGCTACGGAACGCCCACATGGGGAGAGGTGACCGCTGCTTGTGCTGTAGGAGAGATCATGCAGCTATGGAACGCCCACATGGGGAGAGGTGACCGCTTCTTGTGCTGTAGGAGAGATCATGCAGCTACGGAACGCCCACATGGGGAGAGGTGACCGCTGCTTGTGCTGTAGGTGAGATCATGCAGCTATGGAACGCCCACATGGGGAGAGGTGACCGCTTCTTGTGCTGTAGGAGAGATCATGTAGCTATGGAACGCCCACATGGGGAGAGGTGACCGCTGCTTGTGCTGTAGGAGAGATCATGTAGCTATGGAACGCCCACATGGGGAGAGGTGACCGCTGCTTGTGCTGTAGGAGAGATCATGCAGCTATGGAACGCCCACATGGGGAGAGGTGACCGCTGCTTGTGCTGTAGGAGAGATCATGCAGCTATGGAACGCCCACATGGGGAGAGGTGACCGCTTCTTGTGCTGTAGGAGAGATCATGCAGCTATGGAACGCCCACATGGGGAGAGGTGACCGCTGCTTGTGCTGTAGGAGAGATCATGCAGCTATGAAACGCCCACATGGGGAGAGGTGACCGCTGCTTGTGCTGTAGGAGAGATCATGCAGCTATAGAACGCCCACATGGGGAGAGGTGACCGCTGCTTGTGCTGTAGGAGAGATCATGCAGCTATGGAACGCCCACATGGGGAGAGGTGACCGCTGCTTGTGCTGTAGGAGAGATGATGCAGCTATGGAACGCCCACATGGGGAGAGGTGACCGCTGCTTGTGCTGTAGGAGAGATGATGCAGCTATGGAACGCCCACATGGGGAGAGGTGACCGCTGCTTGTGCTGTAGGAGACATGATGCAGCTATGGAACGCCCACATGGGGAGAGGTGACCGCTGCTTGTGCTGTAGGAGAGATGATGCAGCTATGGAACGCCCACATGGGGAGAGGTGACCGCTGCTTGTGCTGTAGGAGAGAAGATGCAGCTATGGAACGCCCACATGGGGAGAGGTGACCGCTTCTTGTGCTGTAGGAGAGATGATGCAGCTATGGAACGCCCACATGGGGAGAGGTGACCGCTGCTTGTGCTGTAGGAGAGGTCATGCAGCTATGGAACGCCCACATGGGGAGAGGTGACCGCTGCTTGTGCTGTAGGAGAGATCATGCAGCTATGGAACGCCCACATGGGGAGAGGTGACCGCTGCTTGTGCTGTAGGAGAGATCATGCAGCTATGGAACGCCCACATGGGGAGAGGTGACCGCTGCTTGTGCTGTAGGAGAGATCATGCAGCTATGGAACGCCCACATGGGGAGAGGTGAACGCTTCTTGTGCTGTAGGAGAGATCATGCAGCTACGGAACGCCCACATGGGGAGAGGTGACCGCTGCTTGTGCTGTAGGAGAGATCATGCAGCTACGGAACGCCCACATGGGGAGAGGTGACCGCTGCTTGTGCTGTAGGAGAGATCATGCAGCTACGGAACGCCCACATGGGGAGAGGTGACCGCTGCTTGTGCTGTAGGAGAGATCATGCAGCTATGGAACGCCCTCATGGGGAGAGGTGACCGCTGCTTGTGCTGTAGGAGAGATGATGCAGCTATGGAACGCCCACATGGGGAGAGGTGACCGCTGCTTGTGCTGTAGGAGAGATGATGCAGCTATGGAACGCCCACATGGGGAGAGGTGACCGCTGCTTGTGCTGTAGGAGAGATCATGCAGCTATGGAACGCCCACATGGGGAGAGGTGACCGCTGCTTGTGCTGTAGGAGAGAAGATGCAGCTATGGAACGCCCACATGGGGAGAGGTGACCGCTGCTTGTGCTGTAGGAGAGATCATGCAGCTATGGAACGCCCACATGGGGAGAGGTGACCGCTGCTTGTGCTGTAGGAGAGATCATGCAGCTATGGAACGCCCACATGGGGAGAGGTGACCGCTGCTTGTGCTGTAGGAGAGATCATGCAGCTATGGAACGCCCACATGGGGAGAGGTGACCGCTGCTTGTGCTGTAGGAGAGATCATGCAGCTACGGCACGCCCACATGGGGAGAGGTGACCGCTGCTTGTGCTGTAGGAGAGATCATGCAGCTATGGAACGCCCACATGGGGAGAGGTGACCGCTGCTTGTGCTGTAGGAGAGATCATGCAGCTATGGAACGCCCACATGGGGAGAGGTGACCGCTGCTTGTGCTGTAGGAGAGATCATGCAGCTACGGAACGCCCACATGGGGAGAGGTGACCGCTGCTTGTGCTGTAGGAGAGATCATGCAGCTATGGAACGCCCACATGGGGAGAGGTGACCGCTTCTTGTGCTGTAGGAGAGATCATGCAGCTATGGAACGCCCACATGGGGAGAGGTGACCGCTGCTTGTGCTGTAGGAGAGATCATGCAGCTATGGAACGCCCACATGGTGAGAGGTGACCGCTGCTTGTGCTGTAGGAGAGATCATGCAGCTATGGAACGCCCACATGGGGAGAGGTGACCGCTGCTTGTGCTGTAGGAGAGATCATGCAGCTATGGAACGCCCACATGGGGAGAGGTGACCGCTTCTTGTGCTGTAGGAGTGATCATGTAGCTATGGAACGCCCACATGGGGAGAGGTGACCGCTTCTTGTGCTGTAGGAGAGATGATGCAGCTATGGAACGCCCACATGGGGAGAGGTGACCGCTGCTTGTGCTGTAGGAGAGATCATGCAGCTACGGAACGCCCACATGGGGAGAGGTGACCGCTTCTTGTGCTGTAGGAGTGATCATGTAGCTATGGAACGCCCACATGGGGAGAGGTGACCGCTTCTTGTGCTGTAGGAGAGATCATGCAGCTATGGAACGCCCACATGGGGAGAGGTGACCGCTTCTTGTGCTGTAGGAGAGATGATGCAGCTATGGAACGCCCACATGGGGAGAGGTGACCGCTGCTTGTGCTGTAGGAGAGATCATGCAGCTACGGAACGCCCACATGGGGAGAGGTGACCGCTGCTTGTGCTGTAGGAGAGATCATGCAGCTATGGAACGCCCACATGGGGAGAGGTGACCGCTGCTTGTGCTGTAGGAGAGATCATGCAGCTATGAAACGCCCACATGGGGAGAGGTGACCGCTGCTTGTGCTGTAGGAGAGATCATGTAGCTATGGAACGCCCACATGGGCATTCCAGCTTTGGCAGTATAGTCGCAAGGACGGCAGCATATCGGTCGAACGTGCGTACACACTGCACTTTTGTTCCGATATGAGGCCGTCCTGTTGGATGAAAATTAAACAGCAAAGATCCTTCGACCGACCGAGTATGGACGGTCAAGACAGTTTTTTGCCGTTTATCGCTCGTAAGGGACAGTGTACACACCTATACAATTGAACGGCTGTCCGACCCAGAACGGAAGAACGGCCCGACAATTGTATATATGTGTACCCAGCTTTAAGGTCGACATGGGCCAAGGTCGACATGACTTAAGGCCGAATTTGCATAAAGGTCGACATGAGGAAGGTCGACTGGTCATAAGGTCGACATGGGTTTTTCACTTTTTTTTTACCCGAATGTCGACACAGTCAACATGGACACAGTTGGCAATGAGAATCGGACCCTTGCATCGCTCGCTTCGCTCGCCACAGCTTTAATAACCTCCTCCACGCCCTAGTGGATGGTAGGGCATGAAATACCGCCTGTCGGCACATGTTGGCTCAAAAAAAGATGAAAAACCCATGTCGACCTTCCTGCCAGTCGACCTAATGACTGTAGACCTAAGTTCATTCTAATAGATGACCGCTTCCCGATGAGGGGCGGCATCTGCGGCTGCTTACACATCTAGCAGGCACTGTGCTGACTCTGCTGAGAATAGAAGAGATTGAGGAATGGAAAGTGGGATGCACAGTGTGGGGGATGGGAGGTGGGATGCACAGTGTGGGGGATGGGAGGTGGGATGCACAGTGTGGGGGATGGGAGGTGGGATGCACAGTGTGGGGGATGGGAGGTGGGATGCACAGTGTGGGGGATGGGAGGTGGGATGCACAGTGTGGGGGATGGGAGTTGGAATGCACAGTGTGGGGGATGGGAGGTGGGATGCACAGTGTGGGGGATGGGAGGTGGGATGCACAGTGTGGGGGATGGGAGGTGGGATGCACAGTGTGGGGGATGGGAGGTGGGATGCACAGTGTGGGGGATGGGAGGTGGGATGCACAGTGTGGGGGATGGGAGTTGGGATGCACAGTGTGGGGGATGGGAGTTGGAATGCACAGTGTGGGGGATGGGAGTTGGGATGCACAGTGTGGGGGGATGGGTGGTGGGATGCACAGTGTGGGGGATGGGTGGTGGGATGCACAGTGTGGGGGATGGGAGTTGGGATGCACAGTGTGGGGGATGGGAGTTGGGATGCACAGTGTGGGGGTATGGGAGTTGGGATGCACAGTGTGGGGGTATGGGAGTTGGGATGCACAGTGTGGGGGATGGGTGGTGGGATGCACAGTGTGGGGGATGGGAGGTGGGATGCACAGTGTGGGGGATGGGAGGTGGGATGCACAGTGTGGGGGGATGGGAGGTGGGATGCACCGTGTGGGGGGATGGGAGGTGGGATGCACATTGTGGGGGATGGGAGGTGGGATGCACAGTGTGGGGGATGGGAGGTGGGATGCACAGTGTGGGGGGATGGGAGGTGGGATGCACAGTGTGGGAGGATGGGAGGTGGGATGCACAGTGTGGGAGGATGGGAGGTGGGATGCACAGTGTGGGGGGATGGGAGGTGGGATGCACAGTGTGGGGGGATGGGAGGTGGGATGCACAGTGTGGGGGGATGGGAGGTGGGATGCACAGTGTGGGGGAATGGGAGGTGGGATGCACAGTGTGGGGGGATGGGAGGTGGGATGCACAGTGTGGGGGGATGGGAGGTGGGATGCACAGTGTGGGGGGATGGGAGGTGGGATGCACAGTGTGGGGGGATGGGAGGTGGGATGCACAGTGTGGGGGATGGGTGGTGGGATGCACAGTGTGGGGGATGGGAGTTGGGATGCACAGTGTGGGGGATGGGAGTTGGGATGCACAGTGTGGGGGTATGGGAGTTGGGATGCACAGTGTGGGGGTATGGGAGTTGGGATGCACAGTGTGGGGGGATGGGTGGTGGGATGCACAGTGTGGGGGTATGGGAGTTGGGATGCACAGTGTGGGGGATGGGTGGTGGGATGCACAGTGTGGGGGATGGGAGGTGGGATGCACAGTGTGGGGGATGGGAGGTGGGATGCACAGTGTGGGGGGATGGGAGGTGGGATGCACCGTGTGGGGGGATGGGAGGTGGGATGCACATTGTGGGGGATGGGAGGTGGGATGCACAGTGTGGGGGATGGGAGGTGGGATGCACAGTGTGGGGGGATGGGAGGTGGGATGCACAGTGTGGGAGGATGGGAGGTGGGATGCACAGTGTGGGAGGATGGGAGGTGGGATGCACAGTGTGGGGGGATGGGAGGTGGGATGCACAGTGTGGGGGGATGGGAGGTGGGATGCACAGTGTGGGGGGATGGGAGGTGGGATGCACAGTGTGGGGGAATGGGAGGTGGGATGCACAGTGTGGGGGGATGGGAGGTGGGATGCACAGTGTGGGGGGATGGGAGGTGGGATGCACAGTGTGGGGGGATGGGAGGTGGGATGCACAGTGTGGGGGGATGGGAGGTGGGATGCACAGTGTGGGGGGATGGGAGGTGGGATGCACAGTGTGGGGGATGGGGTTTGGGATGCACAGTAGGGCGGAGTGAAACAACTGAAATTGAGAAATTCAAAATCGGCTAGTGTGGGAAAGTTGTGACTTGACCTGAATAAGAAACTTGCAAAAGCTTTTTGATCTGAATCAACATCTTCTGTTCTGGCAAGAGGCCTGAAGTTTCACTTTTTTGGTGAAAATTACGAAAACTATGAAGATGCTCCGATTTAGTTAAAATTATGTCAGGATGTCTTAGGGCAGTATGCAATGAGAAAGTTCTCCATGCATGGAGAGCGTTTTATTTCGCTCTCCATGCACTCTCCGCTCCCACTATTCAATGTATTTAAGACTCGCCGCCACTCGCGGCGAGTCTTAACCCCTGCAGCGGACGAGCGTCCGCGGCAGGGAGCTTTTAGGAAGCCAGGGGACAGAAGCAGCCAGAGAGATTATAGTCTCCCTGGCTGCTCCAGAGGAATGTGGAGGGGAGGGGGGCTCTCCGGGACCCAGGCAGCACAGGCTGCCCCCCCCTATAGCCAGCGGGGGACCCAGTATTCACTGCACCCGATCGTGCATATTAACGATCGGGTGCAGTGAATATATGAATATGTAATGAGCGGCTGGAGCGCTCCGGCCCCCTGCTGGATGCACTGTGTAAAAAAAAAAAAAAAAAAAATTTTTTTAAAAATTAAATATATATTCATGTGCTATAAGCACATGAATAAAAATAACATGCCCCTTCACAGAAAAAAAAAACTGATTTTTTGACACCAAAATAAAAAAAAAAAAAACTTTTAGTTTAAAAGTTCACATTCTAGCTCCCCATCAAAAGATGGAGAATTGCTACACGGAGAGACACAGAGAAAATCACTTAGAAAGACGGAGAATATTTCACATTGAATAGGGTTTCTCGCTTTAGGAGAGCAAAATGCTCCGTCCAAGGCGAACAAAGCACAAATTCTCCACAAAACACGGAGAACTTTTCTCATTGAATACTGCCCTTAGAGTGGATCATTAACATACTTTAGCATAGTAAAAGCGAGTACGAGCTTGTCCTAGTGCAAAGTGACTGACTTTGGTGGGAGAAAAAATCCCTAATAATTTACCCATTTTCATGGTCACAATTGTGAATATTGTGTGTTTTCTCCTGAACGTGTTTATCATAGAAGAAGCACAAATACTCTAAATGGAATTTCAGTGACACTGTGTGAAATATAACACTGCATAATGGCCCTTAATCAGACCTGATTGCAGTACAAATGTGTTCTCAAAATGGGCAAATCAAATGAATGGTGGCCATACATCTACAGATCGATTGTCAGATTGGGGCGGTTGGAACAAACACCTGGTAATATCTGAATGACAGTTTTTCAGCATTTCAAAGCAAATGGTCAACTGTCATTTGCTCTCATCTTTTACCAGGATTTTGCTCCAACCAGACAGATCGGACAATAAATCTGTAGATGTATGGCCACCTTAACACTCTCTGCACATGTTACATCTGCCCCACCTGCAGTCCAGCATTTTTTGCCCATTTTGAGAACAAATTTGTACTGCGATCAGGTCTGATTAAGGGCCATTATGCAGTGCTATATTTCACACAGTTTCACTGAAATACATGAAATTGGATTTATGCTGCTCTCTTTGCAGTGCATATACAAAGATAGACAATCCTGTGTACATAAATAAGAAATAACTGTTGCAGTCTGTTATTGAAAAACAATAACAGTTACTATAAGTATTACAAGTAACAGTGTAAACCAGTGGTAGCCAACCCTAGCCTACGAGAGCTACCAACAGTTCACATTTTCCAGACAACCTAGCTGCTGCACAGCTGCACTCATTAATCACTGACACATTTTAAAAGATACACAGATGGAGCTAATTAGCTCACTTGTGATTCTGTGAGGAGACCTGCAAAACATGCACTGTTGGTAGCTCTAGAGGACTAGGGTTGGCTACCTCAGGTGTAAACTGTCTAATGTATCATTTTACATATCACTTCTGTTTATTGACAGAAAAACAGTGTTGCATCCCCTATGCTGGGAACATGATTGGGCTGCATTACAGCATATAATTATGGCAAAGATAAGCTAATATATTAAGTTAAATACATTGAAGTGTATTATGATGTAATAAATTGTAAGCTTGCAGCAGGGCCCTCTGATGCTGCTTTCAGACCGCAAAACTGGCTTTGACCAGGTATTTTAGAATGTTTCTAAAAACGGGTCTGCCAGCTAAAACCCCTTTCACACCGCATGTCTTTAAATGGTATTTCAATGCAGTTTTTGTTCCTTCACAACGCTGAACCCGTTTTAACCAATAGAAAACAGTGGATGAAAAAAAACGGGTCTGAAATGGGTAGGACCCTGCTTTATTACCGTTTAGAAATACCATTTAAATAGAACCAGTAAATTCACTCTACGCCTTTCAGACTGCACAAATTACCGTTTTAAAACGGTAAAAAAAAAAAGAGCAAAATAACGGGTAAAAAGTGTGGTCTGAAAGGGGCATAACCTCCAAGTTTGTCTGTTGCTATATAAGACACTGTAACGGAATCTGCTGCACTATATAAGAAACTGTAACGGAATCTGCTGCACTATATAAAACGCTGTAACGGAATCTTCTGCGCTATATAAGAAACTGTAACGGAATCTGCTGCGCTATATAAGACTCTGTAAAGGAATCTGCTGCGCTATATAAGACGCTGTAACGGAATCTGCTGCGCTATATAAAACTCTGTAACGGAATCTGCTGCGCTATATAAGTCGCTGTAACGGAATCTGCTGCACTATATAAGACACTGTAACGGCATCTGCTGCAATATATAAGACACTGTAACGGAATCTGCTGCACTATATAAGATGCTGTAACGGAATCTGCTGCGCTATACAAGACACTGTAACGGAATCTGCTGCGCTATATAAGAAACTGTAACGGAATCTGCTGCGCTATATAAGACACTGTACCGGAATCTGCTGCGCTATATAAGACACTGTAACTGAATCTGCTGTGCTATATAAGACGCTGTAACGGAATCTGCTGCGCTATATAAGACACTGTAACGGAATCTGCTGCACTATATAAGACGCTGTAGCGGAATCTGCTGCGCTATATAAGAAACTGTAACGGAATCTGCTGCGCTATATAAGACGCTGTAACAGAATCTGTTGCGCTATATAAGACACTGTAACGGAATCTGCTGCGCTATATAAGACTCTGTAACGGAATCTGCTGCGCTATATAAGACGCTGTAACGGAATCTGCTGCACTATATAAGACGCTGTAACAGAATCTGCAGCGCTATATAAGAACCTGTAACAGAATCTGCTGCGCTATATAAGACACTGTAACGGAATCTGCTGCACTATATAAGACACTGTAACGGAATCTGCAGCGCTATATAAGAACCTGTAACAGAATCTGCTGCGCTATATAAGACACTGTAACGGAATCTGCTGCACTATATAAGACACTGTAACAGAATCTGCAGCGCTATATAAGAACCTGTAACAGAATCTGCTGCGCTATATAAGACACTGTAACGGAATCTGCTGCACTATATAAGACACTGTAACGGAATCTGCAGCGCTATATAAGAACCTGTAACAGAATCTGCTGCGCTATATAAGACACTGTAACGGAATCTGCTGCACTATATAAGACACTGTAACGGAATCTGCTGCGCTATATAAGACTGTAACAGAATCTGCTGCGCTATATAAGACGCTGTAACGGAATCTGCAGCGCTATATAAGAACCTGTAACAGAATCTGCTGCGCTATATAAGACACTGTAACGGAATCTGCTGCACTATATAAGACACTGTAACGGAATCTGCTGCGCTATATAAGACTGTAACAGAATCTGCTGCGCTATATAAGACGCTGTAACGGAATCTGCAGCGCTATATAAGAACCTGTAACAGAATCTGCTGCGCTATATAAGACACTGTAACGGAATCTGCTGCGCTATATAAGACGCTGTAACGGAATCTGCTGCGCTATATAAGACACTGTAACGGAATCTGCTGCGCTATATAAGACGCTGTAACGGAATCTTTTGCACTATATAAGACGCTGTAACGGAATCTGCTGCGCTATATAAGACGCTGTAACGGAATCTGTTGCACTATATAAGACGCTGTAACGGAATCTGCTCCGCTATATAAGAAACTGTAAATAAACAAATACATCTAATGTTTAGGAAAAAACCAAGAACATTGATTCAAAAAAGAACAGGTTAATCTTTCTATGAGTGGTGTCAAGCAGTATATATATGACAATCACTGTGTTCATTTCTAGGCAGGATTGATCAGCAATACTTAGTACAGCATAATGCACTTTAATGTATTTAACTGTTAATATATTGG
The DNA here is from genome assembly GCF_055691185.1 of Crinia signifera. Lineage (NCBI taxonomy): Eukaryota > Metazoa > Chordata > Amphibia > Anura > Myobatrachidae > Crinia > Crinia signifera. The sequence goes on along the minus strand of NC_139217.1, from coordinate 10,899,979 downwards.
CTTATCTTTGGCATAATTATATGCTGTTATGCAGATGCAGGTGGGGCAGATGTAACATGTGCAGAGGGACTTAAGGTGGCCATACATCTACAGATTTATTGTCCGATCTGTCTGGTTGGAACAAAATCCTGTTATTGGATGAGAGCAAATGACAGTTGACCATTTGTGTTTGTTTGTTCCAACCGGCCCAATCTGACAATCGATCTGTAGATGTATGGCCACCTTTAGATTTGTGTGAGTTATTTTGTTTCTGTGCAGGGTAAATACCGGCTGCATTATTTTTACACTGTAATTTAGATTTCTCCTTCATCCACTAGGTGTCACTGGAGTTACACTGGGGAATAGAAGGCGACCACATGGAGCATGGGCACTTTAAATAAAAGATTAGGGTGGCTAACTCCTCCCCTTCTACTTCCCCTCCAGGTCAGTCTTAGTTTGTGCCCGAAAGGGAGCGGACACACACTAGGTGCTCTCAGAGCACTTCAGATATCACTATCTCTCCTGTCAGTCCTTCTTACTGGACTTATCTATACCTACTCTCCCTTGGGTGTGTGGTAGTGTGTGGATTCTGTGACATATTTGTACAATGGCAGGGGGAAGCTCCAAGAAAATTGCCTGTAAGACTTGCAATGCTAAGTTTACCCCTTCAGCCTCTGGGGAGATTAACTGTGAGAAGTGCACTGTTACTCCCTCTGGTTCACAGACCCCTGTGGACCCACCTTTCTGGGCCTCACAACTAACTGAGGTTATGTCCCGTTTATCCTCTGAATTAACACAGTCTCAGAGGGATAGAGAGACCTCTAGGACACAGCAGACTGATTTAACTTCTGCAGTTCAGAGCCTCACTAGGGCCCTAGCTCCACGGCAGGCTGTGCCTCGCCCGTCCTCCTCAAGGCAGCCCCCTCCCTTGCTGAGGAGAAGAGCTTCTCCATTACACTCCCCTGACTCTGACGATATGCCAGACTTGGAGGAGGGAGAATTTGCGCCCCCTGGGGACGACATGCAGGATGCACAAGATGCACAGGACGTGTTAGTCCAGGACACACAGGAACCTGCCATACCCTCACAGGGTATTGAGGACCTTATAGAAATGGTCAAAGTAGCCTGCAATGTGACAGAGGGAGTTGATACACCTTCCCGTCCATCCCTTTTTGGGAAAAAGGCAAAATTGTCCCCTAATTTCCCGGTAGCTGAGGAATTAGATGAGCTGGTAACTGACGCCTGGAAAAACCCAGACAAACGTTTTCAGGCTCCAAAACGGTTCTTTCAGAACTATCCACTGCTGCCGGAGGGCAGGAAGAAGGTGGAAATTCCTCCGGGAGTCGATTCATCTGTATCCCGGCTCTCCAAAATGACTGTCCTTCCAGTCCCTGGGGCTACCACCCTCAAGGATGTCTCAGACCGTAGGTTAGAGATGACCTTGAAAAACATCTTTTCAGCGGCTGGCGTGTTGCAGCGTCCGGCGCAGATTGGTTGTTGGGTGAACAAGGCAATAGGTGTCTGGGCGTCACAACTCTCTGCTGAGGTGAATGACGGTTCAGATCCAGCCACTATTCTGCAGCTGTCTGAACAAATCCAGGATGCTTCAACCTTCTTAATAGAGGCGTCCTCAGACATTTGCGCGGTGGCAGGTAGAATTTCTGCTCTCTCCATCTCAGCCCGCAGAGGTCTCTGGCTGCGTCAGTGGCAGGCTGATGCAGAATCAAAATGGGCGGTGGAATCCATGCCCTTTAACGGGGAGCTCCTGTTTGGCCCGGAACTAGATAGATGGATATCCCAGGCCACAGGTGGGAAGTAACATTTCCTTCCGTCGGCAGCTCCACCTCCATCTCGCAGAACTGCCCACAATCCTTCCTTTCCTGCCTTTCGTCCCTCCAGCAGGTTCAGAGGTAGATCCAGGGGAGGTGCTCCTTCACAGAGAGGAACCAGAGGCCGTGGAAGAGGTGCTTCCACTACCACTCTGGACCCCAAGGCTACCAAGCCTGCTGCATGACGGTCCTCTGTCCCAACTGGGGGACCCCAGGGTAGGAGCTCGGTTACGGAACTTCGGCTCCGTATGGCTCCAGTCCTGTCAGTACGCCTGGGTAAGAGAGCTTGTGACCCTCGGTTACAAGATTCGCTTCAGCAGTTCTCCCCCAGACAGGTTTTTCAAGACCGGTCTTCCTCGTCCTCCAGAGAAAGGACAACAGCTGCTGGCTGCCATCGCCAAGCTGCAGGACATGGGAGTAGTGGTTCCGGTCCCCGCAGAACAGCGGTCCCGGGGCTACTACTCCAGCCTGTTCCTAGTACCAAAGCCGGACGGCTCGGTACGCCCCATACTCAACTTGAAGGATCTGAACCCATACTTGCACGTGGCCAGATTCAAGATGGAATCCCTTCAATCCGTCATACAGGGCTTGGAAGAAGGGGAGTTCTTGGTATCCATAGATATCAAGGACGCTTACTTGCACATCCCCATTTGGGCCCCGCACCAGGCATATCTGCGGTTCGCAGTGCAGGACCGGCATTGGCAACTCCAGGCCCTCCCATTCGGCCTCTCGTCTGCACCTCGGGTCTTCACCAAGGTGATGGCAGTGATGATGGAGGTCCTCCGCATGCAGGGGGTTACTATCATCCCCTATTTGGACGACCTTCTGCTGAAGAGTCGTTCAAAGGACACCCTGTTGGAGCACATTCTCCTCACACAGAAGATCCTCACATCACACGGGTGGATCCTCAACTTTGCCAAGTCCCAGCTTCATCCCACTCAGCGTCTCCTGTTTCTAGGGATGATTCTGGACACCAGCCAGATGCGGGTGTTCCTTCCAGCGGACAAGATTCAGTCCTTGCAGGCCTTGGTCAGACTTGTCCTGAGACGGAGACATGTGTCTGTACATCTGTGCACCAGACTTTTGGGGAGGATGGTATCCTCATTCGAGGCGATGCAATACGCCCGGTTTCATTCTCGCCCCTTCCAGCTGTCGCTCCTCCATCAATGGTCGGGCTCTCACCTGCATCTGCAGCAAAGGGTGACCCTGTCCCCACGGGCTCGTTTGTCCCTGCTGTGGTGGCTGAACACCGCCAACCTACAACAGGGGAGGAGGATTGCAATTTGGGATTGGACCCTCATCACCACGGACGCCAGCCTCCGGGGTTGGGGTGCGGTTACTCTGGACCGTCAGTATCAGGGGTTGTGGACGCAACAGGAGAGTCTGCTTTCCATCAACATCCTCGAGCTACGAGCTGTCTTCTATGCTCTTCTCCAGGCCAGACCTCTTCTCCAGGGAAAAGCTGTTCGTGTGCAGTCCGACAACTCCACGACTGTTGCGTACATCAACAAGCAGGGAGGAACCCGCAGTTGCGCAGCCATGAAGGAGGTCAGCAGGATCCTGGTCTGGGCAGAGACCCATGCCCTAGCCCTGTCAGCCGTGTTCATTCCAGGAGTGGAGAGCTGGGAGGCCGACTTTCTAAGTCGGCGGGACGTTCATCAAGGAGAGTGGTGCTTGCACCCTCAAGTCTTGCAGAAGCTGGTACATCGCTGGGGCTGTCCCCAAGTGGACCTGATGGCGTACCGCCACAATTTCCAACTTCCCCGGTTCTTCGCAAGAACACGAGATCCTCAGGCAGAGGGCGTAGACGCGCTGGTGGCCCCTTGGCCCTTCCAGTATGTGTACCTATTCCCGCCATTTCCGCTGATACCCCGAGTACTTCAGCGGATCCGGAGAGAGGGGGTCACGGCCCTGCTGGTGGCTTCAGACTGGCCTCGTCGGTCTTGGTACACCAGTCTGACAGCTATGCTGATAGACGAGCCGTGGCCTCTACCTCTTCAGGAAGACCTTCTCAGCCAGGGACCCGTCTGCATTTGACGGCGTGGCTGCTGAGAGGTCCATCCTGAGGAGGGCAGGTATACCTAGAGCAGTTATACCCACCATGCTTCGCGCCAGGAAAGAGGTTACATCAGCACACTACCACAGGATATGGCGCTCCTATGTGGCTTGGTGTGAGAGGCGTGGAGTCTCTACATGCCTGTTCAAAAAGGCGAGACTTCTCCTTTTTCTGCAGGAAGGTTTGTCGGCAGGGCTGAGGCTGAATACCCTAAAGGTTCAGGTCTCAGCTCTCTCTATCTTTTTTCAGAAGTTAGCCTTTCTTCCTGAGGTTCAAACCTTCTTTCAGGGGGTGCTTCGGTTACAGCCCCCCATTCGTCCTCCAACGGCTCCCTGGGACTTGGACTTGGTGCTGGAGTACCTTCAGTCCTCTGTTTTTGAGCCCTTGGAGGAGGTAGACCTTCGCTACCTTACTTGGAAGGTCGTACTTCTGTTGGCTCTGGCTTCTGCCAGGCGGGTATCGGAACTGGGGGCTCTTTCTTGTCGCTTCCCGTTTCTACAGTTTCATCCTGACAGAGCGGAGCTCAGTACCAGTCTGGCCTTCCTCCCAAAGGTGGTATCGGCCTTTCATCTGAACCAGCCCATCGTGGTTCCTGCCTTTCCAGAGGATTCCCCGGTGGCGAGATCCTTGGATGTGGTTAGGGCTCTAAGAATTTATGTAGCCCGTACAGCCTCTATCAGGAAGTCTGATTCGCTGTTTGTGACCTACGACCCGGTGCGTCGTGGATGGCCAGCCTCTAAACAGACGCTGTCCAGGTGGATTAGGTTAACTATACGTCAGGCCTATGTTACCTCTTCACGGATTCCTCCTGGTTGCATTATAGCGCATTCAACCAGGTCGGTGGGATCCTCTTGGGCGGCTGCCCGAGGGGTTTCTCTACAGCAGCTCTGCCGAGCAGCTACCTGGTCTGGCTGCAGAACCTTCGTTGGGTTCTACAGGTTTGATACCTTTGCGGCTCCTGCTTCAGTGTTTGGCTGCAGGGTGTTAAGCGGTTCTCAGCGCTCTCCCACCCGGGATTGAGGGCTCTGGGACGTCCCCAGTGTAACTCCAGTGACACCTAGTGGATGAAGGAGAAAGAGGGATTTTGTACTTACCGTAAATCCTTTTCTCCGAGTCCACAGGTGTCACTGGACGCCCACCGCAGCGCTGTTCTCTTTAAAGTTGCCTCAGGGCTTATGTCCTGCAGGGGCCATTACCTTGGAGTTTCCCTGCTGGGTTACCAGGGTTATATATACTAAGTTAAATATGTTACATTGTCTGTTGACTGTGTTTGTTTGAACTTTCAGTGTTTTCTCACTGTTCTTTCTTTCATCTTGTATTGAATGATTGTATGTGGTATTAACCTCCTCTTCGGAAGTGTGTTTTATCTTCCTGCTCCCTTCCGGGCACAACCTTTATGACTGACCTGGAGGGGGAAGTAGAAGGGGAGGAGTTAGCCACCCTAATCTTTTATTTAAAGTGCCCATGCTCCCTGTGGTCGCCTTCTATTCCCCAGTGTAACTCCAGTGACACCTGTGGACTCGGAGAAAAGGATTTACGGTAAGTACAAAATCCCTCTTTCAGTTTCAACACACCCCACCCAAATTTAACTCTCTCAGCACGTTACATCTGCCCCACCTGCAATGCAGCATTTGTTTTGCCCATTTTGAGAACACATTTGTACTGGGATCAGCTCTGATTAAGGGCTGTTATGCAGTGTTATATTTCACACAGTGTCACTGAAATACCATTTAGAGTATTTGTGCTTCTTCTATGATAAACACGTTCAGGAGAAAACACACAATATTCACAATTGTGACCATGAAAATGGGTCAATTATTAGGGATTTTTTTTCTCCCGCCAGTCAGTCACTTTGCACTAGGACAAGCTCGTACTGTTTTTTACTATGCTAAAGTATATTAATGAACCACTCTAAGACATCCGGACATAATTATAACTAAATCGGAGCATCTTCATAAGTTTCGTCATTTTCACCAAAAAAGTTAAACTTTAGGCCTCTTGCCAGAACAGAAGATGTTGGCTCAGATCAAAAAGCTTTTGCACGTTTCTTATTCAAGTCAAGTCACAACTTTCCCACACTAGCCGATTTTGAATTTCTCAATTTCAGTTTTTTCACTCCACTCTAATGCACAGCATGGTGGATGGGAGGTGGGATGCATAGTGTGGGGGATGGGAGGTGGGATGCACAGTGTGGTGGATGGGAGTTGGGATGCACAGTATGGGGGATGGGATGCACAGTGTGGTGGATGAGAGTTGGGGTGCACAGTGTGCGGAATAGGGTGGTGTAGCGCGCAATGGAGGATGTGGTGCAATAGGCTGAAGTTCTGCCTACAGTGCCACTAAACCTTGCACCGGCCCTGGGTATAAGACATAACCTGATATACCTGTATACAAGCCTATATAAAGTAATGCACAGGGAATACAGCGCATGTCCGTGTAGTGAGCGCAGATAGTACTGTACTAATAGTACTACTACTACAGGTTGACCACGAGCATTTCGGATAAGGGATTTTCCTCTACCTCCCCCATGGCAGCCATTACCTGTGGGTTCTTTCCCTGATTGGGTAGCATTTGGAAAGGAAAAAGATGCCTCCTCCATAAAAGGCTCCTCCTCCTTCTCTCGTGTCTTTTTTTCCTTTCACTTCGGGTAGCAAGAAGATGGTGGCTTACCCCTGTGAAGACTGGAAGAAAGGGGGGTATTGGGGGTCAATCGCACAAGACTGAAATGTGAAAAGGACCCCTATATATTCATCAATTGAAAATTCAATTTATCAAAAAGGCGGGGTGTGCTACCCTTGGACACGGAGATTTACGGACAAAGACAAAGAAAGAGAAGAGTGTCCTCTGGTTGGGTGCACCTTGGAGAAAATTCAAATCAACTAATAAAATTTAACCTTTATTGTAATAATTTTAAAAGGCTGCGAAATGTCTTAAAAACATATAACATACAAGGGTGGGTGGACACACTTTAAAATAAGGTGGCAGGCAGTAGTTACTGTTACACTAGTAATAATAAGGTAAATGGTTGAAACGTAGCATGTGAGACAGAGATAGCTTAGAACAGTGGGTTCTGCAATTATATATTTCAGCACGACACCCTCTTCTGTTACGCTAAATCTCTTGACGGATAGGATTCGTAATCTCTAATCCGAATGGATCGAATACGTGCTCCTAGATTATACTCTTTGATTTGTTTTGCTCATATGTCAGGTGCCGTGTTTATGCTAATCACGGTCACTGGTATTCGGGATACAGATCCTAGGGATCATGGGATATAACCTCTATTTAGATGTCAGTAGGATCTGAACCTCACGTCACAAGTTTATTAGTATTCACAGTAGGTGTAGTAGTATCTCAGTAGTATGATATTTTGTCCTGTATATGTCAGGACTCTGAGAGAGATGTTTTGCTACACTGAAGATAGAAGGAACTCTATATACAGTATCCTTGTGACAATTTGTTAGAGTCACCGAAATGATTACTCTGAAACCTGGTCAGTGGGGTGTCTCCCTAGCGCAAATGTCGGGGAGACCTCAACCCCGGGTGGCCAGTTAAAGAGTTAAAGACGTATTTAAATGAGCAAAAAAATATTCAAGCAATTATTCACAATTAAAGTGGCACCTCTGGGGTATAGGGCTGACCTGTATGAATGACAGGAGCACTAAAACCTCCAGGGTAATCTCCACTGTGCAGAGTAAGGAAGGGACCCTGTGCAGGGTATTCCTACTGGGAGCACATAAACTGGTATGAGCCCTAATAAGGGCTATTTGGTCTCACAGTGCGCATAAATTTATTTATTTATTTATTTATTAACAGTTTCTTATATAGCGCAGCATATTCCGTTGCGCTTTACAATAGCAGACAGTGATACAACAAAACAGTGTATTTACAGACAGTCAAAATGTAGGAGGGCCCTGCTCGCAAGCTTACAATCTATAGGGAAATAGGCATTGATACATAAGGATAGATACTGTATTCTTTATTGCATCGTTTCCACCAGAACGCAAGGTTCTATGACTGGTTCTGGTATTTGATAAGCTTGCCTGAAGAGATGAGTCTTCAGGGAACGCTTATAGTTTGGAGACTGGGGGAGAGTCTTATTGTGCTTGGGAGGGCATTCCACAGAGTGGGTGCAGCACGAAGAAAGTCCTGCAGTCGGGAATGGGAGCGGGTAATGAGTGTGGATGAGAGACGCAGATCTTGGGAGGAGCGTAGAGGTCGTGTTGGATGATATTTTGAGATAAGAGAAGATATGTATGTTGGTGTAGTTTGGTTTATGGCTTTGTGTGTAAGTAGAAGAATTTTGTATTGAATACGGTAGAATACAGGTAACCAATGAAGTGACTGACAGAGTAGCTTTGCAGACGATGAACGTCTGGCTAGGAAGATTAGCCTTGCAGCTGCATTCATAATGGACTGTAGCGGTGAGAGTCTGTATTGGGGAAGGCCAATAAGGAGACTATTGCAATAATCAATGCGTGAGATGATGAGAGCATGGATTAGAGTTTTTGCAGTGTCTTGTGTAAGGTAAGGGCGAATTTTAAATATGTTTTTTAGGTGCATGTGGCATGATTTTGAGACAGATTGAATGTGGGGTACAAAGGAAAGTTCTGAGTCAAGGATAACACCTAGGCAGCGAGCTTGAGAGGTAGGAGTGATTGTCATCTTCTCAACAGCGATAGAGATATCAGGTTGGTAATAAATCAATTAAGTATGAAAAATAACAAAATCAGTTAGGAAGCTAAACTGCGAAGCGCGTGCCGGCTAGCGGTGATGACGCGGTCGGGATGCGGGATGCGGCACAGGAGACAGCCAGCAATGATGACGCGGCCGGCCACGATTGGAGGAAGTGGCCGGCGCTCCTATATGACGCGGCGGAGACGCTGCACACACACTATACCACCAACGAGTAAAGGAGATAACCGCAGAGCTCCCGTTACCATTGGCAATATCTGCACAGCAGAGTATACAAAGCAGTGGGCAGTTTTTTCTGCAAGTAGGAGCACACGGTACCACGTTGCGGGGTAAATGTGGCTTCTTTATTTCCTGGAATTATGGTGATGTCTGGTACTAAGGATTTGATGTGTTTTATTAGACTACTTATCCTTTAAGATGGAGGAGGAAAGAGGCAGACCACGCAAAAGTCAGGGTAAGCCACTACTTATAGATTTTGGTTTCTGGTGGAACAGTGGTTTTTAGTCATTCAACGCATGTATTTTTATGCAGGTCAGACAACAGTGAAGAGAAAGGCAAAGGGAAGGCCAGACATAAGAAATTGCACATAGCGAAGTGTTTAATGTGTAACAAGTCTTTGCCAGACAAGCATGTGGGTAGCGTTTGCGATGCATGTAAAGCTCCACAGCAGATACCCTTGACACAAATCACAAATGTCAGGGTTGGTAGTATCAATGTCGATTTATTATGATCAAAGAACAATAAGTGAAAAGCGTAGGTTACATATTATGTCCGTAACCTGCGTACCCTTTATTCCTAGCTACGTGCGAACAAAACGTAGCGCAGCGTAGCGTACCTTTATCGTTTGTTATACACGGTAGAACCAATGCATTAATAGGAGATCCCTTCGCAGTACTTTGTCTCTAATCTGCGAATACACCTTTTAAGGACAATGTCCGTAATACACCTTATCGCTAGATGCGAATAATAGACAAGACCACAGTATAAGGGTGAGGAGATAGGAACTCCGTAAATAGTGTATTTAGTCCCTAATGGACAAAAGGGGATTACCGAAATAGGAAAAACACAGGGTAACACGTGATGCAATTCTCTAACAATAATAAGTACTTTAAAAACACTTACAAAGATGCAGAAACAGATACAATCATAATCAGCCACATTACATAAAAGGGGAATACAAATGTTTACCGTCAGGGAAAAATAGCGCAGCGCAGTCCGGTCGGAGCTCGCTATGTTCAGATTGAACTATAGCCCGGTCAATGGTCAGGGAAAGAAGTTGTGCCAAAGTGACCGAGGCCGCCCTGGGTCACCTATCTTATAGGGTCAGGAGGGGGAGGTCAAAGGCCATTCCTATTGGTCAGGGTTCGTATGTCAAGTCCTCTGTGATTGGGGCAAAGTAATACAACTGGTTTGCAAAAGAGCAGGGGGGGAAGGTGAACTTTGGAGTCCTTTGTGTGTTGGCCACATCGTCAGGGGTCGTAAATAGCAGCAAGAACCGGTTATAACTGGATTCTTCTGTCACACACATTTAAACAGAAATAGTCCTTGAATTATGGATTTTGTCCATAATTATCGGACCGTATGACTTGCGAGTTATTCGCAATGACCGGACTACTGCGCAGGGGAAACGGAACGTAACGGTACCAAACATTATACAAACAGAAGTATGCAATGCTGACTAAACTATGTGTAGTGCTCTAAACCTTTAATTAACTATATTTTATTTGGTGTAAATATGGTATTATGAATTTATGTGTAATAGTATGGCTGCACTTCTGGTCCACTTTGTCACACAGACTCGGGTAAGTATACTTTATTTGCGCAACTCTGTGAACCAAAATGGCGGCCATACCATCCTAAAATGGCGTGTGTGCAACTCGACTTTAACAGTAGACATGCTTATAACAGCTCTTGCTGGCACGTTTGTGACTAAGGAGGACTTAGCAAAGATTACAGGAAAAGGAGTCGTTCCAGGATGAGCGAGGGCTCTGCAGATTCTGGAGATGAGGCATCGGACGAGGCAGATGATTCGGCTCTGGACAAGTCAGAGAGTGAATTTAGTGCAGATATGGTGAAAAATTTACTTTCTCTTATACATAAATCTCTTAATATAGAGGATGCGCAAGAAGAGTTAAAACTACAGGAATTACTCTTTAGGGATAAGAAGAAGGGTAAAACCTTTCCCTGTCCCAATCATTGAAAGATATGGTGATAGACGAATGGAAGCATCCCGATAAAAGGGCTACGGTTCCAGCGAAGATGAATAAGATGTATCCCTTTCAAAAGGATCAAATATCCACATGGGATGAGTTACCAAAAGTGGACGCAGCAATTGCGAGGATTTCAAAGAAAACAACCTTACCACTAGAGGACGCCAATATATTTAAAGATCCTATAGAGCGACGGATAGAACTAGGACTAAGGAAGCAACACCTTACAACTGGGGCAGCATTGAAACCAGCGGCTTCAATGGCCATTACATCTAGAGTACTGAGAGAATGGTGCCACTAATTAGAGGCGGACATGCTGGATGGCATAAGAAGATCAGACTTGCTTAAGACGGTTCAAAATGTTCAATTAGCGGTCGAGTTTTTGTGTGAAACTTCTTTAGACTCCATGAGACTGGCAGCAAGAGCCAGCGCGACGGCGGCGGTAATCAGACAGGCCCTCTGGCTTAAGCCGTGGGCGGCCGACATACAATCAAAAAATAAATTATTGTCTCTTCCCTTTCAGGGAGATTACTTAATCGGGACTTGATTGGATCAAATTATCACTAAAATTTCAGGGGGAACATCCATCTGGTTGCCCCAGGAGAAAACCAATAAGAAAATTCCGGGAGCCAGGACTTTTAAATACCAACCTCAAGAGTTTAGAGAAGCGAGAAGTTACCGTCCAGGTAGAGGCTACAGAAGAGGTAATTGGCTATCAAGGGCGAATTTTCGTACCCAGAGGGGTAGAGAGAATAGGTTCGCCACCAAACAAAATCCGCAATGACGCCGAACCCCAGGCGGTAGGGGCCAGGTTGGTAAAATTCAGAAGAACCTGTGAGAGCTCCACCACAGACAGGTGGGTCCTCGAAATTATAAAGACCGGTTTCAAGATAGAATTCAAAAAGCTTCCAGGGACATTCTTCACGGAGTCTCCAATACCAAGAGATCTAGTGGAAAAGATGGCATTACTGTCCAGTTTAAAAGACATGATAGGCCAGAAGGTGGTGGTGAAAACACCACAATCGCAAATAGGAGGCGGTTGGTACTCCCGGTTTTTCGTGGTTCAGAAACCATCGGGGGGCTTCAGGGCGATATTAGATCTCCGGAAGTTAAATCCGTTTGTGCACGTAAAGTCCTTCAAAATCGAGTCCGTAAAAGTATGTTACCGGACTTAAAAGAAAATGCATACATGACCTCTATCGACCTCAAAGATGCCTATCTTCATGTTCCCATATGCTTGAGTCACCAGAAGTATCTAAGATTTTCTGTCAAAGGGGTGAGTTACCAATTTACGGCACTCCCATTCGGCCTAGCCACATCGCCCAGGACATTTACCACGGTGTTGGTCGTGCTAATTGCAAACTTAAGACTAAAAGGAATAATTTTATGGCCGGGAAGCGGTCATCTATTAGAATGAACTTAGGTCTACAGTCATTAGGTCGACCCCACTAGGTCGACTGGCAGGAAGGTCGACCTGACTTAAGGTCGCCATGGGCCAAGGTCGACATGACTTCAGGTCGAATTTGCATAAAGGTCGACATGATGAAGGTCGACTGGTCATAAGGTCGACATGGGTTTTTCACTTTTTTTTTTTTGAGCCGACATGTGCCGACAGGCGGTATTTCATGCCCTACCATCCACTAGGGCGTGGAGGAGGTTATTAAAGCTGCGAGCGAAGCGAGCCACCGTGCCCGAAGCATTGCGAGCGATGCAAGGGTCCGATTCTCATTGCCAACTGTGTCGACATTCGGGTAAAAAAAGTGAAAAACCCATGTCGACCTTTATGACCAGTCGACCTTCCTCATGTCGACCTTTATGCAAATTCGACCTGAAGTCATGTCGACCTTGGCCCATGTCGACCTTAAGTCAGGTCGACCTTCCTGCCAGTCGACCTAGTGGGGTTGACCTAATGACTGTAGACTGTAAGTGTGGTCTGACAGATGTACCGATTCCGTATGGCCATACTTAGACGATTTACTAATCATGGTGGAGACAAGAGAGTTGGCAGCAGAACACACCAGAGAAGTACTACAGTACCTGTCAGAACATGGCTGGCTTATAAACAGAAAGAAAAGCCAACTGGAACCATCAAACAGAATAAAGTATCTGGGGGTAATACTGGATACGCAGTATCTGAAAGTCAGCTTAACACCAGAGAGGCAACAGAAGATTGTCCAGTTGATGAGTTCTATGTTGGAGAAGTCAATAGTCTCAATGGAAGTGTGCAAGAAGATGCTAGGGCTGATGGCTTCGGCCTAGGAAACTGTACAATGGGCGAGATTACATACAAGGAAACTTCAGAGGTGTTTTTTAACCCAATGGAACGGCAACAACAAGGATCTGACACAGAAGATCATATCGTCGAGAAAAGCGAAAGAAGACATAAAGTGGTGGTCAAGCAGAGACAGATTGGAGAGGGGAAGATCAGGTGGTAGTTACCACGGATGCCAGCAGGGCCAGTTGGGGGGCAGTATGCGAAGGTCAGACAGCCCAAGGACGATGGACCGATTAGGAGAGAATGATGCATTCCAACCTCAGAGAAATTAGGGCGGTTCTACAGGCGTGCAAAACCTTCATAGAAAAACTGATGTACAAAGAAGTGATCATCAGATCGGACAATCAAGCCGTTGTATCATATATAAACAAGCAAGGGGGCACTCGGAGTTCAAGTATGATGCAGGAAGCAGAAGGGCTCCTGGTTTGGGCAGAAAACAATGTAAAGAACATGAGATCGATATACTTGGCAGGCAAGGACAACAGTATCGCAGATGGTCTGGGCAGGACTATATGCCTACCAGGCGAATGGGGCCTAAACAGAGATGGACCTGATAGAGAAATGGGGCAATCCTCAAGTGGATCTCATGACCTCATGGCAGAACAGGAAAGTCCACAGGTACTTTTCAAGGTTCCAGGATCCACAGGCAGAACAATGGGATGCACTAACAGCAGTATGGCCGAGACAGCTAGTCTATGCGTTCCCTCCCTTTCCAATAATTCCAAAGTTCTTAAGAAAGGTACAAAGGGAAAATGCGACAGTGATTGCGGTGCTACCTTTTTGGCCCAGGAGGTCCTGGTTTACTCAGCTACTCCATCTTGCAGTGGATGGGCCATGGAGGCTGCCACAGAGACCAGACATGCTGGTACAAGGCAAAGTACAACAGCATCAGCTGGTGGCCTGGAATCTGACGGCGTGGCTACTGAAACCAAGACGTTGTTAAGCAGAGGTTTTTCTAGACAGGTGGTGGACACCTTGCTTAAAGCTAGGAAAGCTACCACATCTTATACTTATTATAAAGTCTGGCCAAGATATGTTTCTTGGTGCAAAGAAAAAGAGAAAAAACCTGAGCAAATATCGACCATATTAGATTTTTTTACAGTGTGGTTTAGAAAAACGATTGGCAGTCAGTACACTGAAGGTACAAGTGTCAGCACTGGCAGCTATGCTTGACAGTAATATAGCAGATAATCGTTATATTCAGAGATTTCTTCAAGCAGCAAGGAAGATAAGACCCCGGTTTCACCAACCATTGGCACTATGGGACCTGAATCTGGTGCTGAATGCACTTACAGAGGGGCCATTCGAGCCGTTGCAAGAAAGTTCACTTAAGATGCTCACCTGGTGGTGATAACGTCAGCGAGAAGGGTATCGGAACTGCAGGCATTATGGGCGGAAGAGCCGTTCATGAATATGTTTGAGGATAAAGTAGTGCTGCACACAAATCCCCAATTCTAGCCCAAAGTGGTTTCAAGTTTTCATGTTAATCAAGAAATAGTCTTGCTTTTTTCTTTGTGCTAACCCAGTAAATAGTAAGGAAGCCCGGTTGAAAATGTTGGATGTGGTCAGAGCGCTGAAAATATATAAGCAAAAGACACAAAAACTTAGAAAGACTAAAAGTCTATTTATACTAACAGAGGGCAAGGACAAAGGGCAAGCAGCATCGAAGATAACGATTGCCCGAGGGATAAGAAGTTGCATTGTGGAAGCCTATAAAGCAAGTAATCAAGCGCCCCCAAAAGAGTTAATGGCACATTCGACGAGGGCAGTAGCAACCTCTTGGGCAGAGAAGGGTGCAGCTTCCATTACTGAGCTGTGCAAGGCTGCAGGATGGGCCTCGGTACACACCTTCGCCAGACACTACAGACTAGATGTCATGGTGTCAGCAGATGCCAAGTTTGGATGTAAGGTATTGTCTGCAGTAATATAAAAAAAAAGGTAAAAAAAGGGCATGTTAATTAGTACCGTGCAAGTTGCAATGTTTATATTCGGGTTCCCAGCCCAGTGACTTAACTGCTGGGGTATGACCCACAGGTGATGGCTGCCATGGGGAGGTAGAGGAAATATCAGATTCTTACCTGATAATGTGTTTTCCTCTACTCTACCGTGGCAGCATAGTTCCCAACCCGGTATTATGTTGTTATGCAATTAGCTGTTTATGTTTGAGAGTTAGAAAACAAAGACACAAGAGAGGAGGAGGCGTCTTTTTTTCCTTTCCAAACTCTACCCAATCAGGGAAAGAACCCACAGGTGATGGCTGCCATGATGGAGTAGAGGAAAACATATTATCAGGTAAGAATCTGATATTTTCCAGTTTTTGGAATATAATTTTTTTAACATACTTACCTGGTCCCACGATGGCCTTGGGGATCTTCTTCAGCGGTACCAGGGGCGCATTGGGCGAGTTTGCTCGCAGTGCACTCCTGGGACTGCTGAAGAAGATCCTGAAGGACACCGGGGGACTTGGTGAGTATGAAAAAAGAGGTGGGGTTTGGAATATTTCGGATAACAGCTCTTTGGATACGGGAGACTCGGCCTGTATTCATTTTGCCTGAACTTTTGTGACTGTATTACCACACTGAAGTCTGACCATGCCTATGGGGCTGTCTCTAAACTAGAATGCTGTTCGTACTCCTGCTCCCCCTGCCACGTCTGGTACCTCTCTGATGGTTCTGTCACCGCCTACTCACTCTGAACTGACCCCCACAGGTGATCCCCATTCCTCCTTTTGGATCATATCCTTCAGGCCATTGTTGCTTTGGAAAGACAGCATGGTGGGGTGCAGCAGGATGATTGGTTGATTTGAAGATGAAGGAGCTGATTGTCGGATCTCTGTCATGGTGGACCACACTGCGTCTGTGGCAGGGCAAATTGCAGCACTCTCCGCTGAAATGGCCATGTGTCATTCAAAATGATCTGTCCTGGAGGGTGGGCTTAGGAAAAATAACATGTGCCCTTTAGGCCTTCCGAATTGAGCTGATGGATCTAGTACATACGGTGCGATTGGCATTAAATTTTCTTTTCGATTTTGACTAAATAATTGAAATCTAATCAAATTCTAATGGTGTTAAGCTGCATTCGGTCCCGAATTGTACAGAAAAATAGACTTTGGACATGACTACATAGTACGGATCTGTGCTATATAGTCAGAATAAATCTCAATCGATTCGCAAGGCAGTCGCACCGGGTGTACGCCCCTTAAGATGTTCCTTAGAAAATGCCTGGTGCAGCTATTTGGCAGTGAAACCTTTCCTCTACGGGCAAATCTCCTTTCCTCTATTCCACCACTTTCCATGGCAGAGCCCCAGGCGTTTATTTCCTACACACTGCTGTGACATTAGGCCATCTGCATGGTCCCCTCAAGTTGGACAGCCATTTGATGACCGTTTGTTCTGATTTTGCCTTGGATGTGCAGAAGAGCCCCTCTAGATTTCTTCCAGTTGAACACAAGCTTCGCGACCAACAACTTCTGCAATACTTCTCATATTCATGTGGCGGTGGATGGTAGTGGCCTCCTCCTCTTCAATACTCCTGCTGAGGCCGGATGGAATGGTGTCTGCATCATAGATGTACCTTTGTGGGCGTTTCTGATCTCGTTTTAGCCCGGGGGACTCTCACAATATGTTTTTGTTTTCTTTTTTGTTTTTTTTTTATTATTTTTTCTCATGTTAAGCTATTATCTTTGGAAAAGTGGAGAGTGAATGAGTAATTATGAATTTTTGGGAGTTACCAGCTCATTAAATTCATAGGAGGGCCATGCTAGTGATGGCTTAGTTACGTGCCCTTTCTTCTATCCTTTGGTCCGGGCTTGTTGCTGCCTTTCCTCAAGTGGCATTGCTGCTCATTGATGTAAAGATTTTGGCAAATCTGTTGACTTGACTGGCTTAATTCTATCCCTGATACTGTTGTACACCCTGATCAAGGCGGTTTATGCCTGGTAACACCATTACCCCAAATCATAGGTTATCTCTTCTGTCATATGCCAGTTGTTGTCCCTGAGATGGTGGCGGTCTCTCTCTCTCTCTCTCTCTCTCTCTCTCTCTCTCTCTCTCTCTCTCTCTCTCTCTCTCTCTTCTCCTAATTTAGCTTGGGCCTCCTCTATTCTTTTTCGGGAATGTTGTTATACCCCTTTCAGACATACACAAAAATCCCGGGATTTTTCATGTGCACCCGAATATTCCCGGGACTAGCGTATGTCTAAAAGGCTATTCTCTGAATTTTAGTTAACTAAAATCCCGGGTCCTGCGCACCTTAAACTTGACTCAAGATTTAAAAAAAACAATGGGGGTTATTCTAGTCCATTCTTTCTGACAAAATCCTTCTTAGATGGACAAAACCATGTGCACTGCGGGTGGGGCAGATGTAACTTGTGCAGAGAGAATTAGATTTGGGTGGGGTTTTTCTTCAAAGTGATATCTATATTGAAGTGTAAAATCATGCAGTCAGTATTTTCCCTGCACAGAAACAAAATAACTCACCCAAATCTAATTCTCTCTGCACATGTTACATCTGCCCCCCTGCAGTGCACATGGTTTTGTCCATCTAAGAAGGATTTTATCACAAAGAATGGACTAGAATAAACCCAAATGTACTGAATTCTATATATACCCAATGTAACATTGGCTAAAAAAAGACATTAATCCATCGAGTTCAACCTATCTGACTTGTAGCTACTGACTTTGACTGAAGGTTCCCATACACAGTCCGTTCGTCGGATCCATTCGATACTTAATTAGTACACATCGCATCGCATGCATTGTGCATCCGATGCAATGGAAAGCTAGTACAAAAAGTATGTGCAGCACATACTTTTTGTACCGTACGATGAGATGCGTGGGAGCGCGCATCTCATAGTACAGAAAGGACGGCGCAGAACGGAGCGTCTATGGGCACCTTAAGTCATATCTATAGGATTCCCTTAGTGGCCAGAAATGTATCCAGTTTGGATGTAAATTCATGAACAGTAGTTGCTGTAATCATCCCACCGGCAATGAGTTCCAGAATGTTACTGCTCTAATGGTGAAGAATCTCTTCTTAATTCAGTACAGTATTTCCTTTCCCCGCGCCTCAGTACATGCCCGCGTGTCCTAAGTATAGGCCTGTTACTGACCAATCCTCTCCCAGTTCCATATGATCCCAATCCTGTATTAGACCATACTAATCATATCACCTCTCAACCTCCGTTTCTCCAGTGAGAACATAGTCAGCCTGGTTAACCTATCTTTGTATTCTAGTGATTCAAGACCTGTCACTAGCTTAGTCGCCCTTCTCTGTAACCTGTTCCAATTCATTTATGTCCTTTTTAAGGTGTGGTGCCCAGAACTGAACACAGTATTCCAAGTGTGGTCTCACCTATGCCTTGTAAAGAGCTACTATCATATTTGCATCCCTTGAATCCACTCTCTGTTTTTAATGCATGCCAGTGTCCGGTTTGCTTTTGCTATTGCACTTGAGCAGTGTGCCTGACTATTACCCAATGTTTCATCTATGATGACCCCCAAGTCCTTCTGTACAGCAGAATTCCATATAATAACTCCATTTAGCCTATGAGTAGCTTGTTCATTTTTGTTCCCATAATGAATTCATTTACATTTATCAACGTTAAACTGCATTTCTCCTTCATCCACTAGGTGGCACTGGAGATCTACAGAGGGGAATAGAGGGCGACCACTAGGAGCTTGGGCACTATAATAATTATAACACTGTGGCTAGCTCCTCCCCTCTACTTCCCCCTGCCTGGCAGTCTTAGAATGTGCCCAGGGAGCTGGGTGCAACGTTTTGCCCTCTAAGGGCAAATAGAAATTTTATTATTTTATTGATTTTTTTTTTTACATATGAGGACAGACAGGCAGCTTCTGCTGACTGCCTGTCTGCTTCGCGGGAGCTGCCGGGGGGGACCCCTGCGCCACTGCTTGCGGTCTGCGCGGGGTCCCCGGCTCCTTGGACCGCTGTCCCAGAGTGACTGGACGCCGCTGCGTGCGGCCGCGCCTCAGTCCGCACAGCCTCACCGCCGCCGGCCAGCAGGCAGGGTAAGTATATCCTGGCTCCCCGCTAGCAGGGGAGTTGGGTTTACGGGCGGTGTTTGTAGCGCGTCTTTTTCTAAAAAGCGCACCATAGATGGTGGGCGGAGCCTAACGCGCGGGACGAGTTCCCAGGACCCCCTGCGTTCCTCCTCACTGCCGGCGCCATTAATACAGCTCCGGAGCTCTCTCCTGCCGCGTCCTGCCTCAGGGAGGTCTCATCAACCACCGCTGACCTCTGTTCATCCCTGGGTCTGTGAGTAACACAGTGGGGTGATAGAGGTCTTTGCTAGAGAGCAAAGGCTGTGCTCAAATTATAGTCAGAGCCCTGCAGCGTTTTAACGCTGAGGGAAGTGCTGACTTGTGCTCTCTCTCTCCACTTGCACTTGCTTTTTTCTAACTGATTTACTTTAACTGTAGTGTGTGTGATGGCTGGGGGTTCTTCAAAGAAGCTGACGTGTAGAAGATGTCAGGCAAAATTCACCCCACAGGTGGAGGGAGCTGTACTGTGTGCAGAATGCACAGACACTCCAGTAACACCCCAGCAAGAGGTCCCTGTTTGGGCTTCTCAATTAACACAAGTGATTTCACATTTATCTGCTGAATTGTCAGCTTCTCATAGAGATAGAGAGACTGCTAGGTCTCAACAGGCCGAATTAACGTCGGCGGTGGAATCATTAACCAGGGTCCTTATCCCTAGGGATGCGGATCCTATAGCTCCGCCCCTTTTTGTCTAATGCGAGCCGTCTGCTCACGGATAGATTGGATGCATATGGGTCGGATGATGACACACCTCCTCTGGAGGAGGGACAGTGTCCTGACACCGACCCTATTGATATGTTACAAGTACAACCAGCCCCTGAGCCGGTTTCACATGGATTAGAAGACCTTATTGCTAAGGTTAAGTCTACCTTAAAAGTAGACGACGAGGCTGCTCTTCCAGATCGCCCTCAAATATTTGGTAAGCGTTGCAGACAGGCGGCTGCCTTCCCAGTGTCTGAGGAATTAGACCAATATTTGAAGGATGCATGGCTTCATCCAGATAGACGTTTTCAGGCCTCCAACAAATTCTTAACTGCATACCCTTTTCCTGCAGACAGTAGAAAATTATGCGAGACTCCACCTTCAGTGGACCCATCGGTCTCCCGTCTCTCTAAGAAAACAGTCCTGCCTATCCCGGGAACATCCTCGTTGAAGGAGACTTCTGACAAGAAGCTGGAAGCCACCCTTAAGAACATCTACACGGCTGCGGGTTTGGTACAACGTCCTGCACAAGTGGGATGCTGGGTGAACAAAGCGATGGAGGCCTGGGCAACCCAGATTTATGAGAATCTCGGTAACGATCCAGCGGCAGGTGAGTTAGTGGCTTTAGCGGACCACATAAAAGAAGCCGCTGCTTACCTTGTAGAGGCTTCTTCAGATGTGTGTATATTGGCATCCCGCATCTCCGCTCTGTCCATTTCGGCTCGCAGAGCCCTCTGGCTACGCCAATGGCAGGCAGATGCGGAATCCAAAAGAGCAGTGGAGGCTCTGCCCTTTCAGGGGGAGTGTTTGTTTGGGCCGGAGCTGGACAAGATGATTTCCCAGGCCTCGGGGGGGAAATCATCTTTCTTACCTTCTGCAGCTCCTCCTCCTCCTCCTAGGAGGCCCTTTCAGGGACCGTCCTTTCGATCCTTTCGCCCTACGGCAAGATTCCGGGGGCGTGCGAGAGTTGACCTTTCTGGTGGCAGAGGATACAGAGGTCGGGGAAGAGGTGTCGCTTACACAGCACACCAGGACGCCAAACGGCCCCAAAACCCTCTTCATGACACACCTCAGCCCCACTTAGGGGACACCAGGGTGGGGGCGCGGCTGCGCCTCTATCATCAGGTCTGGTGTCTCTCCAGTCAGGATGCTTGGGTCACAGAATCTGTGACCTATGGATGCAAAATAGATTTTCAAAAGAAGCCTCCAAACCGCTTTTTCACAACCGGTTTGGCAGCTTCTCTCGACAGAGGTGCAGCCCTTTTGCAGGTAGTTCAAAAGCTCTGTCGGATGGGAGTAATTATCCCGGTTCCCTTGTAACAAAGAACACAGGGCTTTTATTCTACCCTTTTCCTCGTACCGAAGCCGGACGGCTCCACACGACCCATTCTGAACCTGAAACATCTCAACCCCTACCCGAGAGTGGTAAAATTCAGAATGGAATCTTTACAATAAAATCTCAACTCCAACCCTCACAGAGGTTACTGTTCCTAGGAATGATACTGGATACGGTACAACGGAATATCTACTTACCAGAGGACAAGATTACTTCTCTTAAACTCTTGGTTCGGTTAGTGCTACAACACAGACAAGTCACAGTGTTTCTGTGCATCCGCCTGTTGGGAAAAATTGTAGCAACATTCGAAGCGGTCCAGTACGGTCGGTTCCGTTCAAGACCATTCCAGCTCTGCCTACTCCGTCAGTGGTCAGGTTCTCATCTCACACTCCATCGGAGAATCACTCTATCTCTTCGGGCGCGCCTCTCATTGACGTGGTGGCTCACCTCCCGAAATCTTCTTCAGGGGAAGCGATTCGGAATATGGGACTGGACGGTTCTCACCACGGATGCCAGTCTCCGCGGTTGGGGAGCAGTCGTGCTCGAACATCAATTCCAGGGTCTGTGGTCTCCACTGGAAGCCTTACTCCCGATAAACATTCTGGAACTCAGAGCAATATACAATGCTCTGTTGGAAGCCTCAGATCTTCTTCGGAGCAAAGCAGTCAGAGTACAATCCGACAATGCTACAGCAGTAGCATATGTAAACAAACAGGGAGGAACACGCAGTCACGCCGCAATGAAGGTGGTCAGCCGGATATTACTCTGGGCGCAGGATCATCTCCAAGCAATCTCAGCAGTATTCATCCCGGGAGTAGAGAACTGGGAAGCCGACTATCTCAGTCGACACGACATTCACCAGGGAGAATGGAAGCTTCATCAACAGGTCTTCCAGAGACTCATACATCGGTGGGGATGCCCTCCGATAGACCTGATGGTCTCCCGCAACAACCATCAACTTCCGAGATATTGTGCACGGACGCGGGATCCAGCAGCGGAAGGGATAGATGCGCTGACGATGCCCTGGCGTTACCAGTTTGTTTACATCTTCCCGCCATTTCCAATGTTACCACGAATTCTGCAACGCATTCGCAGAGAATCAGTCACAGTGCTTCTAATAGCACCGGACTGGCCTCGCAGGTCGTGGTACACCACGCTCACAGCTCTACTAGTAGAAGAACCATGGCCTCTACCGCTGCAGCACGACCTGCTGTCACAAGGTCCCTTTGTCCATCCGGACTTACAGCGGCTTCATTTGACGGCCTGGCTACTGAGAGGACAATCCTAAGAAGAGCTGGGATTCCTTCAGCAGTGATTCCTACTATGTTACGAGCTAGGAAGGAAGTCACCTCCATTCATTACCATCGCATATGGAGGGCGTACATTTCATGGTGTGAGAGTCGTAGCGTATCACCAAGATTTTTTCAAATTGGCGCGTCTTCTACTCTTCCTCCATGCGGGCCTTACTGCAGGTTTACGCCTGGGATCCCTGAAAGTCCAAGTCTCTGCTCTTTCCATTTATTTCCAGAGAAAATTAGCCCTGCTGCCACAGGTGCAAACTTTCTTTCAGGGAGTGTTGAGAATTCAACCTCCCTTCCGGACTCCCACATCACCATGGGATCTTGATCTAGTCCTCTCTTTTCTACAGTCTCCACTGTTTGAACCTTTTAGAAGTAGTGGAGCTAAAATACCTAACATGGAAGACAGTTCTTCTGCTGGCCTTAGCCTCAGCTAGGCGGGTTTCAGATTTGAGCGCATTATCATGTCGCCCACCATTCCTTATTTTTCACGAAGACAGAGCAGAGCTATGGACAAAGGCGTCCTTCCTACCAAAAGTGGTGTCCTCTTTCCACATAAACCAGCCCATTGTGGTTCCTGCGTTTACAGAGGATTCCAGTGATTCTAACTACCTGGACGTGGTACGGGCCCTCAGAATCTACATTTCCAGAACAGCTTCTGTGAGAAAGACCGATTCTCTATTTGTACTTTATGACATCTCAAAAAGAGGTTGGCCTGCCTCCAAACAGGCTTTGGCCAGATGGATTCGCCATCTGGCCAAATGTGACGGCATCACAAGTGCCTCCTTCGCCTATTACGGCACACTCCACACGCTCAGTAGGTCCTTCGTGGGCGGCTGCCCGAGGGGTCTCGGTTCTTCAATTGTGTAGGGCCGCCACTTGGTCCGGACAAAGAACCTTTATCAAATTTTATCGATTTGATACTTTTGCGGCCCAAGCTTCACAGTTTGGCCGTGCAGTGTTGGAAGGATCTCAGCGCCGTCCCGCCCGTAATGGGAGTAATGGGAGCACTGTAGATCTCCAGTGCCACCTAGTGGATGAAGGAGATAAAGGGATTTGTGTACTTACTGTTAAATCCTTTTCTCCGATTCCACAGGTGGCACTGGACACCCTCCCGGCGCTGCTCTTCCTTCAGTTCAGATATACAGGACAGTTATTACAGGGTAATTCAGGTTGTTAGTGAAAACCCCTGGTCACTTCAGTTGTTTGGTTGACTCTGTTTGAAAGTAATTTCTATTTTCTTCTGTCCTACAGTTTCTAGAGTGCATGTTTTATGTGTGATGGTTACCCTCCTCTCGGAAGTATGTTGCATCTTCCAGCCTCCTCCGGGCACAATTCTTTAGACTGCCAGGCAGGGGGAAGTAGAGGGGAGGAGCTAGCCACAGTGTTATAATTATTATAGTGCCCAAGCTCCTAGTGGTCGCCCTCTATTTCCCACTGTAGATCTCCAGTGCCACCTGTGGAATCGGAGAAAAGGATTTAACAGTAAGTACACAAATCCCTTTTTTCCACCTTTCCAGTTTAATTAAGTCACTTTGTAGTGTTTCCACATCCTCTCCTGAGTCAATTTCCTTACTCAATTTTGTGTTGTCCGCAAATATTGCAGTTTTACTCACTATGTCACTTCCAATATCATTAACAAATGTATTAAACAAGGTGGGTCCCAATATTGAACCTTGTGGGACTCCAATTTGGACCTTACCCCAGCTGGAATGTATGCCATTTACCACCAATTGTTCCTGATTGTGCAACCAGTTTATAATCCAATTACAAATTTTATCTCCTAACCCTAAATTACCCAGTTTCATTAATAACCTTTTATGAGGCAAAGTGTCAAAAGCTTTAGCGAAATCAAGCAGTATTACATCAACAGATTTCCCTAAGTCAAGCTCCCTACTGACTTCCTCATAGAGGCTAATTAAATTAGTCTGACATGATGTATTTTTGCCAAACCCATACTGAGCCTTATTTAGCACTTTCTCCCGTTCTAAGAAATTTTGTATACTATCTCTTATTATTCCTTCTAATATTTTCCCCACAATGGATGTAAGGCTGACCGGTCTATAATTTTCAGGGCTAGTTTTGCTACCTTTCTTCCATATTGGTACTATGTTAGCTATGCCCCAGTCCCTTGGTACCATCTCCGAGTTTATTGATTCCTTGAATATCAGGTATAACGGTAGTGCTATAACAGAACTCAATTATTTTAGTATCCATGGGTGTATTTATCCAGGCCAGGAGATTTTTTACTATTTAGGTTTTGTAATCTATTTTTGACTATTTCCTAATTCAAACATACAGTTTGGGAGCAATCAAGAGCCGAGCATTTAATTTGTGGGAGATCTTCGGAAGATTTTCCCTTGTAAATACGGAAGCAAAAAAATCATTGAATAATATGGTTTTCTCTTTTCCTTGTATTACCAGGGTACCCTTATTATTGTTTAGTGGCCCAATATTTTCCTTCCTTAACCGTTTCCCGTTTATATAACTGTATAATTTTTTTTTGGATTAGATTTGCTATCTGCGGCTATTTTACATTCAGTCTCTAATTTAGCCATCTTGACTGAGTTTTTCTTATTACATTCTTTATATGCGGCAAATGATTTTGGTGTCACATCTTGTTTAAACGTTTTGAATGCCCTCCTATTTTTTTTAGCTATTTCACATTTAATTTTGCTGTTAAGCCACATCGGTTTCCTTTTGACATTTGTTCTTTTATTTACCGTAGGAATAAATTTCAGTGCCCTCCAGCAGTATTTTTTTTTTAAGTTTGCCACCTATAGTAGTATCCATACCTCTAAATAATTCCTTCCAGTTTATATACTTTAAGGAATCCTCAATCTTACCAAAGTTTGCGTTTCTGAAATGTAAGGACCTAGTTGCACCAATATAATTATCTTTGTTAAAATCTTAATAAAATGTGATCATATTGTGATCACTGTTCCCCAATGTCTCCCTTATGGTTATGTCCCGTTGTTGCTTATAAAGAGATCCAGGATATTGTTATTTCTGGTTGGACTTTCAATAAATTTATACAAATAGTGGTCATTTAGGGCATCCAATAAAACATTTTCCTTAGCGGTACTACTTGACCTATCTTTCCAATTTATTTCTGGGTAGGTAAAGTCACCCATAATAATAATGGCCCCTAAGCTGGCCGCTTTTCCCACCTGTAGCAAGAGGTCTTTTTTACTCCTCTGTATTTATGTTGGGTGGTTTATAACCTATTGCTACTGTAATTTTTTTAGCCCCTTTTAATATTATCTGTGATTTCTACCCACACCGATTCTACCGACTCCATCGTGCTCTTGTATATGTCCTCCCTTATGTATGTTTCTAAGGATGGTTTAACATATAAACATACCCCCCTTGTGGACCTAGTCTAGTTTTTAGGTTCTTGTAGGCTCAGATCTTGACTAAAAACCTCTGAAAGATCCATGGATGGAATTAATGACCAATGTGTTTTCTTATATTTAGAAACCCCAAACAGGGTGTATGGTGATCACCTGCGGGAGCTGGTGGAGAAAAGTCTTCTAGCCTTTGAGACTGACGAGGCTTCTCGCAAAACAAAGCTTGTGATGGAGACACAGCTAGAGGTCAGTAAGTCTGCAGAAAGCTGGGTCGGACATGTAGCACCGTACCGCTTGAGGTAACCTAAATATTCTCCCAATTAATGTCCTCAGTAAGTGCCCCAAGTGGAGTGTCCCAGAATCCTTTTCTTCCTCTCAGGGCTTAAATACGGTGGAGATACAGCAAAAGCCGAAGGAGTGTGAACAGACGAAAGAAGAAGAGCAGAGTAGATTACAGGAGATGGTAACGGAGGAGGACTGTGAGCCGTCGTCTGACAGAAGCAGAGATGAGGTGAGTCGGGCACTTGCCAGGCTGCCACCTGCTGGCTGAATGTGTGTGGATAGGTTGGTGTGACACTGGGCCGCGGTGTGACGAATAGACTAATGCGGAGAAAGTGAAGATTCTGTACCACGTGCTCTGTAAGCAGCTGGGATTCCTTTCAAAGGTTCATCTAGAACTTAGAATATTTTTTCTAAAAGTGCATTAAAATAGTCCAGTAAAAAATCCAGTTTTGAGAGAGGACATCTGGGTATATGCAAAAAAGTGTTGCTCATCAGCCAAGCGGCCTGGGAGAATAGTCAGGAACGGACTGTACACTGCTTGTAAGATCTTCTCTCCGTGTGTCCGCAGCACTGGAGTTCCTGTACGCTAGCACCTGTGCGTTCCTTTCAGCTGTATTACACTCCAAAGTGTTATCCCGTGACCTCCTTTTATTGTTGTAGACATCAGAGGGCTCACAGAGCACCGCAGCGCTGGTGCCCTTATTGTAGTGCACTTTTATGATGAGAAGACTGTTCATCCATTATGTTTTACACTGAAATGCTAATGCAAGGTGGTGCTCTAGAGCTGACGTATCTCCTCTCTCCTCAGAAGGAAGAGCCAAGCCAGGAGAAGGCTGAGGACTGTGTCTTTCAGATCGGGTTACAGGAAGAACCGATTCCGTCGAAAAAGAGGAAGAAATCTGCCTCTGAAGAATCTCCGGTAACAGAACCCAATAAATATAAGTAACGTGAAGTGCGACAGTGGGAGGGGAGGATGGCATAGAGACGGGTCACCGCTCAGTACATTATATAAGGGTCTTAGATCTTATATAGAGTCTGTACAGGCAGAACCAGAGGCTCCTGGGTTAGAAGCGTCACTATGTCCATGGCAAGGGAATGTGCAATACGGAATAACCTTTTTCTATGAAATGTCCCAGAATGCTTTTCTCTGTCCATTAGGATTCAGGGTTGTTGGTGGACATATTGAGGGGGCAGGAGAATAGAGACCGGCAGGAGACAGAAGAGGAGTGGAGATTACAGGTGATGGTAACGGATGAGGACGATGAGACGTCACCTGGCAGAGATAAGGTGAGTCAGATGCTGACCAGTGCGCCACCTGCTGGCTGTATGTGTTAAGCTTTTGTAGGGGTTCAACTGTACTCGGACTCCTATAAAAATGCATGCAATGTTCTATTAAATGTTAGTCCTATGGCCGTGATGTTCACAACCTCAGCGGGACTATCCCTGTCACCCTGTGGTATAAATGCCTCCCGTATAAATCACCACGGGTGAACACTTGTAGTGGAGCCAATATCCTGATAAGTCAGGATTTATTAACAATTAGTTAGAGGGTCAATGTTTGAGGCTGAGCATGGAATAATGCAGTTATTGGATGAAGGGTGAACACTGTGCAATAAGAAAAGCCCCTTCAGGTGGCCGCATTAATGCAGCAAAGACATACCGGTTCTCCTGAGTTTTGTCATTGGTTACATTAACTATGGGCCCCAGTGTTTAAAAAATTATTCGCTGCATGTATGTGTGTGTGTGTGTGTGTATGTATGTGTATATATATATATATATATATATATATGTGTGTGTGTGTGTATCAATAAGTACCTGTGTTTGAAGACAGGTGGCATTGCTGAGGAAAGTTGGTATTCCTATCCTGTATTACCATCTTTCAAACAACGCCATACGAAATTTCAGATTGATTCATAGGTTAGGTTTTTTCCCCATGACAATGCACCAGCTCCCTCATCCGGAATTCTTCTTTATTTCTATTCCCAAACCTTAAAACCCGGCTCGCGGGGAAAAAAATTCAGCTCAATCAAGGAGACGGAAGCCCATTTGATTTTGAGAAATCATATTTTTTAGAGGGTTTAAAGAAATGGCAGGGACGTTCGGAAAAGTGTATTGCCGTGAAAGGAGCTTTTATAATGAGCCGGGCTGTAGGTGCCACTATTGGCTAACAGACATCACCTGACCGGAAAGTACTTAACCTGAAATAAAAACCCAGAGCAGAGAGCAGCGGTCATGAAAAAGGATATCCGGGTATATTCGAAACACGTGGATCATCAGCCAAGCGGCTCGGGGTAATCGGCAGGAATGGACTGTACCGCTATCTCCATGTATGTGCCGTGCCGGAGTTCCTGTACGCTAACGTCTGTACGTCCCTTTGAGCTGTATCACACTCCCGAAGCTTTGTCCTGGGACCCCCTTCTTTTTTTACTTTTTTTATGAATCCTGCTGTATTGTGGACCTGCGTGACGTGTTTTCAACCGACCGCCTCCAGCTTGGTATAATCCTAGAAATCATAATACGCATGCGGCGCAGAAATACAGTGGTAGTTCGGGATCCTACTTCTAAGTGATAGCCGACTGTATTAGGTACAGGAACATCCTTTTTCCAAAGATACTGTGTAATGGAAGTGTTTTATTACACCTCTAAAAAGAGCGACTTTCAAATCCGCTGCTGACCCTGAAGGGTAAATCCACCTGCGTGAGATGGAATGGAAGTGCGATTAGATAGGCCTGACATCGCAGGACTCACTGAGAATAATGTGTGCACTGTCGCGCTGGTGCCCTTATTGCACTGCACTTTTATGATGAGTAGACTTTTACACTGAAAAGCCAATGCCAGGTGGCGGTCTAGAGCTGACATATTTCCTCTTCCCTCAGAAGGAAGAGCCAAGCCAGGAGAAAGCTGAAGACCTTGTTGTGGGGAACGGGTCAGAGGAAGAGGAGGAACAGGCTCCATCTAAAAAGAAGATGAAGAAGAAATCTGTCCCTGAAATATCTCCGGTAACAGAACCCAATAAATATAAGTAACCCCTACGGGCGCTCCTCGCACCGTTGTAAGGGGCTCCGCCCTCTTAACCTGTGAGCGGCTTTACTGCGTGAAATATGGTTTGTGCTGGGGGGGGGGGGGTGGGTTGGGGAAATACTGCGGGTGACAGGGCTGCTGCTTCGCCACACAGGGCCGGACTGTATTGTGGCTGGCAGTGGTGACCGTGCTGATGTGTGGGGCTGGCAAGGCTAAGGTCAGGGTGATGGCTGTCACCTCCAGCAACTGGTCGCTGGTCCTGCAATAATAATATAATGTTACAGATGGGTCTTCTCCCATCTTGGCAGGGGATGGCGCTGGCGTCGCCAGCCGCCATCCCCCGCCAGCGCCATGGCCATGGCGACGGCGCTTCCATCCGTTCCCACGGGTCCCCGCCGGCTTGCCGGCGGTAACCCGGGGTCCCCGCCGCCTGCCCGCACCCCCCCCCCCCTAACCCTGTCTGTCTCCCTGAGGCGGAGACAGACAGGGTTTCCGTCTCAGTCTCCTCGCTGGCGTGGCTGCTGGCGGGTCGCCAGCGCGTACGTTCTGGCGACCCGCCAGCAAGGATGGGAGAAGACCCATCTGTACATTACATGGGGGGGGGGGACTGGGGGCAGAGTGCCATGTACCTCACTAACCTTAGTAGTATTGGCTCCATTAGGGAGCTTGTTTGCACATCTGCACACCAATTAAATACGGTATTTTTAGGAAAGGCCCCAAATAATCTGATCAATGGAGGGGGTGCTGTTCCCAGCAGTCAAGTATACAATAATTTTTAGGACAAGAGAAAAAAGGGACTGTTGTGTGGGGGACGCACTAAGAAAACAAGGAATCATAAAATGTAACTTTTATTTATTAAATTATTAATATTCCCAAAATTTACTGTATGGGAATGGGATTAGCAGCGAAAAATAGGGGTTAAAAATCTTTTACATACAAACATACATTGTGCTCAAAGAAAGAAATAGTGTTTTAAAATCGTGTTTGAATCCAATTCGAAAAATGTTAGTTTAATTTCTGTCAGTGACGCTGTGCAACATGTAATTTCTCCCTCTGTGCCTCTGTGGGTAACCGTTTATGATGATGTAACAGGCTTCTGCTGGTATAGTGTGTCAATAAAGAATTTTATATACTATCCAATATAGATCTCTGAAATGTTTTGTGTTTTATTGCTTTATGTTTATTTTTCCACCATTTGGTGCCACCTATTGGTGGTTGATCATATTGCATTCATTTCATCAAGTAAGGGGCTTGTTGGAAATATCTTTATTTTTTTACCTTTTACTCATAAATGATCCTTCGGTGCCACCTACTGGTGGTAGATGGTAGAACACTGGTTTTCAGTTTAATTTACGCAAAGGAATTTTATTATAACAGACACAAGATTTATCAGAGTAAGAAATAATTCTTGGATATTTTTTGGGAAGCAGAGTAATCGATTACACACAGGATCAGGGGTATCTGTATAGATATATGGGTACACTTAAGCAAATATGCTACTCAGGTGTACTTATTTATTTATTAACAGTTTCTTATATAGCGCATACAGATTACGCAGCGCTTTACAGAAAATATATGAACATTCACATCAGTCCCTGCCCCAGTGGAGCTTACAATCTATATTCCCTACCACATGCACACACACACAGGCATTCTAGGGTTAATTTGTTGGAAGCCAATTAACCTATCTGTATATTTTTGGATTGTGGGAGGAAACCGGAGTACCCGGAGTAAACCCACGCAAGCACGGGGAGAATATACAAACTCCACACAGTTAGAGGCATGGTGGGAATTGAACCCATGACCTCAGCGCTATGAGGCAGTAATGCTAACCATTACACCATCCGAGCTACTTATGCGCTCTGGTGGACATATTCTATATAATCTGTGGAAGACTTATCCCTTGCTGCTCTCGGATGTTTTGATATTTGGCTGGTTGATGCCCAATAAAGGTCACTGTCTGTCTCACCCTAGGTGTGATATTCTAACACCTGGGATGTCTAAATTGCGCACTATTTACACTGGCATCACATTATTTCTAATACATTTCAATAAACAAACATAACATTTCCATTAGGAACCAACGCAAGCGTTTCGCTGACTTAATCAGCTTCATCAAGGCCAACCTGATTGCCCCAGCTGGCTTATATTTATTCATTGATAGCCCACCAATGGGAACACTGTCCCTGTGTCATGTGTACATTGTGTCCAATCATGGGTCTGTTTTAATTCTCAGGTACCACCCCCTGGATTTAATCTATTCATGTCTGGAGGCTGACGTAGTCATGTGATTGCACTCCTGCATCACGTGGTCGGCGCCACGTGATCGGCGTCCGGTCGTAACATGGTCATCTTATTGAAGCATATTCGGGCTGATAACCATGTGACCGCCCTACGTCTATCTCCTACATATTCTCAGTGCGGTCATGTGACATAGACAATCACATGGTGCGACATGTGACTATCAGCCAATCACGGCATTCATCTATCTTTTACCAGGAAGTTATTGTATTTTTTGTCCCAGAGCCCCAACGCCGGAATCAGCATGATGTAAAACACTTATGGTTGGTATATTGATTATTTGGGATGTTCTTACACAAATAAAATCTGTCAATTAATATTTTTCATGTCTCCAATATCCTCCTTATTCATACCTCCCAACTGTCACGATTTTAGAGGGACAGTCCCGATTTTCGGGTCCTGTCCCGCTGTCCCACCCGCGGCAGGCATTGTCCCGCTGCGGGGGGTGGCAGTTGGGAGACCCCCCAATCTAGTAGAATAGACGCTGTGCGCATGCGCACAGCGTCTATTCTCGTATGAAAATGAGGTTGCGGCTAATTAGCATAAGCCGCACCCTCATTTGCATACGCCCCGCCCCCTTTTCGGGCGCTAGTGTCCCTATTTCTTCACATCAAAAGTTGGGAGGTATGCTTATTTGATGGATGGTTATAGATGTTTATATTTAAGTGGAAGACTATATTAGTACCAAAACGCCTATCAAATAGACAGCAAGCTGGGTGTAGTGCCCATTGTAATATAGCAACAAAATTTTAGCATGCATTAAAAGGGGCATGGAATCTAGGGACTCGAGAGTAATCATGCCACTGTATAAAGCATTGGTGAGACCGCACCTCGAATACGGTGTACAATTCTGGGCACCGCACTATAAAAAGGACATCATTGAATTAGAAAAAATCCAGAGACGAGCAACAAAGCTTATTAGGGGAATGGAGAACTTAAGCTACGAGGAAAGATTAAGCAACTTTGGACTTTTTACATTAGAAAAGAGACGCTTAAGGGGGGACATGTACAAATATATCAGGGGCCAATATAAGGAACGGTCACACACCCTCTTTTCTACTAGAAAGGAGTCTAGGACGCGAGGGCATGAGTATAGATTAGAAGAACAAAGATTTTGTTCAGCTAGAAGAAAAGATTTCTTTACAGTCAGAGCAGTCAAACTTTGGAACTCTCTTCCTGGAGAGGTGGTGTCGGCAGACACATTAAATACATTCAAAATAAGGTTGGACAAACACTTATTGGTTAAAAACATCCATGGGTACATATGAGAAATATAATCTATGTTGAACTTGATAGACGCAAGTCTTTTTTCAGCCTTACCTACTATGTAACTATGTAGTCATCCACCTCATTTCATATGGATAACCCACTGATAGAGTTTATATCAGGTTTAATAAGGTAATAATAATTGCCTATAGTTTCTTATATTCATGGGTGCTATTAAAATATCATGAATAATAAAGTGCAAGTGAGTGTGATTGAAAGCAGATTGGTGAATTGAAGAATGACACCTGGTGAAATATTGTATCAAAATAGCTTGATACGTGTATTGTGACTTTCATACATATGTTGTGTGTTATTCCAAAATGGAGTGAGAATGTGTCCATATAAATAGGTGCCAGGATTGAAAGTATGCTGAAGAATGTTTTGAAAGTTTAGAAAAAATGAGTGGGGAAGTCTTTAAATGAAACCACTACAAATCGTGCCATAATAAAACAAAACAAACTTGTTGATAGTGTCGGTGCCTGGAACAGGGATTGAAAGAAAGAGGAAAGGAAGAAAATTTATAAGATATAAAGTGGAGAATTATATATGAGTGAAGAAATCTAAATAACTTGTCCATAGTGCTATTATGTGTGTAAGAAAAACCTTTTTATTGAAATTCACATTGAATTCACTGATTCTGTGAAAAAGAGCAATATTTGAAGGGCTGTCCATTGATCGATTATCTATAATAAGATATTCAGGGAGGATCCATTATTGAACCATTCAAATTAAAAATCATATTCATTATGGATAGTGGGTTTCTGAGGGGTGAGGTTCTTTAAAGAGAAGGGGAGGGGGAATAATATAGGGGGAGCAAAAAAGAGAAAAAATATAATTTGGGGGAATAATATAGGGGGAGCAAAAAAGAGAAAAAATATAATTTGTGTTATGCCATCTTTTGGTCATTAGTTCATATTATACTATATTTATGTATTGGTCATCATAGTTTTACGGGTCCATGACAGGGCTCCTGGGTGGATTATATCCCATATCGGTGGTTATGGTAAGTATACTTCTTAAGTTTTCTTGTTGGGTTTGTTTTTGTTTTTTTAAATAATTTTCTTGTTTGAATGTGATGGTTGATCCTTATGACATGACTAGGACTCCCCATCATCAAGAAAAAAAGAAAAAGAAAGAAGATTGGTGGTATCACATCTCTCTTCACCACACCAAGGAATAATTGTATGTGTTACTGTCAGTTTGATTGAGTCTTTCTTTCAAAAAGAGGTTCTGAAAGAGAGAGGACTATCAAACAAAAAGAAGAAAGAAGCCTCCTGATATCAAGTTATCAGTCAGAGGAAGGATACATAGCTATTTGCTTCATTCAATCCTTTTGGAAAAAGACTATCGAGGAGGAAAATCATTTTGATCTCAAACTGTAATAATTGTCTGTCCATGTCTCCACCTCGTATACCCAGTTGTATGTGTCTCATTCCAAAGGCTTTGAGGCCACTTGGATCTCCATTGTGTTCCCGCAAAAAGTGCTTTGCCACTGAGGTAAGATTTTTAAATTTCAGGGTGTCTGTTCAAGGATTCTGTATCTTTCCTACATGCTCCAAAATGCGGATCTTCAGAGGCCTGGATGTCTTCCCTATGTAGATTTTTCCACAAGGGCACTCCAAATGGTATACTGTGCCTACAGTCGTGCATATTATTAGATTTTGAATTTTCCAGACTTTGGAGTTCTTGTCAGTAAAGTCTTCTTTGGAGATCATGTATTTACATGCCTTACAGTGGCCACAGCTTTTTGAGCCTTTTTTATTAAATCTGGGTTCACATATTCGTGGTAGATGGCTTTGAACCAGGTGGTCCTTAATATTTCGTGATCTCCTCCAGCTTGTCTGTATCTTAGGTGGTAGGATTGTTTTGAGATCTTTATCTACCTTCAAAATGTCCCAATGTTTCTTGAGGATATGGTTAATTTCTTTCCAGTAGACATTGAAGGTACCCACAAATCTTATGGAGTCAGTATTGTTCTTAATTCTGGGTTTTAACAAAGTTTCACGAGGAAGGGCTTCAACCTGTTTAGTTGCTTTTTTTACAAGTCTGTTACTGTACCCTCTTCTTTTGAAACGGTCCTGTAGTTCTTGTTCCCGCATTTGAAAAGTGTCAGGATCTGAGACGTTCCGTTTTATTCTCATTAATTCCCCTTTCGGGATAGCTCTAATGGTGGAGGGTAGATGAGAACTTTCGGAGTGGAGAATGCTATTTGTAGATTTTTTTTACGATAGAGATCTGTGGAGATGGTACCTTCCTCGTTTAGCCTAATTTTCAGATCAAGGAAGCTGATCTCTTTTTGATTCATCTCAGAGGTAAGTTTCAGGTTTAGTTGGTTGTTGTTTAAAATCGCCAGGAATTCAATGGTCCTAGTTCACCCTCCCACAGGAACAGGACATCATCAATGTATCTGAAATACATTAGAATGTTTTCCGTATACTTTTCCATGGCTTCATGGAACACCACTGCTTTCTCCCACCACCCCAGGTAGAGGTTGGCATAGGTAGGCGCACAAGCCATCCCCATAGCTGTCCCTCTAACCTGGAGGTAGTGGGATTCCTGACACACAAAGAAATTTCTGGTAAGTATAAACTCCAGGACTTCAAGAAGGCATTCATTAAAATCAGATTGAGTTCCCATGTTTAGGAAGTATCTGACTGCCTGCACACCCAGCTCATGATTGATGCTGGTGTACAGGCTCTCTACATCACAGGATACCAGCCATACTCCAGGATTCACCGACATGTTCTGTAATTTAATCAATACGTCAGTTGTATCTTTGACATAAGATGGTAAAGAAATTACATGTTTTCTTAAGTGTTGGTCTACATAAATGCTTGCCTTTTCTGTCAGGCTCCCCATTCCTGACAGAATCGGTCTCCCTGCATGGCTGTATTTAATTTTGATACCTCCTCCTCTCCCTCTGGTCCCCTTTCCAATCCAGAGTATCTCTTTTTCTTCTTCATCCTCCGCTTCCCCCTCCTGATCTTTCTCCAAATTCTTGTCTGGACTGATTTTGTCCTAAAAAAATCCTCCTGTGATCTCTTAGGGAAGATTGATTATCATTATGTTCAGAGGGACAAAACAGATTTCTCTCTGAATCAATTCTTCAGGTGGAACACTAAACCTCGACAATTCATAAATAATACCATCATGTCCAATTATAGTAGTTCAGAGATGGAAACATCAGATGGGGATAACTCTGATAATCAATCTTCCCTAAGAGATCACAGGAGGATTTTTTTAGGACAAAATCAGACCAGACAAGAATTTGGAGAAAGATCAGGAGGGGGAAGAGGAGGATGAAGAAGAAAAAGAGATACTCTGGATTGGAAAGGAGACCAGAGGTAGAGGAGGAGGTATCAAAATTAAATACAGCCATGCAAACATCAGTGGGAGAGGAATTCGACTCCTTACGAATCATTAATTTGACTGATAAAATACTTACCAAAGATCAAGAAAAATTTTTAAGTAAGGGTCTGTCCTTTTCCCCAGCCTCTGATTTCAACCGTTTTGAGTGTGAGAAAGATCTCCAACTATTTACTAGAAAAATTCTTTTAAAGAAATTCTTCAGTAGAAAACCCTCAACAGAGGTTTTTAGTGAGCAAGATCAAGCCATATTACAAATCTTGGAAGATCTTGAAAATGAAAACGAGGTCGAATCTGACACCTCCCCCAGTTTAATTCCTAACAGTAATAAGATAAAAAAAAGATCCACTTTCTTTCCAGACAGTCAAATCTGTCCTGCCGTACAGGTCTATCAGGAGATGGTATCCCAAGACCTAGATGACCTTATGAAAAAGAAGAAGAGATTGAAAGATAACATCAGCAAGCAGGAGAGATCAGCTCTGTCTGAAATTGCCAAATGGAACGATGTAATCGTAAAGGCGGCAATATAGTCCTCTGGCCTAGAACCATGTGTTTAGAAGAGCTCAACAGACATGTAAATGACACCACCTGCTATAAAAAACTGATTTTCAATCCAAGCAATCTCTTCACATCACAGTACAACAGGATTGTACAGGCGGCCTTTAACAACAACATTATCTCCAAGAATGACTTTGAATTCCTCAAAATGGGAAAACCAAAAACCCCTACCCTGTATCTACTCCCTAAGATACATAAAAACGAAAGGAAACATCCAGGGAGACCGATTCTGTCAGGAATGGGGAGCCTGACAGAAAAGGCAAGCATTTATGTAGACCAACACTTAAGAAAACATGTAATTTCTTTACCATCTTATGTCAAAGATACAACTGACGTATTGATTAAATTACAGAACATGTCGGTGAATCCTGGAGTATGGCTGGTATCCTGTGATGTAGAGAGGCCTGTACACCAGCATCAATCATGAGCTGGGTGTGCAGGCAGTCAGATACTTCCTAAACATGGGAACTCAATCTGATTTTAATGAATGCCTTCTTGAAGTCCTGGAGTTTATACTTACCAGAAATTTCTTTGTGTGTCAGGAATCCCACTACCTCCAGGTTAGAGGGACAGCTATGGGGACGGCTTGTGCGCCTACCTATGCCAACCTCTACCTGGGGTGGTGGGAGACAGCAGTGGTGTTCCATGAAGCCATGGAAAAGTATACGGAAAACATTCTAATGTATTTCAGATACATTGATGATGTCCTGTTCCTGTGGGAGGGTGAACTAGGACCATTGAATTCCTGGCGATTTTAAACAACAACCAACTAAACCTGAAACTTACCTCTGAGATGAATCAAAAAGAGATCAGCTTCCTTGATCTGAAAATTAGGCTAAACGAGGAAGGTACCATCTCCACAGATCTCTATCATAAAAAAAATCTACAAATAGCATTCTCCACTCCGAAAGTTCTCATCTACCCTCCACCATTAGAGCTATCCCGAAAGGGGAATTAATGAGAATAAAACGGAACGTCTCAGATCCTGACACTTTTCAAATGCGGGAACAAGAACTACAGGACCGTTTCAAAAGAAGAGGGTACAGTAACAGACTTGTAAAAAAAGCAACTAAACAGGTTGAAGCCCTTCCTCATGAAACTTTGTTAAAACCCAGAATTAAGAACAATACTGACTCCATAAGATTTGTGGGTACCTTCAATGTCTACTGGAAAGAAATTAACCAAATCCTCCAGAATCATTGGGACATTTTGAAGGTAGATAAAGATCTCAAAACAATCCTACCACCTAAGATACAGACAAGCTGGAGAAGATCACGAAATATTAAGGACCACCTGGTTCAAAGCCATCTACCACGAATATGTGAACCCAGATTTAATAAAAAAGGCTCAAAAAGCTGTGGCCACTGTAAGGCATGTAAATACATGATCTCCAAAGAAGACTTTACTGACAAGAACTCCAAAGTCTGGAAAATTCAAAACCTAATAATATGCACGACTGTAGGCACAGTATACCATTTGGAGTGCCCTTGTGGAAAAATCTACATAGGGAAGACATCAAGGCCTCTGAAGATCTGCATTTTGGAGCATGTAGGAACGATACGGAATCCTCGAACAGACTCCCTGAAATTTAAAAATCTTACCTCAGTGGCAAAGCACATTTTGCGGGAACACAATGGAGATCCAAGTGGCCTCAAAGCCTTTGGAATGAGACGCATACAACTGGGTATACGAGGTGGAGACCTGGACAGACAATTATTACAGTTTGAGACCAAAATGATTTTCCTCCTCGATAGTCTTTTTCCAAAAGGATTGAATGAAGCAAATAGCTATGTATCCTTCCTCTGACTGATAACTTGATATCAAGAGGCTTCTTTCTTCTTTTTGTTTGATAGTCCTCTCTCTTTCAGAACCTCTTTTTGAAAGAATGACTCAATCAAACTGACAGTTACACATACAATTATTCCTTGGTGTGGTGAAGCGAGATGTGATATCACCAATCTTCTTTCTTTTTTTTCTTGATGATGGGGAGTCCTAGTCATGTCATAAGGATCAACCATCACATTCAAACAAGAAAATTATTTAAAAAAACAAAAACAAACCCAACAAGAAAACTTAAGAAGTATACTTACCATAACCACCGATATGGGATATAATCCACCCAGGAGCCCTGTCATGGACCCGTAAAACTATGATGACCAATACATAAATATAGTATAATATGAACTAATGACCAAAAGATGGCATAACACAAATTATATTTTTTCTCTTTTTTGCTCCCCCTATATTATTCCCCCTCCCCTTCTCTTTAAAGAACCTCACCCCTCAGAAACCCACTATCCATAATGAATATGATTTTTAATTTGAATGGTTCAATAATGGATCCTCCCTGAATATCTTATTATAGATAATCGATCAATGGACAGCCCTTCAAATATTGCTCTTTCACACAGAATCAGTGAATTTTGGTATCAATTTTTTCAATAAAAAGGTTTTTCTTACACACATAATAGCACTATGGACAAGTTATTTAGATTTCTTCACTCATATATAATTCTCCACTTTATATCTTATAAATTTTCTTCCTTTCCTCTTTCTTTCAATCCCTGTTCCAGGCACCGACACTATCAACAAGTTTGTTTTGTTTTATTATGGCACTATTTGTAGTGGTTTCATTTAAAGACTTCCCCACTCATTTTTTCTAAACTTTCAAAACATTCTTCAGCATACTTTCAATCCTGGCACCTATTTATATGGACACATTCTCACTCCATTTTGGAATAACACACAACATATGTATGAAAGTCACAATACACGTATCAAGTTTTTTTGATACAATATTTCACCAGGTGTCATTCTTCAATTCACCAATCTGCTTTCAATCACACTCACTTGCACTTTATTATTCATGATATTTTAATAGCACCCATGAATATAAGAAACTATAGGCAATTATTATTACCTTATTAAACCTGATATAAACTCTATCAGTGGGTTATCCATATGAAATGAGGTGGATGACTACATAGTTACATAGTAGGTAAGGCTGAAAAAAGACTTGCGTCTATCAAGTTCAACATAGATTATATTTCTCATATGTACCCATGGATGTTTTTAACCAATAAGTGTTTGTCCAACCTTATTTTGAATGTATTTAATGTGTCTGCCGACACCACCTCTCCAGGAAGAGAGTTCCAAAGTTTGACTGCTCTGACTGTAAAGAAATTTTTTCTCCTAGCTGAACAAAATCTTTGTTCTTCTAATCTATACTCATGCCCTTGCGTCCTAGACTCCTTTCTAGTAGAAAAGAGGGTGTGTGACCGTTCCTTATATTGGCCCCTGATATATTTGTACATGTCCCCCCTTAAGCGTCTCTTTTCTAATGTAAAAAGTCCCAAGTTGCTTAATCTTTCCTCGTAGCTTAAGTTCTCCATTCCCCTAATAAGCTTTGTTGCTCGTCTCTGGATTTTTTCTAATTCAATAATGTCCTTTTTATAGTGCGGTGCCCAGAATTGTACACCGTATTCGAGGTGCGGTCTCACCAATGCTTTATACAGTGGCATGATTACTCTCGAGTCCCTAGATTCCATGCCCCTTTTAATGCATGCTAAAATTTTGTTGGCTTTTTTGTTGCTATATTACAATGGGCACTACACCCCAGCTTTGAAAAAATAGGGGGGTATACACTGCGCTGTCACTGGCTGGCACTACACCCCATATTGCTGTCTATTTGATAGGAGTTTTGGTACTAATATAGTCTTCCACTTAAATATAAACATCTATAACCATCCATCAAATAAGGAGGATATTAGAGACATGAAAAATATTAATTGACAGATTTTATTTGTGTAAGAACATCCCAAATAATCAATATACCCAAAAAACAAATCAATATACCAACCATAATTGTTTTACATCATGCTGATTCCGGGGTTGGGGCTGTGGGACAAAAATACAATAACTTCCTGGTAAAAGATAGATGAATGCCGTGATTGGCTGATAGACAATCACATGGTGTGACATGACCGCACAGAGAATATGTAGGAGATAGACGTAGGGCGGTCACATGGTCATCAGCCCGAATATGCTTCAATAAGATGACCATGTTACGACCGGACGCCGATCACGTGGCACGGGACGCCGACCACGTGATGCAGGAGCGCAATCACATGACTACGTCAGCCTCCAGACATGAATAGATTAAATCCAGGGGGTGGTACCTGAGAATTAAAACAGACCCATGATTGGACACAATGTACACATGACACAGGGACAGTGTTCCCATTGGTGGGCTATCAATGAATAAATATAAGCCAGCTGGGGCAATCAGGTTGGCCTTGATAAAGCTGATTAAGTCAGCGAAACGCTTGCGTTGGTTCCTAATCGAAATGTTATGTTTGTTTATTGAAATGTATTAGAAATAATGTGATGCCAGTGTAAATAGTGCGCAATTTAGACCTCCCAGGTGTTAGAATATCACACCTAGGGTGAGACAGACAGTGACCTTTATTGGGCATCAACCAGCCAAATATCAATACATCCGAGAGCAGCAAGGGATAAGTCTGCCACAGATTATATAGAATATGTCCACCAGAGCGCATAAGTAGCTCGGATGGTGTAATGGTTAGCATTACTGCCTCACAGCGCTGAGGTCATGGGTTCAATTCCCACCATGGCTCTAACTGTGTGGAGTTTGTATATTCTCCCCGTGCTTGCGTGGGTTTACTCCGGGTACTCCGGTTTCCTCCCACAACCCAAAAATATACAGATAGGTTAATTGGCTTCCAACAAATTAACCCTAGAATGCCTGTGTGTGTGTGCATGTGGTAGGGAATATAGATTGTAAGCTCCACTGGGGCAGGGACTGATGTGAATGTTCATATATTCTCTGTAAAGCGCTGCATAATCTGTATGCGCTATATAAGAAACTGTTAATAAATAAATAAGTACACCTGAGTAGCATATTTGCTTAAGTGTACCCATATATCTATACAGATACCCTGATCCTGTGTGTAATCGATTACTCTGCTTCCCAAAAAATATCCAAGAATTATTTCTTACTCTGATAAATCTTGTGTCTGTTATAATAAAATTCCTTTGTGTAAATTACACTGAAAACTAGTGTTCTACCATCTACCACCAGTAGGTGGCACCAATTTGTTCATGGCATGGTGGGAGGCTACCTCAGTTTGGAGTGGCCACCCGTTTGGTGCCAGCCTGGTATCGTGGTCCCGGTATATTGACGATATTTTATTCGTCTGGAGGGGTGATGAGTCCTCACTGGAGACCTTTTCTCAACTGCTTAATGGAAATGACATGTCTATCAGACTTACTTTTGAGAAAAGTGAAAAAGAGGTACATTTTTTGGATCTCTCGATCTATATAGAGAACAACATAGTAAAAACCAAGAATTATGTAAAAAGTACGGACTGTAATTCCTTTATTCCCTACGAAAGTAACCACCATGATAACTGGAAGAAAAGTGTACCAAAGAGTCAATTCTTCAGAATAAGGAGGAATTGCACAGATTTGGTGACATATAATGAGCAGGCGAATACCCTAAAATCTCAATTTCTTGCAAAGGGGTACAATCCAGAAATGGTGGAAGCTGCCCTAAGGGAAGGGGCTCAACTTAATAGATTGGGAGCCATTAATAAATCCACTAGAAAGGAAAAGGAACCTAAAATGGGAGTACCATTTATTACGAAGTTTAATACACAATACAAGCAGATTGAATTGATCATTAAGCGACATTGGGGTATACTAAATAAGGATCCCCTGTTGACCAAACATATAGGACCAACACCTAAGTTTATATATAGGAGAGCGGATAATATCCGCAACATGGTGGTGAGGAGCGCCATAAACATACCTAATAACAGGAATAATATTAAATCAAAGGGTTTTTATAGGTGTGGGACCTGTAGTATGTGTAGGATATGCAAATCTGAGAGTAGCAAAATTATGCGGTATGAATCTTGTCATACAGGAGAAACTTTCACTATCAGAGATTTTATCACATGCGATTCTAAGTATTGTATTTATTTGTTGCGTTGCTCCTGTAATAAACAGTATATTGGAAAAACAACTAGAGCTTTAAAAATACGATTAGCTGAGCACGTGAGAAATATTAGGAAGGGGGTGGAGACTCATAATGTGTCACAACATTTTAAAAACTTTCATGGGAGTGATCCCAGTCAAATAACAGCATTCTGTGGCATAAGAATTATAAACCCCAATTGGCGAAAGGATGACAGGGACGTCAAACTATCCCAAATGGAGATGCGTCTCATTTATAATATAAAAACCTTAGTCCCCCGTGGTTTGAATGCTGATTTCGAATTGAAATGTTTTCTCCTGCATTAAGTGTCAATAAGTGTTATCAGACTATTGCGGTTGGTAAACTGTGACTAATACCCCCCTTTTTTGTATATTCCTACATATGGAGAATATGAGCGCCACTGTATCGTTATATATGGTTATAACTCTGCATTGAAAAAAGAAACTATGTGCAATGGATACCGGAGGATCGTATGAGTATCCATGGCAACCATTCTGCGTGCACTTAGAGGCTGAGATTCGGAAGCCGGAAACAAGATGGTGACACGCATGTGCGTTCCAGCTGTCGGAAGTTCAGGTGGGCTGTCTGTGAAGGCGCTGAGAGACGGGTCTGGCCGGAGAGATTCCGCGTTACATCCGGCGGAAGTGACGGTGAAGGCGGGTGGAGCGCATATGCGTTCCACTCAAACGGAAGCTGCCTCTAATCCAGGAAGTACGGATCCGCAAGTTAATAATGACATGGACTAATGTGAAAATGCGGAGGTTGATTATGTTTCTTATGACGACCATACTATGTGTATTATATTATGAAATGTTTAGATCCTCTTGTTTGACAATACTGTTAATTGAATGATGTTAGGAACACTGTAGGATTATTTATGTTGGAAATAGGCTTAGTGAGTGATTGATGGAAGTGGAATATGCCGGGTTTTATGTTTGGCCTGGAGGCTTTAGGGTATATAAACCCCCCCAGGACCTCATTTTAATTTGTCTACACCCTGAGGAAGGACCTATATGGTTTGAAACGCGTTGGTGTTTGCTGCTAATTTTTATCCAGGACCCCAGGACATTTGCCATTGTGACATCTTTTGGACTAACAGCCTCAGATTGGGCCCCCATTCCGGATGAGGGTGTTTTGACGTGGCTGTATTCAGGTTGTTTCTGGAGTATCCTGTTTTATATAATAAATGTGACTTTTTACACTTTGAATCAAATCGTATATCCCGGTGCCTATTTCCATCAAGCAAAGAAACCTTTGGATGTATATAGGGCTCTGTCCCTAGGTGAGTCTATTTCTGATTGTGCCTTTCAAGTGATATCCTATTAAAAGATACCTTTATGTGAACATCTCCTAGCTGGTCTAGGTGAGTTGGAGAAGTGACCTATCGGATCACTGACATACTAATATTGGCTGAAGATAATTAGGAGACTGTTTTCTCTTTTTCCGGTGTTTTGAAAAACCACTTCTGGAGGCTTCAAGGCCGAGAGGAGACAAGATAGTGTGAACCAGGATCCTGTGAATTAGCGCTGTGGGGATCTTACTCTTCTGTTGTGGCACCAAAGGATCATTTATGAGTAAATGGTAAAAAATAAAGATATTTCCAACAAGACCCTTACCTGATGAAATTAATGCAATATGATCAACCACCAATAGGTGGCACCAAATGGTGGAAAAATAAACATATTGCAATAAAACACAAAACATTTCAGAGATCTTTATTGGATAGTATATAAAATTCTTTATTGACACACTATACCAGCAGAAGCCTGTTACATCATCATAAACGGTTACCCACAGAGGCACAGAGGGAGAAATTACATGTTGCACAGCGTCACTGACAGAAATGAAACTAACATTTTTCGAATTGGATTCAAACTCGATTTAAAACACTATTTCTTTCTTTGAGCACAATGTATGTTTGTATGTAAAAGATTTTTAACCCCTATTTTTCGCTGCTAATCCCATTCCCATACAGTAAATTTTGGGAATATTAATAATTTAATAAATAAAAGTTACATTTTATGATTCCTTGTTTTCTTAGTGCGTTCCCCACACAGCAGTCCCTTTTTTCTCTTGTCCTAAAAATTACCTCACTAACCTTACCCTGAACATTATAATCCCTATAGGAGTGGGCATCCCATGTTATTAGTGGGTACATCTCCCCCTGGCGGCTAGTAACCTGCTCCATGAGGGGGAGGGGTGTTTTTACCGCTGCTCCCCCTGCCTAACTTGTAAGGGGGGGGGGGTTCGGATGCTAACCCGGCTGCTGCTAACCAGC
The DNA here is from genome assembly GCF_055691185.1 of Crinia signifera. Taxonomy (NCBI): domain Eukaryota; kingdom Metazoa; phylum Chordata; class Amphibia; order Anura; family Myobatrachidae; genus Crinia; species Crinia signifera. The sequence goes on along the minus strand of NC_139217.1, from coordinate 10,855,096 downwards.
TCCAGGGGAAGGGGGGGGGGAGAGGTGTGGACAGTACCGCTCACCTCTCTATCCCTGAGAGACTTGCTGGAGGCAGCGGGGACGGGGGCAGAGACACGTTGGAGGCAAAGGGGACAGGGGCAGAGACACGCTGGAGGCAGCGGGGACGGGGAAGAGACACGGTGGAGGCAGCAGGGACGGGGGAAGAGACGGGCTGGAGGCAGCGGGGACGGGGGAAGAGACACGCTGGAGGCAGCGGGGATGGGGGAAGAGACGGGCTGGAGGCGATGGGGATGGGGGAAGAGACACGCGGGGGTGGGGGAAGAGACATGCTGGAGGCAGTGGGGATGGGGGAAGAGATGCGCTGGAGGCAGCGGGGGAAGAGACACGCTGGAGGCAGTGGGGATGTGGGAAGAGATGCGCTGGATGGGGGAAGAGGCGCTGGAGGCAGTGGGGATGGGGGAGGAGATGCGCTGGAGGCAGTGGGGATGGGGGAAGAGATGCGCTGGAGGCAGCGGGGGAAGATACGCGCTGGATGGGGAAGAGAGGCGCTGGAGGCAGCGGGGTTGGGGGAAGAGACGCGCTGGATGGGGAAGAGAGGCGCTGGAGGCAGCGGGGATGGGGGAAGAGACGCGCTGGATGGGGAAGAGAGGCGCTGGAGGCAGCAGTGGAAGAGACACGCTGGATGGGGAAGAGAGGCGCTGGAGGCAGCGGGGTTGGGGGAAGAGACACGCTGGAGGCAGCAGGGTTGGGGGAAGAGACACGCTGGAGGCAGCGGGGTTGGGGGAAGAGAGGCGCTGGAGGCAGCGGGGACGGGGGGAAGAGAGGCGCTGGAGGCAGCGGGGACGGGGGGAAGAGAGGCGCTAGAGGCAGCGGGGACGGGGGAAGACGCTGGAGACAGCAGTGGGCTATTTACAGGCATTGTCTGCCAGCATATGGGCCAGCACGGGGAGGGAGAGGAGGAGAGGTGGCGCTGTCTACCACTGCGTTCTCTGGCACTGTGTGGGCGGAGTCAGAGGTGCTGACTCCACCCAGCATTATACATACACTGACTGACCGTTCTGGCTAAATATATAAGAGATGTGAAGTGTGACAGTGGGAGGGTGAAGATACATAGAGTCCTGTCACCGCCATCTTGTGCACTTCATTATAACAGTGTCTTAGGTCTTACTGTATATAGATTCTGTACAGGCTGAACCGGAGGCTCCTGGGTTAGAAGTGTCACTATGTCCATGCAAGGGAATGTGCAATACGGAATAACCTTTGGTACTTGTTTCCTAGCACGGCCACACCGATCATGATCTGGGGCATCGCAGGTAAAAAATCGCATGCGATGGTCCCGACGCGATGGCCGCGATTTCCCATAGGGAACAATGTTAAATGGCTCAATTTACCCAAATGAACAGGGAACAATGTTAAATGGTCCAGAAACCCCCCAAAACACCCCTGAACAGTGAAATGGCCCCCCAAAATTAGTTAACGCCACCCCACGATCAACGTGAACCCAAAGCGTGGCGAGTGCAGCGGTACGTGTCCTCCGACCTTTTCATACCCCCACTATCCACGTCGGCGTGGAGTTGAGAATAGAAAGTGTGGCGAGCGCAGCGAGCCACCGAGCCCGAAGCGTGGCGAGCGCAGCGGATACCTTCACAGGTAAACGCGTCCCTTCGCGGGCTTCACAGGTGTCCGGGTCGCCACGGACACCTGTGAAGCCCGCGAGGGGACGCGTATAACTGTGAAGGTATCCGCGTGGCTCGCTGCGCTCGCCACACTTTCTATTCTCAACTCCACGCCGACGTGGATAGTGGGGGTATGAAAAGGTCGGAGGACGCGTACCGCCGCCCCTCGTGGGCTCGCTGTGCTCGCCACGCTTCGGGTTCACGTTGATCGTGGGGTGGCGTTAACTAATTTTGGGGGGGCCATTTCACTGTTCAGGGGTGTTTTTGGGGGTTTCTGGACCATTTAACATTGTTCCCTATGTTGATTTGGGTAAATTGAGGCATTTAACATTGTTCCCTATGGGAAATCGCGGGCGACCGACGCGATTTTTTATTTTTTCAATGCATTTCAATGGGAAATCGGGGGCATCGCGTCGGTCGCGTCGCAGACCACTATTAATTACACCCGATCAATGCGATTGTGGCCGTGCTAGGAAACAAGTACCTAACCTTTTTCTATGACATGTCCCAGAATCCCTGTTTCTGTCCAATAGGCCTCACAGGGGACATCAGAGATATTGAGTTTGGAGATGTGGAGATTACAGGTGATGGTAACGGAGGAGGACGATGAGACGTCACCTTGCAGAGATGAGGTGAGTCAGATGCTGACCAGTGCGCCACCTGCTGGCTGTATGTGTGAGAAGCTTTTGTGGGGGTTCCACTGTACTCGGACTCCTATAAAAATGCTTGCGATGTTGTATTAAATGTTAGTCCTATGGCCGTGATGTTCACAACCTCAGCGGCACTTGTCCTGACACCCTGTGGTATAAATGCCTCCCGTATAATTCACCACGGGTGAACACTTGATGCTTGTAGTTGAGCCAATATCCTGATAAGTCAGGATTAATTAACAATTAGTTAGAGCAGGCATGTCCAACCTGCGGCCCTCCAGATGTGCTAAAACTACACATCCCAGCATGCATTGCCATCATTCTAGCATTCCCTAATAGCCAAATTGTGGCAAGGCATGCTGGGATGTGTAGTTTTAGCACATCTGGAGGGCCGCAGGTTGGACAAGCCTGAGTTAGAGGGTCAATGTTTGAGGCTGAGTATGGAATAATGCAGTTATTGGATGAAGGGTGAACACTGTGCAATAAGAAAAGCCCCTTCAGTTGGCAGCATTAATGCAGCAAAGACATACTGGTTCTCCTGAGTTTTGTCATTGGTTACTGTATGGTAGTGTCTAAGATACCCTTCAGTTTTGACAATTTTCCCGTCATGCTCTGGGTCCACATATACCTGGAGTGAAGCGTGTGAGCGTAGCGAGCCCGTGAGGGTACAATGCAGCTAAAATAAAACAGATTAACCTACACTTACATGAATTACAGATATAATAAAAAACGTTGTGAGGGCATCTAACAACTTCCACCCTCACCGAACGTCACAGCCTGTAATCAAAACTGAAGTGGATCTAGTCTCTACCGTTACTGCATAAACTTTGGGCCCAGTGTTTTAAACATTTTTTTTATTCTGTGCCGCTGCTGACCCCCCCTTCCCCCCCACCACTATCCCCCTGCCGCTATCCTTCACAGGGTTGCGCTACACTGTTGCCTGTCAACAGCCTTCAGGTTCTATGGTTCCCACGGGGTGACATAGGGGTTGTAGGGAGGATCTAAAGGACCGTGGCACCAATCAGCGAAGCTTTTGAAGTTTCCCAGGATTCCTGGTCCCTCTCCCGTATAACCCTGCCCCATGCTCAACTCCCCAGTTTTTGTTTGGTGCCAGAAGGAAGCTGGAGCACCGTCTTTTCCAGCAGGGATTACCTCAGATTCTGAGGTAACCCCACAAAAAGCTTTTTATTTTTTATTCTTATTTTTACACTTAGTCGCATGATGCGGCTGGGCTGCCTGTGCTGTCAGGCATACTGACGGTGGCGCGGTGGCCACTTCAACTGTGCCGGGGCTGGGACCCACGACCTGGGTCAGAGGGGTACTCGGCAGGGGAGAGACAGCGCCTAGCACTGCCGGATATCTCCCCCAGACAGCGTGGCCGGAGCACAGGAGCAGGTAAGGCTCTCTCTGAGAGCGCAAACCGCTGCCATGCTGCGCACTGTGGGAGACAGCAGCTGGGGTGGACACTGCTGCTTGAGGCAGGGCCTCCACTACCACTGGGGCTTGAGCGCAGGCTGGATCTGAAGAATCCATTTTAATTAAGGGCTCATTATGTGCCGGTGGGGGAAGTCCAGCTCAGGGGGGCTGCCCCCAGCTTTGCGCACCAATCTCCCGCAGTTCTGCCGCCCAGGAAGCTGTCCTTTCTCTGTTCCTGCTCTCTCAGACCAGCAGCCATCTTCTACACGAGGCCAGAGTCTTCCAGAGTGCGGGTACAGTCTCCCCTGTGAAACCGTCCACACGCTGTATTTTCTCTTCTAGTAGACTGTTGGGGCCTTCCGGACACAGACCTAATGTCGTCCAGGCACAACAACAACGGTCAAGGGGATCCTCAAGCTAGCTTCACGGATGCTCTGTCAGCGCAATGGAATTATCATCTTCCATATGTCTTTCCTCCAATATCCATAATTCCCAGAGTACTCAGGAAATTCAAATGGGAAGGCGGGGACCTCATCCTGATAGCCCCGGCCTGGCCACATTGGTATGTGGATCTGCAACAGATGTCATTCCAGCCACCATTCCAATTACCGGGTCTGGCACACCTTTTTCTCATGGTAAGTACGACCCTAAGGTTTTTAGGGTAGCCAGAATCCTGGGATTTCTTCAATGGGGCCTAGACATTGGCTTAAGACTGGCTTCTCTTAAAGTGCATGTCTCGGCATTGTCAATTTGGTTTCAAAGAAAAATAACATTCCTTCCAGACGTATTTTCATTCCTCCAGGGTGTTTTACATATTCAGCCACCATATGTTCCCCTACAACACCCTGGGACTTGTCCCTGGTATTGCAGGCTCTGGTCAAACCGCCTTTCAAACCTCTACAGGCAGTGAATTACAAGTGGCTTACTGCCAAAACTGTGTTTATTTTTAGCAATTGCGTCTGGCCAAAGGGTGTCTCATTTGTCAGCTCTCTTGCAGAACGCTGTTCCTTATATTCCATCCAGATAGGGCATTGATACGGATTAGGCCATCTCTCCTTCCCAAGGTAGTCTCCAAATTCCACATCAATCAGGAGATAGTGGTTCCAGCATTCAACTCGGATGATCTCTCTGCAGAGGAATGTTTGCTGGATGTGGTCAGGGCTCTGACCATTTGTCTGGACCGTTCTGCTTTGGTCAGAAAATCAGACTCTTTTCGTGCTCTATGGTTTCCATAAAAAGGGTTGGCTAGCGAACGAGCAAACGTTTGCTCGCTGGATCCGCATGACCATTCATCAAGCCTACCAGCAGGCTAATCTTCTCATTCCTTTGTCAATAAAGGCACACTCCACCAGAGCGGTAGGCCCATCATGGGCAGCACGCAGTGGAGCGTCTGCTGAACAACTGTGCAAGGCTGCAACGTGGAAGTCTGTCCATACGTTCATAAAGTTCTATGCATTTGACACGTTCGCCTCCCAGGATGCTTCCTTTGGTCGTCGGGTACTTCTGACACCTCAGGCAAATTCCCTCCCTTAAATACGGCTTTGAGACATCCCCGATGTCACCCTGTGGGAACCATGGAACCTGAAGAAGAAAACGAGAGTAATGGTAGACCTTCCTTAGGTTAACTATCTTTCTTCAAGGTCCATGGTAACCACAGGACACCCACCCTAAATTTAGACCTGTGGTATACTACACTGTGACCTTCCACGACCTTAGTCATGTCTTTGTGCTATAAAAGTGTTGGCATGTGTTCTATCTGCCCTTTTTCTTCTCCGTTTCTGCTAATGGCTGGTTAACAAAACTGAGGAGCTGAGCATGGAGGCGGGGTTATAGAGGAGAGGGACCAGGCACCCTGGGAATCAAAATCTTGCTGATTGGTGCCACAGTCCTCTGGATCTGCCTATAATCCTGATGTCACCCTGTGGTTACCATGGACCTTGAAGAAAGCGAGTTAACCTAAGGTAGGGCTACCAAAACTCTCGTTTTTCAGCATCCAGTGACATCGGATGCTAGAAAAAAGCACTTTGGGGATCAAAACATACTGTAGTCAGGTCAATGTAGCATATAAATCGTGCAGATCACGTGTAGGCTTGAATGGCCTTTTGCTGCTTTTCCATCCTCTGCAGCATATAGAGGGATGAGTTCCAGCTCGTCACAATCTCTTATTTGAGGTCATGGCAGAGCAGGTTGAGGAATTTTTGCTGCCGCTCCAGCCTTCGGCAGGCAGTGTTAGAATGCCAAAAGATGCGCAATTATCTTCTGCACACTCCTGTCACTTCTGATGAAATGCTGCACCACCGAATTTAATGTGTGGGTTTCTCTAAGAGGTTGACGACACCGGTGATACAGAGCTTAGCTTGCCTTGGAGCTGGCATGCAGGAGATGCTGTTGCGATGCATCTGCCCGGTGGGCTGTCAGTCATATAGTCCTTAGTGTGCCTTGAACCACTTGTTCACATGTCCGTGGTTAAGTGGACAGCGGGTACAACCTAATTTTTCAAGGCACTGAGGACACGTTTTCGTACGTCTCTACATACCGGGTATAACCTGCCTAGTGGAATCTAGACTGGATTTGATACCATCCTCCCTGGTGCCTCATTTAAGCAAACCACTGCTCCTGCAGTAGGTAGGCACCAGCGACTGGAATTATTTATACTGCAGTAGGTAGGCACCAGCAGACTGTAATTATATTTATATATATATATGTGTGTGTGTATGTATATATATATATATATATATATATATATATATATATATATGTGTGTGTATATATACATCACATCTCCAGTCACTGGGTTTACCAGCACGGTGGTTGGGATTCACTTGTTTGGATACATCTGCCATCTAAGTGTGATTGCCTGCAATATGATCAATGAGGTAATACATGAGGAGGACCTGGCTACCTTACAAACCAGAGTGGAGCTCACTTTAGGCTCCATTGTCAGCTTTTCCGACATGGATTATGAGCGTGTTTTGTTCAAAGAGGACGGAGTGGTCGACACTATTCCTGACAACTTACAACTCTACCATGAATGGTCCAATCTCAAAAGGAAGGAAACTGACCTTTACTATCATGGTCTTACTCTCTCTAATTATGTAAGAGAGAAAAAAATACCCAGAGGCTTTAGGGTAAAAAACGTGCCCACTATAGGCCGCTACAATATTCCGTTTTGCAAAACATGGACTAGCATTTTAAATAAATGCTCTTTCGATCTTATGGTAGCGGTCATAGAGGAGGTAACCAAAGAGTTGACTGTGGTACGTACGAAGCTGATTGAGTTTGAACAGTCACATAAAAATAAGCTAACAGCTGATCTGTCAACCAACTGGTTGGAAAAACTGACTTTACAGGTTGAAAAATACAAAAAAGAATTAGTGTCTTATAAAAACAACAAAAAAGACCGTGTTAACCAAGATTATGAGAAACACTTGGTCTACCCCTGGTTGACAGGGGGCGAGCAGTCCCATTCACGCCCATTCAGGAGGCGCCCACGCACCAGATTCAATCGTAATGGGTTGGATACTGCATCTTCAGGCGCCGATCCATCATCAGCAAGTGAGGGAGAACTAACTTCTGATACGCAGCGCACTGTCCCTTTAGGGGCTCGAGCCCGAGGGTACGCTGGGAACCCCGGAGAAAATACACAAGGAGGGGCGGGCAGAACCAAAGGGCGAGGGACAAAGACACGTTATCAGCCTTCTCGCAACCAAAAGAAGTAGTCTTCAACCTGTCTACACGTAACTTAAGCAGAATTGAGACCCAAGTTCTATCAAAAGGTCTCAACTTCGTTCCCACGAACAAACCTGATCCCTTCGTGGTAAAGATTGAACAGCTTAAGCTTATTGGACAGCTCAAAAGACGAGAATTCTTTCAGGACCGTGAAACGACACAAACATCTACCCAAGTGTCGACACAGTTGTTTCCTGATAAATTAAAGAAAAAATCTAAGTTCGATCCTGTGTCAGTGAATCCTTCCATAAGGACTTTTGGCAGACTCATGGAGTATGATTCGAGCAAAATCATTAAAGCGCCTACCATGGGACATTCTAATTTCAGTGCTGCAGACTGGAAAGCGGTTAAATCACTGAGTGAAGATCAAAACATCGTAATACGCCAAGCGGATAAAGGCGGCGGCATAGTCGTCATGGACACTTGTGACTATGTGGCAGAGTTAGACCGCCAGCTTAGTGATGTTGAAACTTACGCTGTATTACCGAATGATCCCACGTTACAGTATAAACAGGAGTTAGATAAAATCTTGCAAAATGCCCATGCTTCTTCTATTATTGATGCTGCTACTAAGGATGCTCTTTCCATCCAACATCCTATCACTCCGTTATTGTATTCATTGCCCAAACTCCATAAATGTGCCAGTAAACCCCCAGGACGGCCAATAATATCGGCCCGAGGGTCTTTATATCAAGACATCTCGATTTATCTAGACTCCTGGTTACAGCCGTGTATACAGGCAGAAGCCTCTTACCTAAAAGACACAAATGCTTTGCTGGCAAAATTAGCCAGGATTGGTAATGTGCCTGATGTCTGTGTCTTAGGGACCATCGATGTGACCAGCCTCTACACCTGCATCCCCCATGATGCAGGTGTGGCGGCTGTGCATGCACTCATCAGTGATAATGCTTTGTACAATGGCCCTGATATTCAGTTTTTTTTGCAGTTACTCATGCTTACACTCAAACGCAACTATTTTTTGTTTAATGGTAAATATTACCTACAGCTCCGGGGCTGTGCGATGGGGTCCTCAGTGGCCCCATCGCTAGCGAATTCTTTTATGTTTGTAGTGGAAAAACTTCTCTTCTTTACAGAACCCATGGTGACACGATCTGTGCTATTGTACACCCGTTACATCGATGACCTCCTGATCATCTGGTCAGGGGGGTCACAGGAGCTTGTTAAGCTCCTAGAAGATCATAACCAATCAGAGTCCCCGGTAAAATTTACGTATAATATACATGCTACACAGGTTCAATACCTTGACGTTAACAACAATCTGGTAGATGGTCATTTTGTGACCTCTCTTTATACTAAAAATACCGATCGTAATAACATCTTACTGGCCTCCAGTAATCATCCAACTCCCCTGATCAAGGGTCTTCCCTTCTCGCAGATGCTGAGGGTTCATAGAATCACCAGCGACTCTGGAGAACTGGAGCAAGCCCTTGACAACATGGTCATAAAATTCATGGAAAGAGGGTATTCTGAAAGTGACCTAACACACACTAAAAATAGAATTCTAGCCCTTCCCAAACCTGATCACACTGTTGATCCCCCTGTTAAAATTGACAAAAATGCAAATAAACTAATATGGGTCAATTCTTTCCATCAAAAAAGCTCTGAGCTCAATCGCAGTGTTAAATCACGTTGGCCGATTGTTAAAACAGATCCCACGCTACCATCCTTAGGCAATAAATCTATAATGTGTGCCTACACACGGGGACGCAACTTACGCGATCTGTTAGTAAAGAATGACATTTCTTTTCCCCAAATCAGACCCTCTTTTCTTGGCACTCCCAAATTGGGGTGCTATAAATGCTGCGGGTGTATCACCTGCAATTACATGGTGGCAGGGGATAGTTTTTATCACCCGTATTCGGGCAAAAAATTCTTAATTAGGCATCGGGTATCTTGCTCTACAAGGTACGTGGTATATTTGATCACGTGTCCGTGTGGCCGCAATTATGTGGGCAAAACGGACTGCTCCTTTAAAGAAAGGGCAACAGCCCACAGGTCTGCTATTAAATCAGCGATTGCCACAGGCCGTAGCGAACAGCCTGTAGCGCGACATTTGCGCAAGCACGGCACACACTGGCATCCCTGAGGTATCGCATCATTGACCATGTACCCCCTCTTAAACGGGGGGAGACAGGTCATTGATGTTGTTACGTGCAGAATGTAGATGGATTCATCGTCTAGAGACGCTAGCGCCAAAGGGTTTAAATGAACACCCTGGGTATTCTTGTTTTATGTAAATGTGCAGGCTTTTCTTTTGGGATTGGTATGCCATGTCTGTATATGGGTAGAGATCTTGTTTTTAACCAGTACACTCCTTTGAATAGTTCATTGTGTAATATTGCCGATTTATATATTTATAATGACGCCGTTTGAGCAAAAGATACACGGCGAGATATATGTGCATTAACGCACTTTAACATCTGTTTAATGGTAATCATGTTCTTAGGCAGCTTTGTTATATGTATTCAGTTTGCTCTCACTTTTTGTATGTCTGTGTACACGTTACCATGGTGATTTATGTATTTGCTTTCTGTCACATGACACAGGTGAAATCCACGTCTTCTGCAGCGCCCAGTGAAGGTGACGTCACGATAAGGCGCCCGGACGGACGTGGCGGGGAACGTGAATGGACTCCTTGGGTATTTATTCAGGTATGTTTAATGTATGTGTGTCTCTCTTTTGCACCTTGATAAAAGGGCTTAACGGCCTTGAAACGTCGGCTTGAACTTGCATCGCCTCTGGTGTGTTTATTTATTGTTGGAGTGCCGCCGCCGGCAATTGTATGTAGAGCAAGCCCTTGCTGCTCTCGGAAGGCACCCCGGTCCACTGACCCTGTTTACAGAATCACCACGGCGCATCAGTCCGAGTGCCGCCTCGAGGATTATATATATATATATATATATATATATATATAAATAATGTGTATGTATATATATATATATATATATGTGTGTGTATATATATATATATATATATGTGTGTGTGTGTGTGTGTATATCTCCTATATATTTGGCTACATCTGTCACTCAAAGTGGGTGTCTGTGTCTATAACGCTCTGTACCTGGACTTTCCTCTTAATGTGTGATTGCCTTCATTTGTGCTGAACACCTTTCTGATAAATTAACCTGTTTAAAACAGGTGATGGCAATCATACATTAAGGGGAAGTCTAGAAACAGAGCATTGTGTCCCTCCTGGAGAGGGTCATTGCCAGACACCCACTGCCTTCCCATTTTGCCCAGCACTGCTACTCCACAGCCACCAGGTGAGCGCCCCCCTCCCGCGATTTGCGGCAAAACCTCCCCGCGCCCCCCCCCCCTCCCGCGATTCGCGGCAAAAACACCCCCGCGGACCCCCCCTCCCGCGATTCGCTGCAAAAAGAACCCCCCCACGACCCCTCCCGCAATTCGCGGCATAACCACCGCCCCGTGACCCCCCCCTCCCGTGAATCGCGGCAAACCCTCCCCCGTGACCCCCCCCCCCCCGATTCGCGGAAAAAACACCCCCCGCGACCTCCCTCCCGCGATTCGCTGCAAAAAGAACCCCCCCGCGACCCCCCCTTGCACGATTGGCGGCACCCCCCCTGCGACCCCCCTCCCGCGATTCGCGGCACCCCCCCCCGCAATTCGCAGCAGCCCCAGGATTAAATGGCACATGCAAAACACTGACATGGCTATGGTCGACAATGAAAAAGGTTGACATGAGTTTTTGAAGATTTATTTTAAATTTTTTCATATTCATTGTCATGTGTCGACATGGACACCAATGAAGTGGCACACTTATGTCAACATTTACATGTGTTGACCTTTCTGTGTTGATTTTTTCTTGTGGCGATTCGCGTCACACCCCCCCGCAACCCCCCCTCCCGCGATTCGCGGCACCCCCCGTGACCCCCCACCTCCCGCAATTCGCGGCAACCCCCCACCGGAACCCCTGTGAACCCCGCCCTCCCGCGATTCGCGGCACCCACCCCCGCGACCCCCCCTCCCGCAATTCGCGGCACCCCCCCCCCGTGATTCGCGGCAGCTCCAGAATTAAATTGCACATGGAAAACACTGACATGGCTATGGTCGACAATGAAAAAGGTTGACATGAGTTTTTGAAGTTTTTTTGTCATTTTTTGAATATTTTCATATTCATTCTCATGTGTCGACATGGACACCAATGAAGTGCCACACTTATGTCAACATTTACATGTGTTGACCTTTCTGTGTTGATTTTTTTCTTGTGGCAATTCGCGTCACACCCCCCGCAACCCCCCCTCCGGCGATTCCCGGCACCCCCCTGCGCCCCCCCCCCCCCCCCCTCACGCAATTCGAGCCAACCCACCACCGGAACCCCCATGAACCCCGCTCTCCCGCGATTCGCGGCACCCACCACCCGCAACCCCCCCCCGCAAATCGCGGCACCCCCCACGATTCGCGGCGGCCCCAGGATTAAATGGCACATGCAAAACACTGACATGGCTATGGTCGACAATGAAAAAGGTTGACATGAGTTTTTGAAGATTTATTTTTAATTTTTTTTAATTTTTTCATATTCATTGTCATGTGTCGACATGGACACCAATGAAGTGGCACACTTATGTCAACATTTACATGTGTTGACCTTTCTGTGTTGATTTTTTTCTTGTGGCGATTTGCGTCACACCCCCCCCCCCCCCGCCACAACCCCCACTCCCGCGATTCACGGCACACACACACTCACCTCCCCCACGATTCTCGGCACCCCACCCCGTGACCCCCCCTCCCGTGATTCACGGCACACCCCCGCGACCCCCCCCTCCCATGATTCGCCGCAACCTCCGCCCCGTAACCCCCCTCTCGCGATTCGCGGCACCCACCCCCGCGACCCCCCCTCCCACAATTCGCGGCACCCCCCCGCGATTCGCGGCAGCTCCAGAATTAAATTGCACATGGAAAACACTGACATGGCTATGGTCGACACTGAAAAAGGTTGACATGAGTTTGTGAAGTTTTTTTTTTTCATTTTTTGAATGTTTTCATATTCATTCTCATGTGTCGACATGGACACCAATGAAGTGCCACACTTATGTCAACATTTACATGTGTTGACCTTTCTGTGTTGATTTTTTCTTGTGGCGATTCGCGTCACACCCCCCCCGCAACCCCCACTCCCGCGATTCTCGGCACCCCACCCCGTGACCCCCCCCCTCCCGTGATTCACGGCACACCCCCCGCGACCCCCCCTACCATGATTCGCCGCAACCCCCGCCCCCGTAACCCCCCTCCCGCGATTTGCGGCAACCCACCCCGCGACCCCCCTCCCGTGATTCTCTGCAATCCCTCCCCTCCCGCGATTCGCAGCATCCACCCCCCCACAACCCCCCCTCCTGCAATTCGCGGCACCCCCGCGACCCACCCTCCTGCAATTCGCAGCACCCTCCGCGACCCCCCCTCCCGCGATTCGCGGACACCTAAGTTGCAATACAGGGCATCTTTCATACAATTCTAACCATATTTCTCATATACAAACGTTCACAAATTAAGGGGGCGCAGCCCCTTACGACGGTGTGAAGAGCGCCCGTAGGGCGCGATGAATCACCTAGTATATATATAAACTACGCCTACAGGTGGAGGCTTACAAAAACGAACTTACCTCCTTTAAGCGCAATAAATTGGCCACTGTGGCTTCTGATTATCAGAGCCACACGGTATACAGGTGGCTTCTGGGCAATTCGGGCCAACAAAGACCCCAGAGGTTCTCGAGACAGAGACGAGACAACCGCAGGGCACAATTTGGCAGAGACACTGGTTCATCGGCATCTGCATCAGATACCGATAACGCAGACACACGCCCACCTAGACGTCCTTTTTTAGGACAGAGTACCCGTACCCCAAGAGACCAACCTGTCCAAGAACACGCAGGCCACACCCCCGGCGGGGGCGCTTTAAGCCAAATAGTCAGGAGAAGGCCACTGACCTAGTTTTCAATCTCTCTTCTAAACCTCTGGACTCAGACACCATGCAATTACTTGCAAAAGGGTTGTCCTTCGTTCCTACTTACCCACATGATAGCTTTGACTCCACTATTGACCTCTTTAAGTTTGGTCGCAAACTCAGATTGAGGGAACATTTCCCACCCACTGAAATACGCACCTCCAGCAGTGCATTCAAAAGACCGTCGACTTTTGATCCTGTGTCGACAAACCCGAGTATTAAGACCTTCACTCGTCTGGTCAATAGTGACACCACACCCAAAAAGACCCACACCAAATTTGATAATCTAAGACCCAAAGAAAGGGCAGCCTTACTTCAGTTGAAGAAGGATAACACACTGGTTATCAGACCGGCCGATAAAGGGGGAGCTGTTGTGGTACAAGACTGGACAGACTACAATCAGGAGATTATGAGACAACTGAGTGACAGTAATACATATACCCTGGTAGATTCTAACCCCATTCCGTCGTTTAAAAAACTGGTTGATGACACCATCAAACTTGGGTACACTAATGGCTGGTTAGACAAGAACACGACTGAATACCTGACGGTCAACCACCCTGTTTGCCCTATCATTTATACCTTGCCCAAGGTACACAAGAACGCCTCTCACCCACCTGGTAGACCGATAATATCGGCACGCAATTCTCTCCTGCAACCTCTGGCCATCTATGTGGACTCATTTCTTCAACCCATAGTCCAACAGGGTGACAGCTACCTCCGTGACACCAGTGACTTCCTAATGAAACTTAATGCGGTATCAGGTGATCTATCTGGCGTAATCCTAGCCACCATGGATGTAGGTTCTCTATATACCATTATCCCCCATGAGGAAGGACTTGAGACCCTCAGACGAGCTCTCAGCACATACCACCGACCAACACCGCCCACTGAATTCCTGTTAGACCTGAGTGAGAAAGTCTTGAAATACAACCATTTTCTCTATCTTGATGCCTATTATGTCCAATGCTCCGGGACCGCTATGGGTTCAAACCTAGCGCCGTCGTACGCCAACATCTATATGAGCCATTATGAACAGACCCAAATATACCCCGTATACGGGCAACACCTACGCTTTTATAAGCGGTTCATAGACGACATTTTCATTATCTGGCATGGCACCACTGAGACCTTCCTGGACATGGTCAACACGTTGAATGCACTGGATAATCCAGTCAAATTCACCTCCGAAGCGAGTGAAACTACGGTCAACTTTCTCGACATCACCGTCACCTTGAACAACGGACAGCTGAATACCACCCTGTTCCGTAAACCCACGGATAGGAACACATTGCTTCTGGCTTCCAGCCAGCATCCCCCAGCCCTGAAGAACAATTTACCCATCTCTCAGTTTATGCGAGTTATGCGCAATAACTCAGAAGAAACGATGATGGAACAACAATTGACAGAGATGTCAATGAGATTCAAGGAAAGGGGGTACACAGCATCTACGATCACGAAATGCCTTAAAAAAGCAAGACAAAAACACTATGCAACATGCCCCAATAGCAGAATGAAACCAGAGAGGATGGTCTACACCACCACATTTGACAATATGGCATCAACGACCAATAAAGCCATTCGCCAACACTGGCAAATCGTAAGGACTGATCCCCTGCTCCATTTAACTAACACACCACCTCCTATGATGGCCTACAAAAAAGGCCCAAACCTCAAACAACTGCTTATGAGACCTACCATGCAACTGGACATACAACAAAGTAATACCTGGCTACATGAGAGAAGACCAGGATGCTTCAAATGTAGTGGCTGCACAACATGCAGTAGTATGCTGACTGGGCCCACTTTCCCACACCCGAGGACGGGACAACCTTTAAAGATCAAATACAGGCTACACTGTCTGATGGACCACCTAATCTATATCTTGACATGCCCATGCGGGCTATACTACGTCGGTATGACTACCAGAAAATTCAGGGAGAGGATGGCCAACCACCGAATGTCTATTAGACAAGCCATTGCCACAGGGACAGCGGACCTCCCAGTTCCTAGACATTTTATTAAAGCCAGGCACAATGTACCTGATCTGAGGTGCAAACTCATCGATTGGATACCTCCACCCCCCCGGGGAGGCGACAGAACTCTAGCCCTACGCAGAC